>NW_026521887.1:8400000-9000000 GCF_021234435.1 Artibeus jamaicensis
AGAGGAAAAGGTAAGAAACCACATTAGTAAAAGCTATACTCAGTCTGTCACTCACACTGTATCCTAGAAACCATGGATCTATATCATCCAAGTGTGAAGTGTTTTTTTTTTTTTTCCCAAAACCTCCTTTCTTTGGTTGCCCTCCACTTGATCCATTCCTCTTGGACCTTCATATTTTCATTTATCTAAGACAGAACATTATTGGGGTACAGATAGGAAATCAAGGAGAGGAGATAGCACTGTTGTACTGGAATTTCAAATACAGAATATGCGGCTTTGCTCTCTGACAGAGTTTTTTTTACACAGGGATGCCAAAATCAGTAATTCAGTTTAGACTCTTCCTCAGTATGACTGCCTTTTGTTGTCATTGGAATACTATGGCACCCTCCTCCAACCTTAATAGTTCTGCTGCGACTTCTTCAAAATGCCATTGGGCATTTACCCTATCCTACTGCTGTTTGGTAGCAGCTACAGCAGTTGTATCTCCTCCTCCAAGTGCAAGAGAGCAAATGTTGGCAGGGGTCTTTCCAAGTCACTTTGCCACCTTTTGTCATCTTCGCTTCCTCCCTCAGTTTTGCTCCATGCTGCGGGTTCAGAATAACAACTCTGCCCTTCCTGGCAGGAGAAGGGAGAGTCCGGCAAGTTTGAGCGCAGTAGGTACGGAGTGGAGACGCCTCCTTCCTCAGGACACACTCTCCCCCCTCTAGATCTCCCTCCTTCCTCCTTCTCCTTCCCTGGGTGGGGTGACTTTGGTGCCTAAGGGATTAGCGAGGAGGGTGGAAACCAGCTCATCCCCCAATCGCACAATAGAGTTTCTGTGGACCCAGAGAAACGTTTAGATCCAGAAGCCCTAGCTAGGCCGTGGACGCCTTGGAAGCCTACCAGTTTCATCTAAAAGAAAGCGCAGGGATATTCCTTCAATTCTATCTGCTTTGGCTCAACCTCAGCCCTCGCTGCCCCACCCCCTGTACTGTATTTTAGCTGTCTTTATTAGTAGTAGTAATATTTAAAAATATTATTACATATACATACATTTTTTTTTCTGAAGAGAGACAGAGGAGGGGGACGCGAGGGCAGTGTAGTGGAATGGGAACGAAGCGCTTTGATTAGAGATCTCCAAGGAGAAGATTGCTCTCTCCAGATGCTGATATCCAAAGCACTTGACAATCACTGGCAAAACGCAAGAGCAGGCAGCGGTGTCAGGACAGCTCCATCCAGGTGCTGAGTCCTGCCCAGCATTCACTATTCAGACAGAGGCACCAGGTCCAGGCCAGGACCTGCCCTTCACCCAGTGCCCTGGAAGACGGCAGCCAGCTTCTACCAACTGCTGCGAAGGCAGGTAGGGCAAAAAGGCAGCGTGAGTGGCTGCGGCTGTCCCCAACAGGGTTCAGGCGTCGCGTGGTGTCCGGTGGCGCCCGCAGCCCCAACCCCATTTCAGGCTCCAACTCGACTGGAAGGCAGCTGATACAACCTAGGGTTCTCGGGCTTGCCAACCGCGACCAGAGGTCCTCTGGAGCTGCGCCTGGACCTGCGATCCGTGGAGAAGACGATGGATCCCACTAGGGACTAAGCGCCCCTACCCGTCTCCCCAGCCCCTCCAGCTTCCTTGGTCTGCTTCCCCGAAGGCAAGCCGCAGTCCGCACCGCCTTTTCCCTCTCCCGTGCCCGGAGCTCCTCTTTCCTCTCTCCCCACCTCATCCGGACCCATTCTGGGACCACCATGGCCGCAGCCATCGCCAGCGGCTTGATCCGCCAGAAGCGGCAGGCGCGGGAGCAGCACTGGGACCGACCGTCAGCCAGCCGGAGGCGGAGCAGCCCCAGCAAGAACCGCGGGCTCTGCAACGGCAACCTGGTGGATATCTTCTCCAAAGTGCGCATCTTCGGTCTCAAGAAGCGCAGGTTGCGGCGTCAAGGTCTGTGTGGGTCACTATTGGGAGGTGCACCCTCAGATCTCCCCATCTCCTCTTCTGCCTGGGCCTCTCCGGGCTCCCCTTTCCTTCCTCGGTCTTCCAGTACCCACCTCCCGCCCCAAGTCTCTCTTACTAGCGCTCCAAGCTCCTGCGGACCGCGGGAGCTGGGAACCTGCACTCAGGCAACCTGTAGCCCAAGGCTGAAAACTCAGCCTTGCCAGAAGCTGGCAAGTTGGCCTGTTCCCGCCGGCTTCCTCTGGGCTCTTGAGTTTCAAGTGGGCTGGGTTCCAGAAAAAATCTTTCTACTCGGAGGGTCTTAGCTCCTCACGGGGATAGAGTCTGACACCAAAATACTGGGGAAAGATCTCCTACGCAACACCTCGAGGTCGCGTTGGCAGCTTTCGCTCTAATTGGAGGTGTCAGGAATTTCTTTGTGTCTGATCTCACTTGGCCTCCCAGGTCTTCCGGAGATCTCCTTGGCTCCTGGACCTTGGTGAAATGTGGTGATCCCCACACTGCCTTTCAGCACAGTATAAGATGTGTGTGGAGGGTGTGTATGTGTGAGTTAACGGCTAGTTCGATTGAGATTTGGGGAAAGCTGCTTAGCTTGCAGCATCAAGCACTCCGAAGCCCTTGGGTCACATCTTCAGATACACAGACAGGCACAGACGAAAGAAGAATGAGTCTTAATTGGGGGTTTGGCAACGTATACACCCCCAGTATAGATCAGTTTTAATTAAAGGACTCAGGAGCTACATGAGGCAAACCAAGCAGTTACCACATACAGATGAGTAGAGTAGCTGCCTTACTATACTTTTTCTTTTCTTTTTTCCTTTTCTTTCTTCCTCTTCCTCCTCTTCTTCTTCTTCTTCCTCCTTCTCTTACTTCTTCTTCTTTTTTAAAGCGAACAACTGGTGCCTGGCATGACCTTCTTTTCCTGCCTTTAAAATGTCAGGGTCTGAGAAAGCAACCCACTAAGGAGCCAGAGCCTAGTGGCTTTTGTTCATCTCTGTTTGTCTCCACATCCAGTTGCTAAGGGCAGTTGCTTTGTGGGGTGTTCTGTGGGAAAGATGGGGATTGCTAGCTTTTTGTAACTATGTGTGCTTGTCAGGAAACATGAAAGGATGCATTTATGTTAATAGCAGTATATGTTTGCCCCTCACATTGTATTCTCAGTGCCCAGCTGTATTTGTTTTAAGTGTCCTGTTGTTCCAAAGACAGGAGAGAGAAGCATATGCTACACATGTGAATCTATGTGAGTGTTCCACACATTTACAGATTTAAGACCAAAAGTTTTAATGCTTATTTTTAAAAAGGCTAATGCTAAATATTTTAAAGGAAAATAGCTAATTGTGTCACATTTAGAAATTGGAGATTATTTGCTCTAGAATCAAGCTTAAAAGGAAAACATATGAGAAAAATCAGAGTGGCTGTTTTAAGGGAGATTAAATTATATTAATATATAATTATAGACATATAATACTTTTTGTTGAAGTATTTGGTGGCAAGGATATTTTCAGAACACTGTTGAAGCTATTAAGAAAAATGGATTTTAATTTCCACTTTAGCCTAGAGCTTTATTCAGCAAAACTCTATATTAGTAGAGACCAGCTTGAATGTTTTAAATATAGTTGATTCATAAAAATTCCCATGATCATGGCTTAAAGTCTTTGTTTCTCCCTTTATTTCATCATGCTATCTCTAGAACACAGTTCTCATCAGGTAGAGCTACAAATTTGCCATCTACTTGAAGTAAATAAACACATTTTATTCTAAATAAGATGATTATCTTAATATAAACAATTATTAAACCTTTTAGTATTTTCTTTAAATGCACAAACAATAGGTTATTTTATGAATATGTATAATAAATTTTTGTATCATATTGGGTGGTGAAGGAGGGTTTGCTTTGCACTTTTGAGTTTTAAGATGGGTTATACTTTTACTCAGATATAAATAGACATATGAGCTCCCTAATAGCCTGTTTCACCACTTCAACCCTGACTGTTTTCTTGGTATTCATGAGTTCAAAGTCACATGCATGCCTCAAGGATCTCTAAGAAAACTATATTTGAGGTCACTCTTGCTCCCTTACTTTTGATGAGATGATGGAAAAGAAGATAAGCTAGATGAAAACTTCATCAGAATCTCTTCTTTTATTCTCCTTCTATTTCTTATATATAAAGAAATATATTCTTTAGTGAAAAAATACAGCTATATCTCAAGTACCAGAAAAAAATAATTTATTATGATTAATTTAAACAAATAAATACTAAAACTTTAGTATGTAAATTATGTATTAATATAACTACATGAATTTATTTTATGTATAACTATATAATTATTTCAATATTTTATCAAATATTATTTTAGGGAATCTTTAATGCATATTTACCTTTTTCTTCAATATTTATTCTCTGCATAGGAATGACCCTCAGAAACTTTACAAATTCCATTTTGTGTATTTAAATATGAAACTTTTAGGTATGACAACTCTATATGACTTCATATTTGAAAATTATTAATTTGACTAATAGTTATTAAATCTTTTTAATGTTTCAGGTATTATATAGAACTGATGATGTTCCTTACATCATGGACCTTACAAACATGGAGTAGAAAATCAGTCATTGCACATGGAAAAGAAGAAATTATAAAACTCAAAATCCTGTAAAGTAGAAAAGCATTAGGAGGCTGCGGTGGAGATCCATGGGGAGAGGGACTTAATTAGATTAGGTAGTTAGGGTGGGCCACACTGAGAACTACAGTTTGAGGGCTGACCTGTGATAAGGATACAAAGATTTGAAGAATAATGTGTGTGTGTGTGTGTGTGTGTGTGTGTGTGTGTGTGAAGACCTTGACATGGGAAAAATTATAGCCAATAGGGAGAAGCAAAGGAGGTGTATAAACAAAGTACACTTTTGTTTTACAGCATGGTCTATTTTGGCTGAAGTTTACATTTTGCCACATAAATACAAATACACTTGACATGTTGGCAAACATAATGAAGAACATTTTTATATTTTGTATGTTTGAGAATGGTAATATACATTTCTTAAATGTAGAGGTTTTTATTTTCTTTTTAATGCTTCTTTAAGTAATAGTTAATTTAATGTGAAGAATATGACATATTTACTTATGCCCTTTTGGGTAGAGTCCTACCTCTCATAATGATCACCTTCAGCTCCTAAAGAAGAGTGATTTTTTGCACCAGTTCAGTACCAGTTGTACCATTTTGTCTTCTTGGAAAGGACAGAAATTTGCAAGATGGTCTTTTGTAGTTGGGTGGGCACCATGACTCTATCCTATCCTGAACTATTCATTTCCCTCTGTTCTTTTCCTACCTCCATAGACTACAAGTACCATTCAGAGTCCCCCAGATTAACCATGTGCTTTCAAATCCCTGCACTTTTGTTTGTCCTTTATTCTTTGCATAGCATCCTCTGTCTTCCATCTTCATTTGTTGAAATTATCCACATTTCTTAAAGCTTGGAGAAAATGCCATCTCCTCTGAGAAGTACTTCCTTATCGAAGATAAGTAAAAATAATACTTCTGTAGTATTTTATACCTCACAGTGTTGTGTAATCCAGTACACAAGAAGCAAAGTCTATGTTTTCCATACTTTATAAACTCTCAAATATTGGTAGAGTGTCTTCTATGCTCTAGGTACTCATCATTGACCTTGAATTGAAGTGAAATAAATAAGGCCAACAGTTCTAAAGCTAAAAAAATGTCCTTGAACTACAAGGACACCTTGAACTAGTGCTATAACTAGACCATTTTAGAAATATACTTTTTAAACTTTTATATATTTTTACTTTCATAAATATATACATATACTTTACACCCTATTTTTAAAGAATTAGGAATTTATTACATATTTGAGAGTTAGTCTGAAAGATGCAAGAATATAACCAACCTTATTTTAAGGCTTAATTAACTCATAATAATAGATATTTAGATATTTTCTAATTTAGCTAAAGAAAGAAGGCCCAAAGCAGTAAACATTGTGCAAATAGTTTTATTGTTTTTATCTTAACAAAAATAAAAACTAAAATAGAAACTGTATGCAGTGATGTATGATGTATGAACATGTTATCCTAAAAGTGTTACATTTTATTAGGAGTTTTAAAACCAAACAAGGACCTTGATTGCCTACAGAATAATAACATTTTAAAATCTTCCTTATGGCTAAGGCAATTGCTTTTGCAATGTACCTTTTATATATTTTTTGGCTACTGTCATAGGAACCATGGTATCATGTGTCATGTATGTTCAATCAGTAATTGCATAGGTTACCATAGTAGGTTGGGTATGCTATAAATAAGGTTAAATAAGATGATTTGCTTTGGATTGAGATATATTCATAGACTGAATTGACTCTACATATATTGAGAAAACAGTATTGTTAGCTGGTGAAAATGTCCTTTGTTATTTCCTAATATAAATTTTCAGAAGCACCAATCCCACCAAGTCATCCCCCCTGGTTACCAGTATTAGTTACAAAATTCATTTTATATTTTAAATTATTAGAATTATTAGTAGAGTTTTGTGTTTAACCCCCAAATTCTGTTTTTCTATTAATAACTTTATTCTGTATAATGTTACCATAAGAAATTGTTTTTAAATAGACATGGATCTCCCTCTCTTCAGTGTAACATTGTATCTTCTAAATTTTATTTACTTAATTTAAAAATAGCACAGACAATTACAGGATAATGTAGATACAGTGTTTTTCAGACCGATTTATCTATTTAATTCTGGAAATCTAGATTTATTTCTAGGTATATTTTATATTAATTTTCCCACAAATGATGAGAAACTTTAGCCAAAAGTGACGATGTATTTTGATAATACTAGTTGTACATGATGTTTTATGTATTGTCATTTTAGCACTTAAGAACTAAAAAAAAAAGAAAAACAAAAATATGATGATAAGCTTAAATACAAAAGAGATCATTTTCAGGGGGTTGATGCAATTTGGTCAGTTATACTTGTTCGCATGACTAGGAAATAGCTAATTTAGTAATTTTATCTATAGTGATTCCAATGTTCATTTTAAGACAGGTTACAGACACGTCACAATTTACTGTTTACTGGGGGTGAGAAGATAGCAGTAGGAAGTGTTAGCAGGAATCTAGATACTTAAAAAACATTTTATGGTAGTTACTACTTTGTCATTTAGGGGAAAGACTCTTTTTATGAAGCTATATTGTCTGAAATTTGTGTGTGTGTTGAATATGTTTCAACCTATGCATTTATAGTTCTCTGATATCAAGTTTAATAGGGACCTATATAATATGATGATGGCGGAAAACTACTTAAAGTCAGTATCTCACCTGTATATGGAATATAATTAACACTCCATAAGTATTTTTTGGGTGAAGAAAAAATCCTGTATTTCCCCGGATTTATATGTGGTAAGGTGCTATAGATGACACTTGAAATAAGTGTGCACATTGCAATGGCTCTGATTGACTATCTATTAATATGTTTAATGACTAATTTATATGACTGTGTGCCAGACTCTGTACCACTGAGTACTCTTTTATACTCACAGCAAACCTAAGTAGTAGGTATACTATAGAATCCATGCATTGATACATTAAATTAACCATTAATGGGTGATACACTAATATTATCCATACATCCACTTTATAAATGAAGAATCTGAAACTAACAACAACAAAAACCAATTAAATAAATTGTCCAAATCCATAGAACTTTAAAAGGGTGGGGCCAGAATTAAAACACAAGTTGCTAGGCTGGCTCTAAAGTTTCTGCTCTTAACCAAAACCCCTTCTCAGTTATTGCCACATATGTTTTATCATCTCAATTAGTTGAAATTTATTCCCATTTCACAGCAAAGGAAAATGAGGCTCAACAAATTTATATTTTTCCAGAATACTTAAACCTAGGATGTTATACCACCCAAGTTTGACAATCTGTGCTTAAACTCTCTATTCTCTTACCACTTTATACTCTTTCAATTATTTATGTCATTGTGAACTCATCATAATTAGAAGACATTACTTCAAGGCAAGTACATGTTCAACATAGATCTGTTGATTAGATGCATGCAATAGTGTATTATTTTTTTAATTGAGGCTATGAGAACAAAGCCTTGTTTTTGTGAAATTTGGGAGAAGACACACAAAAAGTGCTAGATTTTATCAAGCCTTTTTTGACACAGGAATGCTGTCTTGGGTTTACAATTGTTGGCAGGTGACGCATGTTGATATTACTTCCTAAATGAATTGCAACATTGGCCCAAAAATCTGAAAATAATTTAGTGTGTTTTCATTAGCATATAATAAATTTCATGTTAATTCTTTCATTAATTTTTTAAGACTAGGTATTTTAGACATTTCTAATTTATAATCAGATACCTTATTTGTTACATTTGATATTGGGTGTATTGTACAAACTATCAAGGTTATACATTAATCACAAAAACTACAGACTGTTAGAAATCTAGATACTGTGCATTGAATGCTGCTTTTGAATTAGCATGTTGTTTCAGAGTCCTTTTCTAATGAGTTACTAGATCTTGTTCTTAGTATTGATATCAGAAGAACATAATATAGTCAAATCTAAGTGGTTTGTAACTTGTCTTGCACACTTTGTAGAAATTGACACAGGTGGATATTTAACTCTGGGGGAGCCTTACAAATCTAGTTTTCTTATTAGAATATTTTATTGACTTACATAGGTTTTATATTCTTGTTACCTTGCATGGTAAAACTAACTGGTTAATCCAACTGTCAACCTACTTTGAACCTTCATCTGCACAGCTGATTTTGACTGAAGAAAAAGCACACATATACACACATGAATTGGTTCTATTTTAAATTTGTAATCATTAACATCAAGTGGACCATTGATATATGAGGTCAGTCTGGAAAAAGTCCAATCATTGTTAATATAATGAGAAGAGCTTATGTGACATTGATGTAACCTGGCAGCCAAGGAGAATGGACTGGGAATGTGCAGAAGTGAATGACAACTTCACTGTACTAGACAGAGGGGACAGTAGATGCCACTGACTGAGCATATGTCCTGTATGGCTGTGGTATTCTAACTGACTGTGGTATTCAGTCTAACTGACTGAATAGAGCAATGAATCTGCATTAAATTTTGTGTTAAGCTTGAACATTCCTCTGTGGAAGCTATTCGGATGATTCAGAAGGCTTTTGGGGATGATGCAAAGAGTGCAGTGCAAATAAAAGTGTGGCACAAACACATCAAAGATGGCCAAGAATCTGTTGAAAGTGATCCACATTCTGGAAGGCCTCCAACAAGCAGAATACCTGAGAATGTGGACCGCATATGGGTTGCAATCAACAAAGATTGGCAACTGACAATGCGAGAACTAGAAGTTGATTTGGGGATTCCAAAGACTACCGTGTCTGAGATATTGACACAGGGTCTTGGCATGAAACATGTTGTGGCAAAATTCATTCCATGTCTTCTGCTACAAGAACAGAAGGAACATCATGCAACAGTTGCTAATGAGTTGGTTCATATGACTACCGATGAACCAAATTTCCTCAGGAAGGTCATAACTGGAAATGAATCATGGGTCTATGGCTATGATTCAGAAACAAAGGCCCAGTCTTCCCAATGGAAGTCACCTCGTTCTCCACATCTGAAGTGCAGCAAAGTCATAGTAAGATTAAGTGCATGTTAACTGTGTTTTTGATTGGGAAGGTGTTGTCCATCACAAATACTCCCCCTTTGGCCAAATAATTAATAAAGGGTACTATTGTCAATGTTTGTCCATTGAAAAATGCAATATGCTGAAAATGGCCACAGCTATGGACAACTGGTGATCGGCAGCTTCATCACAACAACATACCCACTCATGTATCATGTCTTGTGCAGAGTCTTTTGGTAAAACATCAAATCATCCAGGTCACTCAGCCCCTCTAAAGCCCAGATTTGGTGCCTTGTGACTTCTGACTTTTTCCAAAGCTAAAATCACCCTTGAAAGGAAAGAGATTTCAGACCATCGAGGTTCAGGAAAATACAAAGAAACAGGGGTGGTGATTCCATCAAAGGATTTCACAGAGTGTTTAGAACAGTAGCGAAGATGCTGGGAGAACTGACTGATGTTCCAAGGTGCCTGCTTTGAAGAGGACTGAGGCATCATTGCCCCATGCACAGTGTTTCTTGTATCTTGTATCTTCTTCAGTAAATGTATCTGTCTATTTGTCATATTGCATGGCTGTATACTTTCTGGATAGGCCTCCTGGGTACCTGATAATGAACTCTGATAACATAGTTAACTTTTTTACATTTGACTTTTGGTTTCTTTAAATATCCTAAACTTCTGAGGAATGACAAATGGTGGAGCACTAGCAATTCAAGTTTAGGAATAAATTTAGAGATAGTTCTATTATCTCCTGGTTCTGTTCTCCAGGGTAATACGTAATCTCATGGTTCAGTGACTAATCCATGAGTATGGTCTTTTTTTCTCAGGGAACTCTTGAATTTTTGGTGGGCAATTATTTGTTTTCTTCATATCCAATAAATTTCTTCCTTATGAAAAGTTCTTCAAAATAGCCAGAATCTTATTGCTTAATGTGTTTTTATTCTGCCACATGCTTCATTTTATCTCTTTAAATCTCTGTAAATAATTCCTGCCTAGCCCTTGTTACATTATGCCCTTTAAATATTTGTTCATGGCTTTGTACCCTCCTTATCATGTGGCCACCTTAAAATTGTTTAACTCTATTAATCTTTCTGCATAAGTAAATGTCACCAGTACCTTAATCATTTCTGTAGCTTAGATTGTTCAATAATTACCTCATCTTTATTCATCAAATGAGATGACTGCCATTTTCATGAAGAGAATTTTATGCTGAGGCCAACTTTGGTGTAGAGGACTGAATGGATGAATTGTATCCCTCCTCTCTGGGGGTTGGCATGGACTTACAAGGAGGGATGAGGAAATTGTGAAAGACTGCAATGCAGAAGTATGTGTCGTGGCTTCATGCCTGAAAAATAACAGAAAAATCTAGGGAAAGTAAGTAAACATCTATGATTAGAGGCATATATATATATATATATATATATATATATATATGCCTCTAGGTGGTTATTTTCATTTTCATAGATGAAAGGAAATGAAGTAATTTTCCCAGTGATTTACTCTTGGCAAAAATAGTATTTGGTTGCAGGTCTAACTGATATTGGGTGTACATTTTTAGGATTAATTAAGTGGAACCTAAGTAATAACAAAATCAAATATTCAAATGTCTTTCCATGTTTATTTCTGGGGTGGGCTAGACTATTGGCTACACTTACCTCTGTTCGTTCTTCTGTATGAGATAAAAGGTGCTTCAGCAGCCACTGTGATCAGCAATGTTGCACACATGAACCACCTCACATAGAAGTGATGTCAATGGCTATGCATACACGTTACAATTTCTTCTTGTTGACACTAGCTCAACAAGCTGTATGGAATGGCAGAATCCAGTCACAATCATTCCATATTCTCTTGGATTTATTTTTGGAGTAAGTTATCACAGAGCATGTGGCAATGTTGAAGTTAAGACTTGAAGTATTTCATGTTTTGGAACTTTTGTTTCTTCAGTCCAAGGCCCTTACATTTTGGAAAATTATAAAACTATTAAAAATTGCTGAAGTTTCAAGAATATAGCAATAAAAAGCAAATATCTTCTCTTCCCATGCTACTGCTGCTGACCTAATGCAGTTTTTATCATTAGAAATGTCTCTGGTACCCAAATGCTACCATGACTGTTGTAATTTTTAGTTTTTTGGTGGGTTTCTTTTTTTGGTATAGTCAAGTAAAACTGAGACTCACAGTACCATATTAAGCACTTAGCAACTTCTACACCAACAAATCAACATAAAGGTAAAATTTTCATGTCCGTGTGGGTTTTTCTTTTGTCCAATGATAGTAGTAGCAAGAGATTATTTCATCACAATCTTTCTAGGTATATTCATTTATAACACAAATATTCTCATTGGTTTACTTTTATAAAAGGAAACAATAGCATTTTGCAACTTTTTTATATTACTGCCTTTTAACATTAACTAAAATGCCATCACAGTTGACTTTTCTTACTGCTGTTCCTTTTTTTCAATTTTTCCCTTACAAATGTCCATTGTCTTCTAAGTAGGTCTTGTTGATTGATTTTTCTCCTTAAAATGTGAATGAAAGGAAATACTCAAATATCACCTGTACTGCCTCTCTCATACACTTCTATCACTATTATATACCACTATCCTTGTACAACCCAACACTCCACAAGCAACACCAGCCCTCCATGATCCACTTGTGTAATGGTGAGAGTGTAGATTCAAACATGAGAAACCCTAGGCCTCACTGTCCTCTTACTGGCTGAGTTCTTAAGGCTGAGTAAACTCTAGCATGTCTGTTAATAAGTGGAGACTTCTATGCCATGTGCAGGTTGGGTAAGATTATTCGAAAGACACATTTTAGTTTTAAATTCTTTTTCTTACTTGTTTAGAAGCCCACATGGGCTAGACCTTAGATAAAATAAGACTAAGCTACATTCCTTTGCCTCAGAGATTACATTTAAATTATAAAGCTATCCATCTATAGAGCAGAAATGTCCTCTCAATGGTCTGTTCTCAGTGTCTGTCTCCCTGTCCCTCTGCTCCAAAATCCCATCTCCTAATGCCTCCTGTGCTTTTGGATTTGCTTTGGTTCTATGCTTCCAGTTGGCTGCTCACTAAATAAAGCCTGAAAGTAGGTGGTTAATTATTCCTGTATATCCTACTTATTCTACTACTTAAGAATTTTAATCAAATAATTACAATATTGGCCATTGGTCAAGTTTGAGACAACATCCGCTAAAGGTGTTTCTCTGTGTATCTGTGTGTGGGGGAAATGGTATGTGTATATAAACAGAACAATGTGAAGCATGCTATGTGTTTCAGATACAATATGAGGCATAAAAACAAATTAATAAACAAGTATCTTCAATTTCAAATTTATATATGGATAAATTCAATATGTATATTCAAATATATATAAATTTTAAGTATGTATATATTTAAAATTGGTGTACGCATCTCCCAATTTCCCGTACCTGTTATTATCCCACTTCATCTTTATGCAGATAAAACCACAACTCCCCTATATTCACAGATGTGAATTTTGAGATAGAAAGTAGAAAAGAAGTTACTCAGGTCTCTACTAAAAGTCAGTTTATCACTCACAGTACTTCTAGAACTCAATGTATTTAGACACCTCTGGCTTTTTTATTGTTATTGTTGTTTCACCTCAACAAACTGCATTATATTTTTCTGGGGTTGATGTCTGCACAGAATTATCTTAAAAAATTAGTCTTGATGTACATGATCCAGTCACATTAGGTACTAAGTTAAAAGCCATATGAAAGGAATAAAGCTTTAATGAAGGAATATGAAAACAATGGCATGCCTAGAAAGGTATACCTAAAATGGATGACTACACACATGCACAGCCCACAATCATCTGCAACTTAAATGAATGTCAAGGTGCAATAGAAATTTCAATCTTCAGTTTTAATTTAAGTAGTACTGCACAAATTCATCAATAATAGCATACCATGACCAATAGCAACTAGAATGCATTTAAAGGGAATGAAAAATAAAATAAAAGTAAAGAAAACAGAAAAGCGGGAAGAGTATTCTAATGACAGCATTTGAAGGAATAGAAAAATAAGGTCATTGGTATATTAATCAGTTAAACAGGGGCAGCAAACTTTTTTTCTTTTCAAAAGAGAGGGAGAAGCACTAAAAATAATGTTCTCAATTTTAAAAAGTTGAATTAATCAAACATAGAACTAAAGCTATCAGACTTGTATCAAAAGTGCTGGTTTTAAAAGTAGGCTACACAAATATGCTTCTGATTAGTGATCAGCTAGTGAAAATTTAGATTCTCAAAAAGCACCCTCAAAAACAGGGCTTGGAACATGAAAAGCATCCTTTGGTAAAAATCTCAGTAAATATTAATTTTCCAAATGAAGAAAATAATTATAAGTCAAGAGGATTCCTTTATGCTTTAGGGAGGTGGTTATTCTGTAGTTAAAAATACATCCAAGATTATTCCATTTAAAGAGTGTATTAGACACAGATAGTTGGATTAAACATTTTCCTTAATGTTGCTGTATTAATATTGGCTGGAATCATCTTGTTTCATGAGAAAAATGTGGATGATCCATATAGTGCATATCCTAATATGGGATTTCAAGTTTCAGTTAAGAAAGTACATTACACAAAGAGGAATTTTTGATATTTGCTTATTGGGTTTATTCTTAAGAAATAATGTAAGCCTCTTTTATTTATATATCTCTGAACTTGCTCCCACCACTCCCCCCAAAAAAACAACTTAAATTGAAACACTATTAGGAAGCTAAAAAGAGGACAGAATAAAAGAATAAAAAGTATATAAGTGTATATATAAAATATGTTATATGTTATACACACATGAATGCATGTAAAGGACAGTGTGGTCAAGCAAGCAGAATTCTAAAGGTTGGAATTTTGTATGGTCTTTTATGTAAGTCTCATATGTGTTACCCTGCCCAAGTGTCTATATTATCTTGTCCTCTTTAAGCATCTGTTAGCCTTGAATAACCTAAAGGAGTTGCCAAACTGATAATCTTGAGATATTCTCATTGTTGCAAGTAAATATAAGACAACAAATACCTTAGCTAATCAAACTTTAGTGTTATCTTCACTGAACCTCATAAAATCTCCTTAAAGTAGACAACATTATGGCTATTTTTCATGTGGAAAAATGGAAACTTATGGATATTACTAATTTTTCTGGGTCAATTAGTCCAGACCAGAGGAGTAGTAGGATTACCAACTTTGCATTTTTAGATTTCTAGTGTGAGAGGTGCTCTCTCATGATACAATACCTTGTTGCCTGAAGTATTCTTGATAATGAAAAAGAAAACGATGCAGAGAACATTCTTTCCAGTCAGGATTGGAAGTTTGCCCTTCGTAAATGGGAGAGATGATAAGAAGTATAGCTCTAGTTCACCTTCTCCCACCTCTTCTTTCTCTTATATGCCTCTATATAACTGTGAACAATCCACTCTACTTTTTGGAAAGACTTTTTAAATTTTTCATTAAATTTGTGACACTATAAAATATGAGACAACCTAACATAATAAATATTCTTCCCTAACCTTTGGGAAACATTATAATTCTTCCTTTTGTCCATCCTTAGATTTCATTTCTTAAAGGGTTTGTTTTTCTGTGGATTAGAAAATTCTCTGAGTATTTCTCAGGCAAGACTACACTTGAAAATGTAAAAAGTTCCTAGCATGAAACACTTCAGACGGTTTACTAAATGACCTATAAATTGAAGATGATATGTATGTCATCTAAGACTATGACATCTGCCCAGAAAAGTACAGCCACTATGAATATAATGGGAACAGTCTACATGACATTGATGTTACCTGGCATTCAAGGAGAGTGCACTCCAATGTGTATGCATGAACAACAATGACCTCACTGTACTAGTCAGTGGGGGTGGTAGATACCATTGAGCGAGCATGTGTACTGTGTGGTCATCACATTCAAAATGAGCAATGAATCTGCATCACATTTTGCCTTAAACTTGAACATTCTTTAGTGGAAACCATTTGGATGATTCAGGAGGCTTTCATGGATGAAGAAATGAGTGCAGCACAAATAAAAATACAGGGAGAGGCTGGGAAGATGGTGACGAAGTACGATGGAGCAGATTCTAGCTCCTGTACTCGTGGGTGAAAATCCTGGCAGATCTATAGAGAAACAGCACAATAAACCATCAGTTACCCAGCATTTATGAAATTAAAAGACCAGAGATTGTGACCAACGCTGAAACACCAGACAGCCGGAGAGTCAGCTACGGGAGCTGGGATACACACAGCTCCTGTGCTGCCGCCATAGCAAAAGTCCTGGGAGCCGGGGAGTCAGGTACGGGAGCCAGACACTCCAAGCCCCTGTGACGGTCCTGGGCACCAGAAGAGTCAGCTACAGGAGCCTGGACATTCTCGGCCCCTGTGCCGCTTCCATAGCTACAGGACTGGAGCCCCGGGAGTCAGCTACGGGAGCTGGGACACTCTCGACCCCTGTGCCACTGCCATAGCAACAGGCCTGGGAGCTTGAGGAGTCGAATACAGGAGCTGGGACACTCAGCAGTGGTAGGCAACCAGCATGGGAACCAGCGCGAGGACCAGCACTAGGACCAGCGTGAGAGTAGGTGGAGACGGAGAACATCAAGATACCTGAAGGAGTCTGCACCACTAAACTTCACAGATATCATACAACAGAAGTTCATGCCATAAACCAAGGGAGTCAGAACAGATCAATTTAAGAAGAACAGAACAATTTAAGAAGCTGAGACTTAAAAAAAGAGTCTCAAAGAATGGGGAGACAAAGAAACAATACCCAAATGAAAGAAAAAGCAGAAACTTCAGAAAGAATGTTAGATGAAATAGAGGCTAATCAACTATCAGATAGTGAATTCAAAGCACTGGTTATTACGAAGTTCAAAGAGCTCACAACGAGCTACCAGAAACTACAGGGGAACTACAATGATCTCACTGCAAACTATATCAACATGAAAAAGGAAATAGAAACTATCAGCAAGGGACAAGAGGAAATGAATAATACACTTTCTGAATTGAAGAACATAGTAAAAAGTTTCAAAACTAGGAAAGATGAGGTGGAGGATCGGATTAGCAAGTGGGAGGACAAAATAGAAAGCATCTCACAGAAAGAGCAGGGAAATTAAAAGAGGCTCAGAAAGAATAAAGAAGGATTAAGAGAAATGCAAGACAACATGAAACGTAACATTATCCGAATAATAGGATTACCAGAAGGAAAAAAAGAAGAACACGGGATAGAACATGTATTTGAAAGAGTAATGAGAGAAAATTTCCCTTATTTGATGAGAGAAAAAGTCACACAAATCCAGGAATCACAGAAAGTCCCAATCAAGAGGAACCCAAGGAGGCCCACTTCAAGACACATCATCATCAAAATGGCAAAATTCCAAGAAAAAGAGAGAATCTTAAAGTCAGCAAGGGAAAAAAAAGAAGAGACAGACAAAGGAGCCCCAGTAAGGTTAGCTAGTGACTTCTCAATGGAAACACTTCAAGCAAGAAGAGAATGGCAAGAAATATTCCAAGTAATGAGAACCAGAGGCCAACAACCAAGGCTACTTTACCCAGCAAGGCTCTCAATCAAGATAGAAGGCCAAATAAAGAGCTTCCAAGACAAAAGAAGCCTAAAAGAATACACCTCCACCAAACCAGCTCTACAAGAAATACTAAAAGAACTGCTTTAAGGAAAGAAAGGAAAAGAGGGAGACAGAGAGGAACACAGGTACAAAAATGGCAATGAATGAGTACCTATCAATAACAACCTTAAATGTAAATGTATTAAATGCTCCAATCAAAAGACATAGAATAGCTCAATGGGTAAGAAAGCATGGCCCACACATATGCTGCCTACAAGAGACCCACCTCAGGACAAAAGACTCTCACAGACTAAAAGTGAAAGGCTGGAAACAAGTTTTCCAAGCAAAGGGACAAGAAAAAAACAGCTGGGGTATCAATTCTCATATCAGACAAAATAGGCTTCAAAAAAAGGGCCATAAAGAGAGATCCAGAAGGTCACTTCATAATACTCAAAGGAAGAATCCACCAAGAAGATATTAACATTGTAAACATATATGCACCAAACATAGGGGCACCCAAATATATCAAGAAAATCTTAGAGGACTTCAAGAAGATATTGACAGCAACACAATTATAGTAGGGGATTTGAACACCCCACTGTCAAAAATGGACAGATCTTCCAAACAAAATGTCAACAAAGATATTGCGGCATTAAACAACACCCTAGATGAAATGGACTTAACTGATATATATATAGAACCCTTCATCCCAAAGAAGCTAAATACACATTCTTTTCAATGCACATGGAACATTTTTAAAGATAGACCACATGATAGGAAACAAAACAAGCCTCAAAAAATTCAAGAAAATTAAAATCATACCAAGCATTTTCTCTGACTACAAGGGACTAAAATTGGAACCCCAAAGAAAAAAAAACAAAGCACCCAAAATCCTGGAGACTGAATGGTATGCTATCAAACAAGGAATGGGTCAAGAATGAAATTAGGGAAGAAATCAAAACGTTTCTGGAAACAAATGAAAATGATCTTACAACAACCCAAAACTTATGAGACACAGTGAAGGCAGTCCTGAGAGGGAAGTTTATAGCAATACAGGCCTACCTAAAGAAGATAGAAACATTTCAAACAAACAACCTAACCCTACGCCTGCAAGGACTCGAGGAACAACAACAAAGACAGCCCAGAGCAAGCAGAAGGAAGGAAATAACCAAGATGAGAGTAGAATTAAATGACATAGAAACTAAAAGCACAATTCTAAGGATCAATGAATCCAGGAGTTGGTTCTTTGAGAAGATAAACAAAATAGACTAGCCTTTAAGTAGGCTCATCAAGAAAAGAAGAGAGAAGACACAAATAAACACAATCAGAAATGAAAGAGGAGAGATTACAACTGATACCACAGAAATAAAAGGGATTGTAAGAAATTACTATGGAGAACTGTATGCCAAGAAATTTGAAAACCCAGGGGAAATGGACAAATTTCTAGAAAAATACAATCTTCCAAAACTCAATGAAAAAGAAGCAGAAAATCTAAACACACCAATAACAGCAAAAGAAATTGAATCAGTAATCAAAAAACTCCCATCACACAAAAGCCCTGGACCAGATGGGTTCACAGGAGAATTCTGCAAAGCATTTAAGGAAGAGCTAACCCCTATTCTCCACAGACTATTCCAAAAAATTCAGAAGGATGAAAAACTCCCAAATTCTTTTTATGAAGCCAGCATCATCCTAATTCCAAAACCAGATAGAGACACAACAAAGAAAGAAAACTTCAGGCCAACATCGTTGATGAACATAGATGCTAAAATCCTCAACAAAATATTGGCAAATTGCATCTAACAATATATCAAAAGATCATACACCATGACGAAGTGGGATTCATCCCAGGGATGCAAGATGGTTCAGTATTCGCAAATCAGTAAATGTAATACATCACATAAACAAAAGCAAAGACAAAAACCACATGATCATATCAGTAGATGTAGAAAAAGCTTTTGATAAGGTACAACACATATTTATGATAAAAACACTCAGCAAAGTGGGAATAGAGGGAGCATTCCTCAATATAATAAAGGCCACATATGAGAGACCTATAGCCCACATCATACTGAATGGGCAAAAACTAAAATCTTTTCCACTAATATCAGGAACAAGACAAGGATGTCCACTTTCACCACTTCTATTCAGTATAGTATTGGAAGTTTTATCCACAGCGATCAGGCAAGAAAAATAAAATAAAAGGCATCCAAATAGGAAAGGAGGAAGCAAAACTGTCACTGTTTACAGATGACATGATAGTTTACATGGAAAATCCAATAGACTCTACCCCAAAACTCCTGGAACTAATTAATGAATTTTGCAAAACAGCGGGTTACAAAGTCAATATCCAAAAATCAAAGGCATTTTTGTATACCAACAATGAATCAGCAGAAGCAGAAATCAAGAAAAAAATTCCATTCGATATACCAAAAATGAAAAATAAAATATCTGAGAATACACCTAACTAAGGAGGTAAAAACCAGTATGCAGAAAACTACACAGCCCTGAAGAAAGAAATCAAGGAAGACACAAACAAATGGAAACATATACCTTGTTCATGGATTGGAAGAATTAACATCATCAAAATGTCCATACTACCCAAAGAAATACACAGATTCAATGCAATATCTATTAAAGTACCAATGGCATATTTCACAGACATAGAACAAACACTTCAAAAATTTATATGGAACCACAAATGACCCTGAATAGAAGCTGTACTTTTGAGAAAGAAGATCATGGTAGGAGGGATCACAATACCTGATATCAAACTGTATTATAAAGCCACTGTAATCAAAACAGCCTGGTACTGGCATAAAAACAGGCACATAGACCAATGGATCAGAATGGAGAGTCCAGAAATAAACCCAACCCTCTACAGTCAATTAATATTCAACAAAGGGGGCAGTAACATAAAATGGAGTAAAGATAGCCTCTTCAGCAAATGGTGTTGGGAGAACTGGACAGCTATGTACAAAAAGAGTGAAACTTGAGCACCAACTTACACCATACACCAAAATAAGTTCAAGGTGGATAAAAGACTTAAATATAAGCCGTGACACCATTAAAGTCCTAGAGGAGAACATTGGCAAGAAAATCTCAGATATTCCACACAGCAACATTTTTACTGATATGTCCTCTAGAGCAAGGACTATAGAGGAAAGAATAAACAAATGGGATCTCATCAAAATAAAAAGCTTCTGCATGGCTAAAGAAAACAGTATTAAATTGAAAAGACAACGAACTGTATGGGAAAACATATTTGCTAATGATACCTCAGACAAAGGTTTAATCTCCAAAATATAGAAAGAACTTACATGACTCCACTCTAAGAAGACAACCAACCCAATTTAAAAAATGGGCAAAGGGCTTGAGCAGACACTTCTCCAAGGAGGACATACAGAACATCCAGAGACACATGAAGAGGTGCTCAATATAGTTATCTATCAGAGATGCAAATTAAAACCACAATGAGATACCACTTTACAGCAGTCAGGATGGCTATCATAAACAAAGCAACAAACAACAAATGTTGGAGAGGTTGTGGGGAAAAGGGGTCCTTAGTTCACTGTTGGTGGGATTGCAGACTGGTACAACCATTATGGAAAACAGTATGGAATTTTCTCAGAAAAATAAAAATCGACCTGCCTTTTGATCTAGCAATTCCACAGCTAGGATTATATCCTAAGAATCCAAAAACATCAATTTCAAAGAACCTATGCACCCCAATGTTCATAGCAGCACAATTTACAATGCCAAGAGTTGGAAGCAACCTAGGTACCCATCAGTAAACGAATGGATCAAAAATTGTGGTACATATACACAATGGAATTCTATGTAGCAGAGAGAAAGAAGGAGCTACTACCCTTTGCAACAACATGGATGAAACTGGAAAGCATTATGCTGAGTGAAATAGGCCAGATGTTGAAAGACAAATACCATATGATCTCACCTTTAACAGGAAGCTAAGCAACAAAAGAAAGAAGCAAGCAGAAAAAAAAACAAAGACAATGAAATAGAGAACAGGGGGACAGTGACCAGAGGGGAGAGGGAAGGGAATTTAAGGGGGAAAAAGGGGAGGGATTTGGAGGAACAAGTATGAAGGACACAGGGACAAGAACTAAGGGGGATGGAAATGGGAGGAAGGTGGGGAGCATGGGGTGGGGTGGGCTGGGATGGGAGAAATAGACAAAAAAAACTGTACTTCAAAAATAACTAAATAAAAAATTTTAAAAATTTAATCAGGATAAAAAAACAAATAAAAATACAGCACAAACACTTGGGATAACTGTAATTGAACAACAATAAAAAACAAAAGATGGTTGAGAATCTGTTGAAAGTGACCTGTGTTCTGGAAGGCCTCCAACAAGCAGAACACCTGAAATATTGAATGTATATGGGCTGCAATCAACATAGATCGGTGATTGACTGTGTAAGAACTACAGGCTGATCTGGGCAGTGCAAAATATACTTGTTTGAGATTTTGACCATTGTTTGAATTCAGGGAAATACAAATAAGTGGTGCTGTGCTATATTATCGGTGCTAAGCCTCCAAATTTTTCTTATAGGGATTTTCGTTTAGTAAAATGTTTTCTAATCCCCATTTTGATTTCTTCTTTTACTCATGATTATTTAAAAGTACTTGTTTAATTTTCATATGTTTATAGATTATTTACTGGTATTTATTATTTTATAAAAATAAATCACTAAATGTCTAGGTTAAATATAATGTAATTGTAACAAAGAAATATGTGAAATGGCCACAACATTTTTTTTCATTTGTCAGGTGCAATATTTTATGTACATTAATTGCATCATATTTGTTAATTGTGTAGTTCAAATTTTCTCTTTCATAAACTTATTTTCATGTCTCTTTTGTCAGAGAGACAGCTGTGTTAAAAATCTCCCAGTATGATTGTGAATTTTTTATATCTCCTTCTGATCTGTCAGCTTTTTACCATAAGTTATTCTGAAATTGTATCTTACTGGTAAATATGCCCTTTTATCATAATACCTTAATTTTTGCTTTATTGTTTACTTTGTTTTCTTTTAGTAAAACTACACCAGCTTTGTATGGTGATTATTTTTCATAATTTTAACTTTTCTATAGCCTTATACTTAAGGCAGACATCATGGAAGTAGGGATTTACTTGGTTTTGTTTTACTTCTTGTTTTAAACACCATCTGACAATCTATGAGTTTTAATTGGAAATTTAGTCTATTTACATATTTTAAATTCTAATTTAATTCTTCACTCTCAATATTTTTATGGTATTTTTTCTATTACCATTCAATCCCCTTACACTCCCCTCCTCCTACAATCACAACACTGTTGTCTATGTCCATGGGACCTTCTTCCTTTTAGCTCAATCACTCCACTTTTTATCCTTCCCTCCCTTAGCTGTTGTCTATCTCTAGAGCTGTTCCCTGCTCTATCTATAAGCCTATCTCTATTTTGCTAGTTAGTTCAGTTTGTTCATTAGATTCCACATGTGAATGAAATCATATGGTATATGTATTTATCCAACTGGATTATTTTACTCAGTAGAATGTTCTGAAGTCCACCCATGCTGTTACAAAGGGTAATATTTTTTATAGCCAGGTAGTATTCTATTGTGTAAATGTCCCATAGGTGTTTTATTATTCATCTACTAATGGACACTTGGGTCGCTTCCATATCTTGGAGATTGTAAATAATGCTGCAGTGAACATATGGGTGCTTTTGTTCTTTTGAATTAGTGTTTTAGGTTCCTTTGGATATATTCTTAGAAGTGGAACTGCTGAGTCAAAAGGCAGATCCATTTTAAATTTTTTGAGGTATCTTTAATATAATATGAGACCTTTTAATATAATGAGACTTTTAATATAATATGAGCCCTTACTGTCATTTAGCCTATTTTTCTTATTGTCATGCTTTTATTTATATGTATATTTAAATCTCATGTAAATTAACATTATTGCTTATTGAGCATTATAATACTCAATATTTATTTAGATATTTTCCTTTTAATTGCTCTTGATTTCTTTCTACCTGTTGCGTTTTTATATGAATTTTTTCTTCTGCCTAATTGTCTTTTATTTTTATTGCTCTTATTACTACTATTATTTTAGTGCAGTCTACTTGTTATGAATTCTATCAGTTTTGTTTGCATATAAATGTATCTTGTTTTTATCTTTGAATGGTATTGATACTGGGCATATAATTCTCCAATAGCTTGAAAATTATTTTCTTTCATCATTTTAATGATGCCATTCCACTGTCTTCTGGCTTCAATTATTTCCTATTAAAAATTCAGCTATCATTTTATCATTTCTCATTTGAAGGGGATATGTAATATTTTTTCTCATTGCTTTTAAAGTTTTTCTCTTGTCTTTTAGTTCATCGGTTTTTATTATGATATGCCTAGCACCATTTTATTTGTATTTTTCTTCTATGTATCTTGGATGAGGTTTGCAGAATATTCTGAAATTTTGGATATAAGGTTTAGTGTCAGTTTCAGATTTTTAAAAATTGTATTTAAATATTATTTCACCCTTATCTCACTTCTATCTTTCTAGGACTTCAATTACCTTTATTATAGTTCTCTTCATTATGTCCCACATGTTCTTATTCTCTTTTCTAGATGTTATACATTATTATGCTCTGTTTAGACATTTCATTTGAATACTTCAGTTCTCTGGTGAGAAGTTCATAACTGATTCTATATCCTTAAACATATTAGTCACAGTTATTTTAAAGTCTGTTTCTGTTAACTCTAATATTTGATCCACCTAAACGTCTGTTTTAGTTTTTGTTTTCCCTTGAATCTTTTTGTATTTTCTTTGGTAATTTTGATAATTTTTACTTAGTGCTGAATATTTTGGATAGGAAACTATGGAGCCTATCTATGAAATTATCTTCCTTATAAAAATTTTTGGAGAAGCAGAAACCTCTAAATTATTCTAATGCGAAATGTATTTGAAGATTATTTTTAAGTATGTGTGTTAATTTGTCTATTTCTAGTTTGCTTTTTTTTCCTAAAGCAAATGAGGCTTCATGTGAAGGCCTAGATATTTATCAAGGCTACCACTACTCATTGGCAAACATGAGCTTTAATTTTTGGCTACTTTACCTTGTGGACTGCCAAAACCTTTGCTTTGATTTTTAGCCTTTTTCTTCTACCAATTTCGCAACAGCAAATTCTTGGGAGACACAGTAATGTACAATTCTGTGCACACCTCCCTATGTTTTCATTTTCTTTGGAAGGTTTGCCACTTAAGTCTTGGTTGCCTGGGAAACTCACTAGGGTCTTCAAGTCATTTATATCTCCTTTATTTTTTGTTTTTTTTAACATCTGGCTTTCATATTTGGTAGGCGAGTTGATCTTCCACTGTATTTATAAGTAGCAGTGATATTACTTTTTCAATTTTAAATTCTACCTTTCAGAGAAACTGTCAATTATAAATTATTATCTCTCATTTTGGTTTCTATTTCCTGAATATAGAAAGAAAATCAGTACCATGAGACAAATTGAGAGTATTTGTGATTAATAAGTATAATCAACTTTTTAACGCCAAATTTTCTTGTAAGTCATTTGGATTTGTTGAAAAAAACCTTTTTTTATTGTTGTTCAAATACAGTTGTATTCATTCCCCCCCGCAACTCCCCCCATCTCAGCTAACCCTACCCTTCCACCCCCTTTGGTTTTGTCCATGTGTCCTTTATACATGTTCCTGAAAACCCCTTTCCCTCAATTATCTTCTCCCACCTGCCCTCTGGTTAGTATCAGTTTTCCCTCCATTATCCCCTCCCACCTCCCTTCTGGTTAGTATCAGTTTTTTCTTAATTTCACTGCCTCTGGTTATATTTTGCTTGCTTGCTTATTTTGTTGATTAGGTTCCACTTACTTGTGAGATCATATGGCATGTGTCTTTCACCACCTGGCTTATTTCACTGAGCATAATGCTCTGCAGTTCCATCCATGCTGTCACAAATGATAGGATCTCCTTCTTTCTTTCTGCTGTGTAGTATTCCATCATATAAATATACCATAGTTTTTTGATCCCTTCATTTACTGATGGGCACTTAGGTTGCTTCCAGAACTTGGGTATTGTAAATTGGGTTGCTATGAACATTGGGGTGCATAGGTTCTTTTGAACTGGTGTTTCAGGATTCTTAGGATATAATTCCAGCTGTGGAATTGCCAGGTCAAAAGGCAGTTCAATTTTTAGTTTTCTGAGAAAATTCCATACTGTTTTCCACAGTGGTTGAACCAGTCTGCAATTCCCATCAACAGTGCACTAGAGTTCCCTTTTCTCCAGATTCTCTCCAACTCTTGTTTGTTGATTTGTTTATGATGGTCATTCTCACAGGTGTGAAGTGGTATCTCATTGTAGTTTTAAGTTGCATTTCTCTGATGGCTAGTGATGCTGAGCATATTTTCATATGTGTCTGAGCCTTTTGCATGTTCTCCTTGGAGAAGTGTCCGTCCGTTCAAGTCCTTTGCCCATTTTTTAATTATTTTGGGAGATCTGAACAGCTGCATGCAAAGAAAGGAAATTCTATCACCAATTTACACCATACACAAAAATAAATTCAAGGCGGATAAAAGACTTAAGTCCTAGAGAAGAACATAGGCAGGAAAATCTCAGATATATCACACAGCAATATTTTCAACGATATGTCCCCTTTAGCAAGGGACATAAAGAAAAGAATGAAAAAATGGGATCTCATAAAAAAAAGGCTTCTGCACGGCTAAAGTAAACATTAAAACGAGAAGAGAACCAACAGTATGGGAAAACATATTTGCCAATGATACCTCAGACAAGAATTTGAAAAGAAAATCTTGACTTTAAAAAAAATTTAAATCTTTTAAAATATTACTTACTAAACGAATTCGGTTTCAGTTCCATTTTTTAACAAAATATGGGGCTAAGATGCACATTTTTGTCAATAATTGTTCTTGGATATGCATCTTTTGTACATTATATCTGCCATGCTACTTTACTAATATTGTTAGCTGGAGTCATTTTAAGGCTTTATTGTTTTATTGTGAAAACTGTGCTATTCTTTCATTCTCCAAATTTATTCCCTCACAGTTGCTTACATCAAGAAAAAAACTGTGGATTATCAAACCACCTTCCAGAATGTAAAAACAAAAACAACTTGTATATTTACTTCATAAAGAGTAATAAAAAGATTTTGGGTGTTCCAATTTGTAAGCATAATTACAAGAAATATAAAATGGCAGAACCCATGCTCCAGGCTGTTAAAAATACTCTGGGCAACGGGTTTAGTCTTACTCACAAATACTCTGGAGAAATGGTACTCCTGACAAAAATCTGAGTATTTGTACTTGAATTATACGGCACATTTTGGTGCTGGTGTTAGTTCTGGCCCCACCCCAAATTGGCTTGGTCTTTCAGATTAGAGTCAATGTATTATTTCCTCTACATTTAAATTTGCTTAAGTTACTTCTCTTCTACATCTGTGTTTGTATCTTTGTACCTCTTTCAATGAGAGTAATTATTTTTCAGCAGCCTTTAAAAGATTCCACAAAATTGAATGATTCTTTGCTGAAAATGAAAGACTATGTTATATTTATGACCATAACAAAAACAAGGTATTTGCATTTCATGAAACCAGATTTGAATGAATGAACAGGGGAGAAAATAAAGGGAAAATGGAGAATAAATGCATAAAGTGTTTCATCTAATAGAATAAAATCTGAAAGTGATGAGCCTACTTTGTTTTTGTATAGGACTCAGGCACTTGAAAGTAATTTATCAAACTTCAAAATGTTAAAAATCCAGTGGATTTTTAAAAAATTACCATGTTATTTGAAATAAAGAAAACAATTGTATATTACATCCTCCTCAAGCAGTCATTAAAAGATTAATGGCATAAGATCTCTGAAACCTATATTCACATAAAAATTATGCAAAATGAAGTACATTTAGTCCTTGATTTAAGGAAATCCAAAGGTAGATATTAATATTAACTCAGCCCTAAAAGTTGAATTATTAAAGATATATTAAGGAAATAATTTATTTTAAAAGTTCAGATTTAATGATTTGAGAAAAATCTATAATGGATTAATAAATACTCTCTGTGTCCCTGAAATGGGAAAAATAAATTTTATCATCTATTTTACTTTGTTATCTGAGGTTACAGTACAGTTAATATTTTTCCTTTTTCCATATAGCCTGTCAATGATACAAATGCAAATTGTGTTAAAATGCAAAATTAAAAGATGACTAGTACTAGAATAAAGAAACACAAATATATTTGACAATCTAGTTTAATGGTGCCATTATTATTGAGTAGAATTATTCCTCATCTTCCTACTTTCTTTTTAAAAAATTTTAATGTGAAGAAAAAATTTATTCAGTATCCAAAACCATTTGAGGAAGTTTGAGAAGCTCAGTTTCTCAACTGATACTCACTCTAAGTTAATTAATAACAGAGTTTGTCAATAGGTATCTGTGAGCAATATAATGTGTCATAAATAACCTTTGGTGTATGTAGCAAATAAGAATAAACATTTCTTACAGCTTCATAGTAGTAGCTCTGGGTGTGGGGCAGCTCTTTGTTTCTCTCCCTACTCCCTTGTACTTCAGACAAAGATGGGTCTCAGTTCTTATGAAAACCATGAGGTTCACTGCATAAATATATAATTCCTACTATATTGTCTACTGTGACTATTTTATGTCTGTTGCCCACACAGGTGGTGTTTCTTCAATTAGCAGTACCAGCAAACAAAACAAATTATCATTACAATAATCACACAAGAGAAAACTTAGTTTCACTACTCTCATGCAACATTTTCACTGTTCTTCTTTCTCTTTTACATCTGTTCATTATTTTCATTATCATGTGGATACTCCAATTTTAGCTAGAGTTAGCAAATCTCAATTGATTTAAGGTGTATAAAAGCAGCTTTAAAACTCTATAAGGCCATTCCAAATGAGGGGGAAACCTGTTATTATTAACACTCTTTTTCATATATCTTTGCATATTTCTATAAGGACAGGGCAGGAAAGATCGGGAGAAGCTGTGGTATTCAGTGAAAATCTTTCACAAACCAGAGGGCCTACCCATGTGATGCCTCTGGAAGGCAAAAATATAGTTCTTCCCCTTGAGATGATAACAGTACAGTGCAAGATTTAGTATTAATTTCTTACTGTTACTATAACAAATTAGCACAAATTCAATGATTTAAAACACCACAAATATGTTATTGTATGGTTTTGCAGGTTAAAGTTCTGATGGTTCTCCCTAGGCTAAAATCAAGTTGTCAGTAGGGCCGCATTCCCTTCTGGTAGCTCTAGAGGAGAATCCACTTCTTTTCCTTTTGAAACTTCTAGAGGCCATCTGGATTCTTTGGATTTATAAGGTAACATATTCACAGGTTTCAGGGAATAGGGTATGGGCATCTTTGGGGAACCATTATCCTGTCAACCACAGTCCCCAAAACAGATAATCACAATGCAAGTCAGTGCAACCTCATCATTTGGCCATAAGGTATTAGTACATACTGTGAGCTGACTTCATGCAGTTCTGGGTGTTGGGGTAGGAAATACCTGGGAAAGGAGGTAATAGATGGAGAGGTGATGACTGAATGCATAAGAAAATAACCATTTGAAAAATGCTGAGACTGACTTTAAATAGCAGGCAGCCACTGCAGAGAAAGGGCCTCCTT
This sequence comes from Artibeus jamaicensis, assembly GCF_021234435.1. Lineage (NCBI taxonomy): Eukaryota > Metazoa > Chordata > Mammalia > Chiroptera > Phyllostomidae > Artibeus > Artibeus jamaicensis. The sequence continues at coordinate 8,428,815 of NW_026521887.1, forward strand.
TAAAACTCATCTTATCATTTCTAGCTCCTACATAGTTCTCATTTCTGTGCATTCATCCCCATTCCACTGCTTGCACCTCCAAGGAAGGCCTTGCCATCTATAGCATGGTCACAAGAATAGTATTTTAACTATATGCATCATATCCAACAGTTCACTGACTAGATGATGCTTAAGCATCCCCATTGGATCTTATCAATTGACTGCTTTAATTTATTGACCTACAATAGTCTTAAGATAATTGATTCATTTGACGTAATTAACCAGACCTCTTAAGATTTGGGCAGTTAGTTACAATTTCAGCCTCATTCCTTGGTTTTTGCTCCTCACTTCCTTGAAATCAAGTATGAAATTGGTTAGCCAAGTGTTTCTGTCTACTTTACAGAGACATTTGGGAGGCTATGACTGACTTCAAACCACATAGTCAATAAATGGATGATGCCCCAATGTTCTTACCAAGAGTGGGGTAAAGCCAGTCTATAGTCAAACTGCAAGATTTTGTTCCTGAGAAGTTTAGGAATTTGGGAACAAATTGCCTCACTATTTTCTGCAAATTCATTTTCCCTTAAACCAGATAACACTGGGTTGGGGTTTTTCAGTGTAGTGAGTCATAACAAGTTTAAGTTCTTTTGCTTCACATGTTCAATGGCCCACATAATTGCAAGCATAGGCACTTCCTCTCTGCTGTTAAGAGAATTATCCAGTTAAGAATGTCTTGATCTTAATTAGCTTTTACTAAGCCTTTTCTGATGCCTAAATAATATATGTGGCTAACTGGTAAACAATTAAGAGTGAGGACTGTTTTCCATTATTTCTAAAGCACTTTTTAAAGAATTTACCAAGATAACTTATATAGAATGGAAATCTCCATATCAAAAGTCTTTATGTAATATATGACACTTAAGGAAAAATTATGCGTTTTAACAAGGCACACATTTTTGGGAAGCAAAGATGTAAAAAGGAACCTGTTTTTTTGAATCATTGTATTGACTATGAGTTTGTCTATTTCCTTATGATTTTCTTTTCCCTGCTATGTAAACTCTAAATATCTTACATTTTAACCATTGGTACTATTGACAATTATGCTGTATGTCATTGAAATAATTGGTTAATTTTTTCTTTATCTATGTCTTAGTCTCTTTATCCCTGACCTACATACTCTTGGGTTCTGCACTTACACATATAGCTATCATTCTGTATCTTTTCCCCCTATTTCTAATATAATTTATCAGAAGCATTAATTAGAAGATTTCTCTGTAACTGGTAGAATAAATGAAACTCCATAATTATTTTCTACTACATTCAGCAACTTTGAAAATGTGGATCAAAGCCTACGCTTACAATTTCTTATGTGTAAACATTGTCAAATTATTTAGTTGGTTAAATCTCAAATACATATTTAAATAAGTAATCCTAGAGTAATAATAATTGATCTTTATGGTTTTCTAAGGATTATATCAAGTAATATTTATAAAGTTCTTAGTAGTGTGCTTCATACATACTGAAAAGTGACTAAATGATGGCTGTCTTTATTTTTATTATTACTATTAGCATTACCACAGCTATTACTTTTGGAAGATATGGAACAAAACATGAGAACTGTTCTCTTTGTGTGGATCATAGAGGAATGAGGAGAAAGAAAGAAGCATGCTGCAATTTCTTGACCTGAATGCTTTTTGGAAGTAGGCTGCTATGACCTGTTCTGGGATGCTCTTCTCTGAATGCTGGGTGACAAAGGGACCCATTTAGTACTCCCTAGGAGTAACTATAATAGGTTTATTTTTCACACAGCTGGGTAGAGAGGTGGGTGAGTGCTTTGTGAGGGTCCAGGTGTCTATACTGTAGTGAACAGAGGGGCTCTTGTAGAAGAAGAGGCACAGACAGAGACTAGAGGGTCTCCCATATAAACTACTCACCTCACTGTATTATTGTTTCCAATTTCCACCAAGATTTGGAGATTAGGGATTCTAATTACATTTCTGTAAAAGAAGCAGGGAAAATAAGTGGTAGAGAGTGGGGAATTTTACCTCTGCTCAGCTTCTCCTAAATGCGAGGTATAGTCCTTAAACCAGTACATATATAATCTCATTTGTATTATTGCCTTGATGGGTAGACATTACTCCACTTGTCTTCCTACAGATGCAAAAATAGGCTCTGAAAGCTTGAACAATAAAGCAAACTGTAGAGACAGTACCTGAGTATCTACCTTTGCCCGAAATCCAGGCTTTTCCCCTGGAAAATCCCATTTTTTTCCAGAATGAGACCTGCAGGTGTTTGAGCAGAGGGCAAGAAGAGGGCAGGCAGAGGGGCATGGATTTCTACAGTACTGTGTAAGGTGTGATCAGGACATGCTCAGTTCCAGACTCCCCCATTGATCTGGTTGCTTTCATGAATGTACAGAGGCATAAACTCTGGTCTCTGACTGGGAAACATTTTGCTCCTGCATGGTGTCTGTGTGGAATTAGAGCATTGTTGTTATGACTCGTATTGTTATAACCTATTTTCCTCTGTCCTCTCTGAGATTTGAGGGTTCTGAGATTTGAGGGGTCTGAGATTTGAGGGTTCTTTTTTTAGCTCTGATTTTATTTAAAGCTTTGCCTTCTGAGATGACCTTATGAAGTATAGATCTCATTTGAATGGGGGAACTTACATGAGCACCAAATGCCTCTCCCTGGTACACACACTACTAAGCAAAACAGATGTAAAAGTTTCATAAAGGACCCCTGAGAAATCAACATAGAATCCATTAAAAAGATTAATGTTTTCTCAGATGAGCTAGGAAATGCTTTTTGCAAATGAAACTTATTGGTATTCCACAGATTTGAACTGATCAGGATAGAAACAAAGTCATTGTACAAGAATGTCCCAAATTTCCTCCCAAGAAAGTCACTGAAATCTGCATATAAACCTTCTTACCTTGTGTTCAGGCCTGGGCAGAAGTCAAAGTTTATATAAATACAACCATAATATTTTTCACTATGGAAAAGTTTTGTTTTTGGTTTTGTTTTGTATTGTCTAAATAAATTGAGCTTTAAAATTCAACAAAGATAGTTTAGTAAAATATATAATCAAGAAAACAAAGACTAGTTCCCTACAGGGTGAGTAAAAGTACCTTTTGTAGACAGTGGGCTATGTAGGTAAGCCTTGATGTAGTGCAGTATTTAAACAGGTGTAAAGATAAAGGAAATAGTTTGAATAAAGATGCATGCAATAAATGTGAGTATGTATAGACAAAGCAGCACCATAAAAGCAAAGGCACTCTCAGAGCCCAAAACATGCTGCCGTTAGAATCAGCTCTCTCTCACACTAACTGGGCAACAACAGGCAATGATATATGTTCTCAGAGGAAAGTTCTCTTTGTGTATACATGGGTTATGCTAAAGATTGAAGTAGGTAATATTTATGAAATGTTTCTAGGTCAAATAAACATATACCAAAGCTCTATTTTCCTTTCTTTTAATGTAATGAAATATTAACTTGACATTTAGTTTTTGAACTATGGTTGGTGATTTACTTTCCAACATGGAAATGTATAGATTTCTTTAAGTGTAGTTTTATAAACATGTTAACTTGTGTCTCTTTTATTTAGTTATGCATCCATGATTAAATTTGTGCACATAAGATAATTCTGTAATTCCTTTAAACTTTAAACTCTAGAAAATGTGTTGTATTACTGATGTTGAGACAAAATTTACATCAAGTTCATTTATTCAAATATGTTAGTACATGAAAAAAGATAACAGCTCTGCAGAGAGGTGGAAATTGTAGCTCAGATTTTTCTCATCTCTTTCTACACTAAGTCAATAATCATGGTAGTTAAACTTTATTTTTTAGCTGGCACTCCCTTTGAGGCTTTCACAGTATTGTACATAAATAAGAAAAATAAATCTCTTAAGAAGTGTTACCCTAAAAATAAAAGGCATTTCGAAGTGAGAGGCAATAAGCATTTATTTGAGGCCAAAAAGAATAGCTGTGTGGAAGCAATGATTCAGCCAGAAGCTCAATAGTATTCTAATTAGGAAACAAAGGCAAGGTATGTTGATGAGAAAGGGAAGGGGACCAATTAAATCAATAGAAGGAATACATTTCTATTGTGTAGACAGCGTAACATAGTGGTGTTTATTTTAAGGTGTATTTCCAATTTTCAGTCTGCTAACCATCAGTCTGGTAGTCAAAATTACTGCTTTCTTGTCATCTTTGCAAATAGTTCTTTGAGGCACAATACTGCTTTAGGTCCAGTCCAAAGGTTGTTTTGCTGTTTTTGACATTCCAAAAGTTTGAGGCATACGATGTGCAAGGCAGTTCTTCTGGGATGGCAGCTCCAAACTTCATTTAAAGTAGTTCTGTTTATAACATTTTTTATGGAAGTATCTTTTTTTCATTTTTTTCTTTTTAAAATATATTTTATTGATTATATCATTACAGTTGTTCTATTTCCCCCCTTCATTCCCCTCCACTCTGCACATCCCCTCCCCCACCATTCCTCCCTTTAGTTTATGACCATGTGTCTCAAGTTCTTTTGTTTGATCTTTTACATCAGAAGGTAATCTCAAAAGGTAGACATGGTCTTTTAAAGTTGTCTTCTTTTAAGTTTGATCATGGAGATATTAATTTGTTTAGCAGCATGAGCACATTTCAGAAAAATCTTGATAAAACTTTTTATTTCTCTCAGTGATCTTGTTACATACCCTCCCTTCATAAAACAACAGAGTAAACTTCCTTACTGTTATTTAAATTAATCCCTGGTAGAAATCGCAGTAAAAATAATCTTGCATCACTTTTAAAAAGTCACAGCATTTAAAAAGCCTTACAATACTAGGCTACATTGTGTTATTAAATTTCATCACCACACACACACACACACACCACTATTAAAATTCTCCATGGCAAAAGTTAGAGTTTTGGATTTGTAAATTCAGGAATATAAATGAATTTCTAAGATTAAATTTTTAAAATTTGTTTTTGATAGCGTTCATCTTCTGCAGAATAATAGTTCGGAGTTGATGGTGTTCTCTAAAATGTCACAATATCACATCACTTTTCAATTAAGAAAAAAAAACAGAGAAAACATACTTTTTTTTATTCTACTGTTTAAGGCATCAAACTTCTTAGCTTGAATTTCATGTATGCCTTGAGCTACCTTCAGGCTGCCTTCAGCCTTCTCTACCAAACCTTAAACCTGTAACCCATTCTGTCAGTCAAAATGACCTTCAGAAGCTACATCCCCCATGAAGACATTTCCCTTACCTGAAACATAGTTCCTCATTCTATTATCCTCATCCTGACTGTCTGTAACTTGCTGATATCATCTTTTCTTTGTGAAGCCTTCCATTAACCACCTAGATTAGAATGATCAGCTCTTACTATGCCTTTTTATCTATACCATGCATTTTTCAGTTAGTTATGAAGAATGGCCATCTTTTTGGGCCAGTGGCATTCTAAACATTCATGAATATTTAAATGTTTTATTATTGTTGATATGTTTTTTATTTAATCCAACTTGAAGGTTGCATCAAACTAAATTCCTGAAGGAAGAAAACACCTTAAACTTCCTGATAAATTTGGATCTTTTTAATTTTAATTTAATTTAATTTAATTATTGTTCAAGTACAGTTTTCTGTCTTTTATTCCCATCCCAGCCCACACCCCCTGTGCTCCCCACTTCCCTCTCATTTCCACCCCCTCCTAGTTGTTGTCCATGTATCCTTTATACTAGCTCCTGTAAATCCTTCCCCTTTTCCCCCTAAAATCCCCTCTCCTCTCCCCTCTGGTCCCTGTCCCCCTGTTCTCAATTTCAGTGTCATTGTTTTTATTTTGCTTGCTTGTTTGTTTTGTTGTTTAGCTTCCTGTTAAAGGTGAGATCATCAATTCAAAAGAACCTATGCACCCCAATGTTCATCGCAGCACAATTTACAATAGCCAACCTAGGTGGAAGCAACCTAGGTGCCCATCAGTAAATGAATGGATCAAAAATTATGGTACATATACGCAAATGGATTTCTATGCTATGGAAAGAAAGAAGGAGCTCCTACACTTTGCAAGATAAATTTGGATCTTAACACTGTATTTTGTGCAGTTGGAATTAAAATAAGTTTTTAATTTGTTTTATATACACATGTGCTGAAGGACTGACTGAACTGGGATTTTTACATTGGTAAAAATATTGGAATTTCTGTGACTTACCAAATTATATTATAAAAGAAAAGACTGGTATGGAAATGCACTTAGTTAAGTGATGCTTCTTAATGCAGTCTTTTAAAGTTTTGCTTTTCCCCTTTCTCTTGCCATTTTTTGTCCTTTAAAACCAAGCTCACTGAGGTGTGACTGCAAACCTTCCTGATCTTGCTCTGTTCAGTGACTTCAGGCTACCCTGGCCCCTCTGGTTCTTTTCCAGGACACTGTGATATTTTTTCCAGTCCTAGATCAGCTACAGGTCAGAAAGGCTTTTGGATAAAGAATTTAATGCACTGAACAGAGCTGGAGGGTGGATGACTGCATAGAACCTGTGGGGATAAGGGATAAGCAGTTCTCTTTGCCATTTCTAAAGGAGTATGCCCAAATGTACCCTCTGCATAATGCTTTTCTGAGTTTTTTTATTTCTTTTGGAGAAATGAAAGGTATGGATCAGATGCCAAAGCCACAAACCACAATTCCTATTTGAGCAAAGAAAATAGAGATTAAGGACATCAGTGTACATTCAGAAGAGGCTGGGTAGGGCAGAAGGACAATTTTCTTCTCCATCAGCTTCCTGACTTCTCTTCTTCTTACCAGTCTGAACCCTGAAAACATGTCTGAACAGCAAATTTTTAAATTAAATTAGCACCCTGAAATTAAATTTCACAAATACATAACTGTATTTGTGAAACAGGTAAGTAAAATTAAGAAAATAGAAGTAGAAAAAATGAATACATAGTCCACGGCAAGTTTTCTCCTAAACTTGAGAAGATATCGCTCCCTTTAAAATACGCCTTGCTTATGTACAGCTCCACACCCCACAGTTTGCTTTATAAGGAATGGAAACTTTGTGGGAAATTTGGCCTTTTTTATTCACTGGATAGCTAAGAGGATTGGAAATTTCTCTGTCTTTATTAATTCATGTATTCACATATTAATCATTTATGTATTGAGTACCTGGACTATGACAGGCACTGTTCTAGGCACCTGGAATATAGCAGTGGCCAAATAGATGACAGTCATTTCCCTTTATGTTTAGTACTGGTGTTGTCACTTTAGTTATTTGTTCTATTTCTGTATTTCAAATCAAAATTAAATAATTTGACTCTATTTTTATGACAGCTTCACAAATATTGGGAAATGAACACACTTCACCTTTAGATTAAACATTCTCTAACACGATTTTTCCAGGAACCATTGTGTTCATTACACTTCTCTAATCTGTTGGTGTCTCCTCATCGTGTACTTTTAATGAATCATGGTGACCTCTTTGTGGTCTGAGTGCACTAGGGTCCTCAATCAGAACCTGGTCAACACAAGCTCCATCATTTTCTTTTTTGTGTTACTTTGGGTAAGTAACATACCACTCTGTGCCTCAGTTTATTCACATGTAAAGAGGAAATAATAATGCCACCTACCTCAAAAATCACTCTAGGATTAAATGGGTTAATATAGATAAAAAACTTTCTGTTTTTGTTTGAGTAGTTTCTGGCCCAAGTATATGCCTAAGATATGACAGTTATTCTTACTGTTGTTATAATTAGTATGGGATACTACTTTTCTGTTTATGCAAGTCTCCTTGTTTTAGGACCCACTGGTGATGGGAATAATGGAGAACAATCTGATTTAGCTATAAATTTCTCTCAGTTCTTAGAAAGGAGCCTGAGACAAAGTACGTGTTTAGGAAATGCTTGCTAAAAAAGCAAGTTAAGTATCTTAGCTTTTAAAAATACTTTTAGGCAGCAGAACATGGGAAGAATTTTTCCTCTTATTTTCCAAAGTGAAATGATATATTCTTGTAGCTATATCATTGATTTTTTGTGATTAAATTGCCACTAAGAAATTTTTGAGGAAATTGTTGTGATCAACCATTCATTTTAAACCATAAATAAAAATGGTAGAAAGGCACAATTTTTTGGTGATAAAATATGCAGAAGGTTTGGGATCTCAATGTACACATACCTGGTCAAAACTGAACTATGAATTAGAGACTAAATTTTACATCATCCTTTATGGAACTTCTACATCAATATCCATTTTTTCATAACATCTCACATACATGTATTTCCTTCTAGTTGAAAGTGTCCATGTCTGCTGTAACAAATAGGTATTCCCAAATGCCTTCTTCTTCCTTCTCCTTACCCTGCTGCTCTGGAGGTTTTGGATGAGTGGCATTGGTCATGACTCTTGTCTCTTCCTAGAAGAATTTGGAAGACAAGTATTTGAGACGGAAACTTAGAAGGAACAGTCATCATATATTTGCACCTTCTTTAATGAAAGTAGCCTTTAAAAATTTGTCAGAACCACTTCCAACTATTTGTAAAGCCAACTCTGCCCATTCGGTGGAGGTCTCTGTGCAGTTCTAGATCTGAATAGGAAATGTTAGTTTTGTACTTGCTCTGAAAAATACTATTACTCAAATGTGTGAGCCTCAACTCTGGAGAATGTATTGATTATTGTCACATGCAATTATTTTCTTAATTTTAGCCACTATCTAGATGATTTTCTTATACTACCTCTAGGGAAATGCTTCCTGATCCTAAAGCAAATAGAAAATACTTTTTTTTCCAATGGGAGAATCAATAGTACCTGTAGAATCTTATTTGGAATTGACATTTCTCTATTGTAAGTTTGTTCCTGTTTATTTTTAAATTTTAGTTTGATGGAAAGAAAAGGTGATACTCAGTTTTAAACACTAAAAGTGTACAAGTTACTTTGTTACAATACAGTTAAATATGTATACACACACACACAAAAAAGAAAATACTCTTTTTGTTATTTACAGGTACCAGTATACTGCTCTATAATTTCTGTTACAAAAACATAAAAATATACATGTAGCATAATTCATTTTCTCTTGGATAATGCAGTATGATATATACTGATTACAATACTGTTTCCACTGAAAGACCTTTGACGCTGGATTTTATTAAACAATACTTCACTTTAATTTCAACAGAGGCCCTAGATTCTTTAGCTTATACTATTTGTCATGGTAATCCTCAATTTCAAATAATATATTTACAGCTGGAGAGCAAATTAACATGGCTTGCTGTAAATTTTACTGGCTGTGGAAATTCTGTGAATGAGTTACTAGTAGTTGTTTTTCAGATTCCTCAAATGTAGGTAATCCCATTTCCAGTTTCTGAAAGGAGAAATGAATCACACTTTGTAGTACTTTAACTGAATATGTTAAGTTTAACATATGCAATATAACACTCTAAGCCTTAGACATTTTTCTATATCCTAATTTTCTATTGTTATATAGTTGTTTGAGAAGAGGTTTGCAATATCTAATTATAATTTTAGATTTTTTAAATTTTTCCCTAAAGTTCTATCAGTTTTTGCTTTGTGTATTTGAAGCTCTGTCATAGATGTACAAACATCTGGTATTGTTGTGTATTCTTAATAAACTGACTCCTCTACCATTATAAAATGATTCTTCTTTATCCAACTTAAGATACTCAATCCTGAAATCTGTTTTTCTTTTATTAATATTATTATTAACATTGTTTATTGCTTCCTATCTCTTAATTTTAATAGCTCTACTAAGGTATAATTATGATGATATATTCTGTACATATTTAAAGCATACAATTTATGAATTTTGACATAAGAAACCATCATTACCATCAGTGTTCATTTTCTTCTTATTGAATTTTAAGTCTTTACATATTTGTGGAGCCTTTAATCAGGTATAAAATAAACAAATATTTACACCTAGTCTGTGACTTGCCCTTTTATTCTCTCAACAATTTCTTTTGGAAATAAGTTTTATATTTTTATGAAGTTCAGTTTATCAATTTTTTCCAGTGAATCATGCTGTCCTGTTTAAGAATAGGACTAACTATATAAAAATCCAGAAGACCAGGGTAAAATGAAAATTAAAAGCCTAGTTTTGAAAAATTATTAAGAATCTCACACCCTGACCCATGTGGCTCAGTTGGTTGGGCATCATCCAGCAAAGCAAAATGTTGCCTGTTCAATTCCCGGTCAGGGCACATGTCTAGATTGTGGGGTCAGTCCCTGGTCAGAATGTGAATGAGGGCAATTGGTTGATGTTTCTCACATCAACGTTTCTCTCTTTCCTTTTCTCCTGACCTCCCTCTTCTATAAATAAATAAATAAATAAATAAATAAATAAATAAAGTTTTAAAAAAGAATTTCAAGATAGTGTCTACAGAGCGTTAGACAATGTATGTGGTCTTTCTAATGGCATAGATAATATATATTTGAGTACATATAAGATCTATCTGGAAAATGTCCAACCATTGTTAATATAATGAGAATAATTTGTACAATATCAATGTAACCTTTCAGCCAAGGAGAATGGACTAGGATGAGCATGCATGAACAATGACTTCACTGTACTAGTCAGTGGGGGTGGTAGATGCCCTTGAGTGAGCATGTGTATATACTATGTGGCCATCCCATTCAAAATGACTGAGCAAGTAGAGCAATGTATTTGCATGAGATTCTGTGTTAATCTTGAGCATTCCTCCATGGAAACTACTGGGGTGATTCAGAAGGTGGCAGGTATGGCAAACTGGTGGTCAGCAACTTCATTATGACAATTACCATGATGTGCTTGCTTACACATCACATCTCATGTAGAGTTTTTCTGGCAAAACATTAAATAAGTCAGGTGACTCGGCTCTGCTACAGCCCAGATTTGGCACCCTGTGATTTCTTTCTTTTTCTATAATTGAAATCACCTTTGAAAGGGAAGACATTTCAGATTATCAGTGAGATTCAGGAAAATATGATGGCACAGCTGATGCAGATTGGGAGAACTGTGTGAGGACCCAAGGTGCCTACTTTGAAGGGGACTGAGGTGTTATTGTCCTACGTACACTGTTTCTTTTGTCTTGTATCCTCAATAAATGTATCTATTTGTCAGAATACATGGCTGGATACTTTCTTGACAGACTCATACAGTATTTTATTTATCCCCTTCTATTTTTATATTATTGTTGTCAGACATTTTGTTTTAATGTTTTATGAAACCCATATTATATAGTTATTATTTTTGTTTATTCAGTCAATTGTTTTTTAAAGATATGTATATAACAAGAAAAATATATATGTATTGACTTGTGTATTTACCACCTCCAGGATTCTTTGTTCCTTGGTTTAGACCCATATGTTTTATGTGGTATAATTTTCTTTGTTCCCAAAGGGCTTCCTTTAACATTTCTTTTAGTGAAGGTCATCTGATGATGTTCTATCTGTATGTCTTTAAACACTTATTTTAGCTTTGTTTTTGAAAGGTATGTTCACTTTTTTTAGAATTTGGGGACTCTTTTTTTCAGTATGTTGATGATGTTACTTCGTTGTTTTCTTACTTTGATTGGTACAAACAAGATATCTGCTCTACTAACTTTTTTCCTGTGTATATACTGTAACTTTCCCATTGTGGAGGAAAGAAGAGATTGTCTCTTTTTTAATATATTTATTTTTAGAGAGAGGGGACAGAAAGGAGAAAGAGTGGGAGAGAAACATCAATGTGTGGTTGCCTCTCATGTGTCCCTCACTGGGGACCCGGCCTGCAACCCAGGCATGTGCCCTGACTGGGAATCGAACCAGTGACCCTTTGCTTCACAGACCTGTGCTCAATCCACTGAGCTACACCAGTTAGGGCAAGAGATTGTCTCTTTATCACTGGTTTTGAGTATTTTCAGTATGATGTTTCTTGGTATAGTTTTCTTCATGTTCCCTCTATATGGAGTTTGTTAACCTATTTGGATCTTAAGTGTTACAGTTTTTACCAATTTGGAATTATTCAGTCATTTTTAAAAAATATTTTTGTCATCTTAATACTCTCTCTGGAGACTCCAATTAAATATATATGCATATATATCATATAAATATATATATTATATATATGGTCACTTGAAGTTATTCCACAGCTTCCTGCAACTCTCTTAATTTTTTTAATTCTTTTTTTTTCCTGTGGGTTTTATTTGGAACCAACTGTATTGCTGTTTTTTTTTTAAGTTTACTACTTACATGTTTTTAATTTCTAAAAAAAAATCTGTCTTATTCAAATTATATTTTTCATTTGGAGAGCTGTGATTTTCATCTATTAAAGTTGATTTTGGGTCTTTTTATATTTTCTATGTCTGTACTTAATGTTTTGAATGCATAGAATACCGTTATTATGATTGTTTGCCTGTCCTTGTCTAATATTTCTTAAAGTTGTTTGGCTACTCTATTTTCTATTCTGTACTTTACATCCCCATGGCTATTCTGTAACTCCTTGTTTGTACTTCTTAATCCCCTCACCTTTTCATTTATTCCCCCACAATCCCCTTCCATCTGGCAACCATCAAAATGCTCTCTGTATCCATGATTCTCTCTCTGTTTTTCTTGTTTGCTTAGTTTGTTTTTTAGGTTCAATTGTTGATAGATATGAATTTCTTGCCACTTTTTTGTTCATAGTTTTGGTCTTTTTATTTTTCTTAAATAAGTTCCTTTAACTCTTAACATAAAAATGGCTTAGTGATGATGAATTCCTTTAGTTTTTTTTTTGTCTGGGATGCTCTTTATCTGCCCTTCAATTCTAAATGACAGCTTTGCTGAGTAGAATAATCTTGGCTGTATGTCCCTGCTTTTCATGACTCTGAATATTTCTTGCCAGTTCCTTGTAGCCTGCAAAGTTTCTTTTGAGAAATCAGGTAACTATCTCATGGTAGCTCTCCTGTAGGTAACTAACTTCTTTTCTCTTGCTGCTTTTAAGGTTTTCTCTTTATCTTTAACCTTTAGTATTTTGATTTTGATATGTTTTGTAGTAGGCCTCTTTGCATCCATCTTGTTAGGAACTCTGTGTGCTTCCTGGACTTGCATATCTACTTCTTTCACCAAATTAGGGAAGTTTTCTTTCATTATTTTTTCAAATAGGTTTCCAATTTTTTGCTCTTTCTCCTCTCCTTCTGGCACCTCTATGATGCAAATGTTGGACTTCTTCAAGTTGTCCCAGGTTCTACTTATACTATCTTCATTTTTTGGACTCTTTTTTCTTCTTCTTGTTCTGATTGGTTGCTGTTTGCTTCCTTATGTTACAAACCACTTATTTGATTCTTGGCTTCATCTACTCTACTGTTGTTTCCCTATAAATTGTTCTTTATTTCAATTAGTGTATCCTTTATTCTGACTGGATATTTTTTATGCTGCTGAGGTCCTCACTAAGTTCCTTCAGCATTCTTATAACCAGTGTTTTGAGCTCTGCATCTGATAGATTGCTTATCTTCATTTTGTTTAGCTTTTTGCTAAACAAAAAGCTTGTTTGATCTGTTCTTTCATTTGAGTCATGTATCTTTGTCTCCTCATTTTGGCAGCCTCCCTGTGTTTGTTTCTATGTATTAGATAGAGCTGCTTTGACTCCATGTCTTCATAGCATGGCCTAATGCAGTAGGTATATTATCCGGTCCAGCAGCACAGCCTCCACACTATCACCCAAACTGGGTACTCTAGGTACACTGTTTGTGTAAGCTGAGTACACCCTCCTCTTATAGTTGAGCCTTGTATGCTATTGGCAGATCAATGGGAGGGATTTATCCAGGCAAGTCAGCTATAAGTATTGGCTGTGACACTTACCTCCAATTTCCAGCCTCTGTTGGAGGATCAACTGTGCAGGGACAGGGTGGTGGTGCTCCAACATGGTTTGTAGCTGTCCACTGGATGTGTTGGGTCAAGTTTGACTCATTGATTCTTCAACTTGGTTCAGTTTATATCTGACTATTCCTTTTATGTGCTTGGTAATTATTTATTATTTATTGAATTTTACTTTGCTTGGTGCCTGATATTTTTGTATACCTATAAATATTCTTGAGCTTATCCTGGGATGTGGTTAAATACTTGGAAATAGTACATGTACTATTTTTAGTTATTCTTTCAGAATTTGTTAGGTGAGAGTGAATTAGTGATTGTACTAAGGCTAATTATTCCACACTTGATGCAAGACCCTTATTTATACTCTGTTCTATTTCCCATAAATTATGAATTTCTTTATTTTATGTGTGAATAGGTACTATTTCAAGTCCTATGTGTATTTGAAGAAGTGCCACCTATAAACTCTAACTCTCTCAGATGGTTTTTCCCAGCCTGGAGTAGTTTCCTCACATAAAATTGCTGATCAGTACACAGCTGAATACCCAAGGGAATCTTCTGCAGATCCTAGATGTTCTCTATCTCTACAGTTCTCTCTTCTCAAGTACTTTGTGCAGTGTCTACCTTGGTCTCCTGGGAGTCTCCACTTCATCTTCTCAATTTACAGAGTCCATTGGGGTTTCCTCCTTCATCATGTCCTGGTATCTCTGTCAAGGCTTTAAACTCAGGCAATAGTGAGACTCACATTTTTCCCCCATTTCTCAGAGACCACTGTCCTTCATTTTCTGATGGCCACTGTCCTAAAAAATTCAATTTGTCAATTTTTTTCTATTTTATCAGGGAGGGCCTGTCGGGTCTTTGTTACTCCATCTTGAAAGTTTGCGCAATTATTGACTTCTCTTATATTATGGTGTACTACTCTTATGGTTACTACTCCTGTAACTTTCATAATCATTTTCCCTCATGGTTCTAGCATTGAAATTTGTTTGTTTGGGTAGTATGAAACTACAAAATATTAACAAATAGTAATAATACTCTTGGCCCCTCATTCCCCAAGCTATTCAGTTATATTTGATTAGCTTCATACTTTATGAAGAACATTATGAAAATAATGTTTATAATATGAAGTTACATATCACCATAATGTTATCTGTGTTTTGAGTTTTGCTTGCTTTTCTTATTTTTTCATTTGTTGATTTCAGTTTGTATCCCATATATGAGTGAAATCATATGGTTCTTAACTTTTTCTGTCTGACTTATTTTGCTTAGCATGATATTCTCAAGGTCCATCCATGTTGTTAGAAATGGCAGTATTTCATCTTATGTCTGAGTAGTAAACCATCATATATATGCAGGACTGTCTATTAAATTTAAAGAATATAATTTTGGTCTCTTTATGGCAAAATAAATACTTTGTCTTCATCTTTGCTATTTGTTGTTTATGCATGTGTGTGTATTGGTTTCTTCATTGTGACAAGATATCACAAGTTACACGTAGAACTTGTGAGTGTTTTGATATGGTGCAATTTTCTTTTAGAATCATTTATTACAAAGGCATTGTGCAGTAGTTATTGCCATAGTGGTTTTCTTAGTAATAAAAAAATTCTATGGTAGGCAGTAGAAAGAAGATTATTAGCTAAATATTTATAGACTGTCTGAATACATGATATATTCTGATAATTTAGTTATGTGTATGTATTGCAAGTATATTGCTAAGATTTTGAATCCTCTTTTGAGTTTCTTACCTAAAAATATCACTAGGAACACAAATGCCAAAATGTATATCCAGAGTTAAATATAATAACATCCAGATAGCAATTACATTACTATATCTCAGATTATACTTTTTCTATGCTAATAGCATTTAAAAATTTAAGTAAAATGCTTACCTGTTTGCTTAGTAGTCTAAGAAATATTATGCACTTTGCCATCTGGCAGCATAGCCCTTCCTAATGAAGGACTAATATGGGCTAATATGAAGAAGAAGATATAAAATATCTTCAAAGTAGTACTGTTTCTTTTTAATAGTTGGTGCCATTGACATATTAATGAGGAATATGAACATTAATAATGTTCTCGTATTGTAAGTGCAACAGTTGCCATGCAGAGTGACATATCAGCACACTGAATAAGACAGAGCATAACACTTCTTTGTAAATGCACTTATATGATCTGGCATGGAGCAAATAAAGTCATTCATAAATTAAGAATCTCTGACAGTATATTATCAGGAAAGCTTTTTCTGGATGTAATAACAACAATGAATTGACTTGGATACCCAATGTTGTCATTAAAGGACACATTTTTCTTAATTATTTATAAGAATTTTGTAAATGAGCCCTGGCTGGTGTAGCTCAGTGGATTGAGCACGGGCCTGTGAACCAGAAAATCACGGTTTGATTCCCAGTCAGGGCACATGCCTGGGTTGCAGACCAGTTCCCTGCAGGCCAGTTCCCAGCAGGGGACACACAAAAGGCAACCATACATTGATGTTTCTCTCCCTCTCTCCTTCTCTTTTCCTCTAAAGATAAATAAATAAAATATTTTAAAAAAAGAATTTTGTAAATGACCTTTACAATTATATAATTAACATAATTTTATTTTTTAATATTTTATTTATTTATTTTTAGAGGGGAAAGGGAAGGAGAAAGAGTGGGAGAGAAACATCAATGTGTGGTTGCCTCTCATGTGTCCCCCACTGGGGACCTGGCCTGCAACCCAGGCATGTGCCCTGTCTGGAAATTGAACCAGAGACCCTTTGCATCACAGGCCCGCACTCAATCCATTGAGCTATACCAGCCAGGCCCATAATTTTATTTTTAAATATTTATTTTAAATTTAGATGGAATACATTACTGGATTGAAGCACACAATGTTTTATGATATAATTATTTATCTTTGTAAGTGTTGAATAAGTAAGTTAGAACAATAGATTTCCACCATTATTGTTGTTCAATTCTGGATCAGATCATGTGGGGAAAAATAGTAGCTCTAAAGTGTCTTAAATATGTTAGAATCTTACAATTAGAGAAACTCTCTGGAAAGTATTATTGAAAAGAGGTTCTTTTCTAACTGAACTCCAAATATTTACTTCCATTTGTAGCCTGCTGATCTTGAATATATATTCATAAAACTAGCAAAGAGTTCAATCCAGTGCTAGGAATCTCAAGATGTCACTGTTAGGTCTGCCCATTCCTTGGAACTTATGGCAGTAATTAAGCAAGATCTTTATTGCCTGCCTTCCTTTTACTGATGTTGTCAAACATTTTCCACAAGAGGTTATGCTTGCCTTTATTTTCTTAATACTTTACCCAGAGGGAATTTTGGGGAGACCAAAAGAGAAGAAAATTAAAAAAAATTTTTAAGTATTGGTGTTTCCATTTCAAAACCCACATTTACCTTTATTTTAAGTATCCTTAACTTCTCCAATTCTTAAATAAGATATTTAAAAATGTATTTTTACTTGAATTCCTTTTAAGGCTTATATGTAGACTCTTTAAAATGTAAAATAAAATAAATATAGTTCAATAGATATTTGTTGAGCATCTGCTGTGTGCAAAGCATAGTGATAAGCTACTTTGAATAATATGTGATGCAGATTATCAAGGGAATAATAATGTATTTGAAGGGAGGAAGATGTGTAAAACCAAAAATTTAACACATAATTAATTGGTGTAAAGATATACCACAGGGTCTCCCAATCTCTCTTCAATAGAGAGCAAGCCATTTGAGGGCAAGAACTGTTTTTATTTTTTTAAGGCAAGATTTTATTCTTAGTGCCTATAGACATAGGATTCTGATAGTCAAAGATATAGAGAGTACTCTAGGCTTTAGAATCAGCAATTAAAATTTAATATGCATGATAATGTGTTGGATTGAAGTGGTGAGTTGGGCAAAGATTTTGAAGCGGCCAAACCAATGTTCCTAGACATATGGGGCTTTCAAGGTAGCTTGAGGTCAATCTCTGTGAGGAACTAAATGGCATCCTAAGGAATTAAAAAAAAAGAAGATATAGCAAATTTTTACATTCTTTTAGTTTTATTTATCATTTTCCTTCACTGTCCAATCCACCCTTTTTCTTGGCCCTTTGGAAGAGTTTCTGGGCATGGTTTATTTTTATGATTGAATAATATGATAATTTATGTCTTTGAGTAAATTATTCATGATACTATTTTCTGTAACTAGGGGTGCCAAAATCTATTTAGATCAAATACAAAAATGCATATTCCAAAAGTTTCCTTTTACCCTGTAAAAAACACATAAGGTAATAGAAGTGACATCAAGAACCTACACTGACAACCAATTAGTACTGAGATATGTATGTAAATAAACATAATATATGGATATGTATATATTTATATATTTATTATTGAAACATGCATATTGTATACTTTTCAATTGATTAAATAATGATTAAAGTGTATACATCATCCTCTAGGTTATCCTGATTTCTCTTTTTTTGTCAGTATTACACATTGGGTGAAAACAATTTGTGATAGTGATTGATTTAAATTAACCCACTTCTGAGAAAGTGATTGTGTTAATTAAAAATGCTGAGTATTTTTCCCTGTATCTGAAGGCAGTTGCACTGATTTGCATTTATTTCAGTTCTGAGTGTTGAGGCTAATATATTATGAAATATTTTTCTCAGTTTATGAGTACATTAGTTTTCATTATTTCTACTTTAATTAATATCAGAGAGTATAGAACAGAATTTCACACAGACATTATCCACAAAATATTTTTAGAGAAATGTTCAAGCACAGGAAATAGAAAATAAAAGGATAATATAAGAGAAAATTGAGTTCCAAAATTCAAAGTTTTTTATTTTATTTTTTAAATATATTTTATTGATTATGCTATTACAGCTGTCTCAAATTTTCTCCCTTTGCTTCTCTTCACCTGGGTTTCCCTTTCCTTCCAGCAGTCCCCCCATTAGTTCATGTCCATGGGTGGTGTATACAAGGTAGTGCATATAAGTTCTTTGGTTTCTCCATTTACTATACTATTCTTAACATCGCCCTGTCTATTTTGTACCTGCCAATTATGATTCTTAATTCTTGTACCTTTTTCCCCATCTTCCCCCTTCCCTTTCCCACCCAGATGTAACCTTCCAAATGATCTCCATATCTATGATTCTGTTCTTGTTCTGCTTGTTTTCTTAGTTTGTTTTTTTAGATTCAGTTGTTGATAGTTGTGAATGTGTTACCATTTTAATGTTCACAGTTTTGATCTTCTTTTTCTTAAATAAATCCCTTTAACATTTCATGTAATAATGGCTTGGTGATGATGAAGTCCTTTAGCTTTACCTTTTCTGGGAAGCACTTTATCTGTCTTTCCATTCTAAATGATAGCTTTGCTGGATAGAGTAATCTAGGTCATGGGTCCTTTCTGTTCATCACTTTGAATATTTCTTGCCAGCCCCTTCTTGCCTGTAAGGTCTCTTTTGACAAATAAACTGATAGTCCTATGGGAACTCCTTTGTAGGTAACTCTCTGCTTTTCTCTTGCTGCTTTTAAGATTCTCTCTTTATCTTTAACCTTTGGCATTTTATTATGATGTTTCTTTGTGTGGTCCTTTTTGGGTCCAACTTCTGTGGGACTCTCTGTGCTTCCTGGACTTGTATGTCTATTTCCTTCACTAAATTGGGGAAGTTTTCTTTCATTACTTTTTCAAATCAGTTTTCAGTTTCTTGGTTTTCCTCTTCTCCTTCTGGCATTCCTATGATTTGGATGTTGGTACATTTGGTGATGTTCTGGAGCCTTATATTATCCACATTTTTTTTGAATTCCTGTTTTTCTTGCTGTTCTGGCTTAATGCTTATTTCTTCCTTATGTTCTAAATCATTGATATGAATCCCAGCTTCTTCGCCTTCACTGTTCATTCCTTGTAGGTTTTTTTAATTTCTCTTAGTGTAACTTTCATTTCATTTCATTTCACTTAGTGTACATTGTTGCACAGTCAATGAGTTTTTCAAGCATTCTGATAGCTAGGGTTTTGAACTCTTATTTCTGATAGGTTGTTTATCTTGGTTTCATTTACTTATTTTTCTGTTTTTTTTCCCATTCTTTCATTTGGGCCATATTTATTTGTCACCTCAATTTGACAGACTCCCTGTCTATTAGGTAGAGCTGTTTTGATTTCCTGTCTTAGTAGCATGGCCTATGTAGAAAAGGAACCTGCAGATTGTGTGGGGCAGAGCCTTTGGTAATTACCAGGGTGGGGAAATCTGCTTCAACAATTTGTGGCTTTAAAGAAAGGACAGTGCTACTGCCAAACTTCTGGAGGTTTGCTGGCACTCGTTCCATTTCTAGTTACTTCATTCATCTTGTATGTGACTGATGCCCTTCCACCTGTTGCCCTGGTGGTGAATCCAAGAGTGGGTGGGTTTGCATACATTCTAAGGCTATGCAGGCCATTTTCCACATTTTCTTAAGAAGAGTGATATATTTAATGCATTAGTGTTTTGAAAGAGGATGAAGAACTCTAGCAATTCATGAATTGAAAAATACTTTGCAGTTTTACAGGGCTAATTCAAATGTAGGTATGGGACTTGAAATATTTTTTCACTCTTCAGTTATTAATTGGAAGTCTGACTTGTAGAAGTTTGAGATATATCTGTGTATTGAGTACAAAATCATTTCCTGGTGAGGGTTATATTTAATATTCATAAAAGAATGTCCCCAAAATCATCATCTCATCAGTTTAATGAAAAAAAGTTAGTAGATATCTCAAAATAAGTTTGTTGCACACCTGTAACCTACTATACATGGTAGATCTAAAAGCTTGGTTACACCTTTGCTTTGCCTGATTGCATATAACATACGTAATTGTTTTCTCAATAAAATTGTTTGCTTTTGCTTTTGCTATAATTATTTGGTTGCATACATTTGATGTGAAGGAAATAATTTTTTTTTATTTATTTGAAAGAATGACCTTTAGCTAAAAAGGGGGCACATTGCATGATGGTCAATTTTATAATAAAATATCATAGTGAAGGTTTTCATTGATTGTGACCATGCACAAAAAGACACTAATAAATTGAATCTTTGAAAATTTGGAGCAACCAGTTAATCTACAACCATAATATGTGTCTAGGTTATTTTCATTTATGTATGCATATTTTTGCAAGTATAAATGAGATTATTTTTATTCATATCTAGATTAATAGGTTTTTCTTAACATTTCTTCATTTCCCTTATAAAATTAGCTTATCGTCATTATAGTAAATTTTGCAAATAATAAAATATTGAAAAATAAGTGTTTAAACTATTAAAATACAGTTATATTTAACATTTTGGTATCTTCTCTCTCATTTTTCTCTATGGAAAGTATTTTTATATGGCCATGCTCATGTTATATACATGTATATTATTACATAAAACTTTGTAACACAGATGAATTTTTGTTTTTGTTGTTTTTGTTAGTTTTAATATATTTTATTGATTATGCTATTACAGTTGTCCCAATTTTTCCTCCCTTTTATTCATCCCCCTCTGCCCTGAACCTATACTCCCACTATCATTCACCAACCTTAGTTCATGTCCATGGGTCATACACGTAAGTTCTTTGGCTTCTCCATTTCCCATACCATTCTCAGCCACCCTCTGTCTATTTTGTACCTACCAATTATATTTCATATTCTCTGTATCTTTCCCCTCATTCTTCCCCTCCCCTTTTCTGTTGATGAACCTCCATGTGACCACGATTTCTGTGATTCTGTTCATGTTCTAGTTGTTTGCTTAGTTCATTTTTTCTTTTGTTTTTTTAAGTTTGGTTGTTGATAGTTGTGAGTTAGTTGTCATTTTACTGTTCATATTTTTACCTTCTTTTTCTTGGATAAGTCCCTTTAACATTTCACATAATAAGGGCTTGATGATGATGATGAACTTCATTAACTTTACCTTATCTGGGAAGCACTTTATCTACCCTTCCATTCTAAATGATAGCTTTGCTAGATAGAGGGATCTTGGATGTAGGTCCTACCCTTCATGACTTTGAATACTTCTTTCAATCCCCTTCTTGCCTGCAAGGTATCTTTTGAGAAATCAGCTGATAGTCTTATGGGAACTCCTTTGTAGGTAACTGCCTCCTTTTCTCTTTCTACTTTTAAGATTCTCTCCCTATTTTTAATCTTGGGTAATTTAATGATGATGTGCCTTGGTGTGTGCTTCCTTCATTCCAACTTCTTTGGGACTCTGAGCTTCCTGGACTTCCTGGAAGTCTATTTTCTTTGCCAGATTGGAAAGTTCTCCTTCATTGTTTGTTCAAATAAGTTTCCAATTTCTTGGTCTTCGTGTTCTCCTTCTGGCACCCCTATGATTCAGATGTTGGAATGTTTAAAGCTGTCCCAGAGGTTCCTAAGCCTCTCCTAATTTTTTTTTGAATTCTTGTTTGTTCATTCTATTCTGGTTGAATGTTTATTCCTTCTTTCTACACCAAACCATTAATTTGAGTCCCCATTCCTTCCCTTCACAGTTGGTTTCCTGTGTATTTCACTTTTCATGGCCTTCACTTTTTCCTCTACTTTGCAACCATACTCAACTATTTTTGTGAGCATCCTCATTACCAGTGTTTTTGAACTCCGCATCTGATAGGTTGGCTATCTCCTCATCACTTTGTTGTATTTTTTCATCATGGCAGTATAATCCACATGGCTGTGCTGTGGCACTGTCTCTGGTGGAGGGCTCTGAGAGGGAACCATGTTGCTTGGTCAGGTCTGGACCAGCTCTCAGTCAAGTCCCCCACTACCCACAAGCAAATTGGGCCCTTCTTGTTCTGATTCCCATGTTCATGGTTTTGTGTATGTTATAGGATGCTGTGGGTCTCTCCAATGAACTTTTTTTGTGAGGGTGGGAATTTCTCTTGATGCCTCAATTCCCACAGGTGTTTTTAGTCATAGGTTTTGAGGCTTTATTTCCCTGAGCTGGAACCCTGGGTTTCATGGTCTGTACCAATCCCATTTTTCTTCCTGGTTTATCTGAATTTAAATGTGGGATCACTTGCTCCATCATCAACAGCCACCTCACCAGCCCGGTCCTCCAGCCACCACCTTGCAACGAGTCATCTCAACCCTGGCTGCCTATCTCCTCCCCTCCTACCTGCATGGATGAATGTTTCCTCTTCAACTTTTTGTTGTTGGACTACCATGCAGGTCAATTTTCTGTCACTTTTGGTTGTTTTTTGTTCTTAAATTTGTTGCTGTCCTTCTTTTGGTTGTGGAGGGAGGCAAAGTAGTTTTTTGGGTTTTTATTTTGTTTTGTTTTTTAATGTAAGAAGTCTGGAAAGGACAATTATCTGGTCAAAAATCATGAACATTTTTAAAGTTTCATTGTGATCGCCTTCTTGCTTTTCTTGTTCCAGTTTTTATTCCTACCAGAAATATGTAAAATTATAAATTACCTTCTTATCAGAATCCATCTTAGACTTATATATTGCATAGCTCCTATTATCTAGATCCTGAAGATGTAATGGTGAGCAATACCATGTATTTAAATTTTCTTCTTGAAACTTACATTCCTGTTTGGAAACTGACATCAATTATATAATTGAGCCCATAATGTGGAGTTAAACCATGAATTATAAGAAAAATATTAAATCTGCTTAATCTTTTGGATGTAGATTGCATTACATATCTTGCAAAGTATTAAAAACATTTCAAAATGAAGTAAATTTTATGTTTAAAAGATGTTACACCTATGAGAATGCTGCCATAAAAGGAGGAATTCCTCAAGGAGAAATCTAACTTTGTCTGAGGTGTTAGGAAAGTGCAGTAGAGAAGTGTTGATAGAGCTGAACTGAGAAAGAGGAAGAAGAGTTAACTACACAAAGATGTATGTGAATGGTTGTGTGTGCACAGATGTGCAAGGGCATTTTTACACAGTTAATTATATTTAAAACAGGTAAGGTTAAGGGAATGGAATAAATGTGGAAGATTATAGAATATTTGTAGGCAGCCCACAGTGACCTGGGTTGGGCTACAAGCAGGGAATGGTGTGGGAGCAGTAGAAAACAAAGCCTGGTATATAAGTTAAGGCCCCACTGCTGTGGGGTTTATAAGTAATTGAGCCTGCAGCAAAGAGTTCCTGTGTATTTCTGAATTTGATGGATTGGAACAGGCATAGTGCAGATAGAAAGACTCCCTAAAAGAGGCCTGAGGTGCTTAACTACTGCTTGCAGTGAAAATGGAAAAAAAGAAAAAGAATGAGGGAGATTGTGAACACAACATCTGTAGGAGCTGGCTGGAATAAAAAAAAGGCAAGCATGGTCTTGATCTTTAGGGGACAAGTACTGTTAATAAGAATAGTCATATCTGGGATACAAATACCCTGTGGATGGAATTGGTGGAGTTAAGAGAATTGAGGTGACAATAATATTGGAGGAAATTTAAACAGACAGTATTATATTTGCAATTTGGGTGAGGGTTTCATTGGTAGAAAGATTTTTTTTTTACCTTTAAACAATTTTTTATTGTTGTTCAGTTACTGTTCTGCCTTTTTCCTTATTTCTCTCCTCTACCCTGTACCTTTCCCCAATCCCACAGTTAACCCCCCCTCTTTGTCCATACCCATTAGTTCTCTATTCGTGTTCCTTTGTTTGCCCCTTCCCTTTCTTTTCACTGTTAAACCCTCCCAGCTCTCTTCTTGTCACTTTTTTTCTTTGGTTCCAAATCTCTAGCTCTATTTTGCTCATTTTTTTCTGGATTAGGCTCCACTTATAGGTGAGGTCATATGGTATTTGTCTTTCACTTCCTGGCTTATTTCACTTAGCATAATGCTCTCAAGTTCCATCCATGTTGTTGCAAAGAGTAGGAATTTCTTTTTTTCTGTTGTGTGGTATTCCATTGTGTAAATGTGTTACACTTTTTGATCCACTCATTTACTGATGAGCACTTAGGCAGTTTCCAGCACTTGGCTATTGTAAATAATGCTGCTATGAACATTGGGATGCATGGGTTATTTTGAACTGGTGATTCAGGATTCTTAAGGTTAATCCCAGCAGTGGGGTCATTGGATCAAAAGAAAGTTCCATCTTTAGTTTTTTGAGGGAATACCATGTTGTTTTCCACAGCGGCTATACCAGGCTGCATTCCCACCAACAGTGTACTAGGCTTCCCTTTTCTCCACAACCTTGCCAGAACCTTTTGTTTGTTGATTTATTTATGATAGCTATTCTGACTTGTGTGAAGTGGTATCTGGTTGTAATTTTAATTTGCATCTCTCTAATGGCTAGTGACATTGAATATTATGCCATGTGCCTAAGGGCCCTCTTTATGTCCTCCTTGGATAAGTGTCTGTTTAGGTCCTTTGCCTATATTATAATTGGATTGTTTGCCTTCCTGGTGTGGAGTTGTGGGAGTTCTTTATATATTTTGGAGATCAAGCTTTTGTCTGAGGTATCATTGGCAAATATATGTTACCATATGGTTAGTTCTCTTTCCATTTTGTTGATTTTTTTTAGCTATGTTGAAAATTTTTAGTTTGATGTAGTCCCATTTGTTCATTCTTCTCTTTATATCCCTTGCTCTAAGGGATGTATTGGTGAAAATACTGCTGTGTGGGATATCTGAAATTTTCCTGCCTATGTTTTCCTCTAGAACTTTTATGGCATCATGACTTATATTTAAGTCTCTTATCCATCTTGAGTTTATTTGATGTATGGTGTAAGTTGGTCGTCTAGCTTTTTTTTTTGCATGTACTTGTCCAGATCTCTCAATACCATTTATTGAAGAAGCTACTTTTCCTCCATTTTATGTTCCTGCCCCCTTTGTCAAATATTAACTGGCCATATTGACATGATTTATTTCTGGGATATCTATTCTGTCCCATTGGCTTATGTGTCTGTTCTTACACTGGTACCAGAATATTTTGATTACAGTTGCTTTGTAATATAATTTGATATCAGGAATTGTGATCTCTTCTTCTTTGTTCTTCTTTCTCAAAATTGCTGAGGCTACTTAGGGTCATTTTTCATCCCATGTAAATTTTTGAAATATTTGTTCTATATTTGTAAAATAAGTCATTGGTATTTTGAGTCATAGGGCTTGCCTTGAATCTATAGATTCCTTTGGGTAGTATGGGCAATTTAGTGACATTAATTCTTCCAATCCATGAATACAGTATATGCTTTCATTTATTTGTGTCTTCCTTAATTTCTTTCTTCAGTGTTCTGTAGTTTTCTGAGTATAGGTCTTTAACCTCCTTAGATAAGTTTACTGCTAATTATTTTATTTTTCTTGTTGCTATCATAAGTGGGATTTTTCCTAATTTCTGTTTCTGATATTTTATTGTTGGTACACAAAAATGCTTTTGATTTCTGAATATTGACCTTGTAACCCACTGTTTTGCCAAATTCACTTATTAGGTTGAGTAGTTGTTTGGTGGAGTCTTTAGGGTTTTCTATGCATACTGTCATATCATCAGCAAACAGTGATACCTTTACTTCCTCCTTTCCAATTTGGACATATTTTATTTATTTTTCTTGTCTGATTTCTGTGTCTAGAACTTCTAACACTATTTTGAATAGAAGTGGTGATATTGAACACCCTTGTCTTGTGTCTGATATTAAAGGGAAAGCTTTTTGTTTTTACCTGTTGAGAATGATGTTGGCTGGAGGTTTCTCATATATGGCCTTTATTACATTGAGTCATACTCTCTCTAGTTCCACTTTGCTGAGTGTTTTTTATCATAAATGGGTGTTATAATTTATCAAATGCTTTTTCAGCATCTATTGATATGATTACATAGTTTTTGTCTTTTATATTATGTGGTGTATTACATTTATTGTTTTGTGTATATTGTACCATTCTTGCATCCCTGGGATGAATCCTAGCTGATTATGGTATATAATTTTTTAATGTATTGCTGGATCCTGTTTTGGTAGAGAGATTTATTGGAATAATTACATGACTCATTGGAATACAGCCAGTGACAAAGTGGGCGGATCTTAGAATAGATTTTCAAGAACTTCGATCCTGTCTGAATGTGATTGCTTTATGTCACAGATTTAGCTTCAGTTTTGCAGGATTGGGGTTTAGATGCAGATGTGGTTGATCTTTACAAACCTAGATTAAGAAAACAAACCAATTGGTTTGGTTTTCATTTTAGGTTTTTGGAATGGTTTAATTCAATTATTGAGTTTATAGAGGCTATATAGTGTAGTAGTTAAGTTGGCAGGATCATGTTAAGTCCCAGCTTTGCATTTATTAGTTATGCATTCTTTGTTAAATCACTTAATTGTTCCTGACTTCACTTCCTTTACAAGTGAAGCCCAATCTTCAGAAAGGACTTCCTATTAAGTAATTTGTGGTGAGAATGCAATGAGTTCATATTGTAATGTGCTTAGAACAGTGTCTGACACCTGAGAAAAACACAATCAATGTTATTATGGTTTCGAAACAAAAAATACCAGATAATGTGAAACTAGATAAATAGAAATAGATTTTGTATGTTTTCTTGAAATTAAATGGAAGCTGAAAAGCACAATTTCTTGTTTTACTTAAGCTTCCTGATCAGAAATGAGGTTTAATAAAATAAGACCCTCTTAGGATGATGTCCCTACGTTCATCCAAAGGGATACAAGTGGCAGAATTTTCTTCCTTTTAAAGCTGAATAAAACTTCATTATTGTTGTGTGTGTATATACATATTTACTTGTTAATGGAAACAAGTTGTTTCCATATCTTGCATAGTGTGAATAATGATGTAATCCATAGCATGGGGATGCAGGTCCTGATTTTATTTTCTTCACATAAATACCCAGAAGTGTAATTCCTATATTATATGGTAGTTTAACTTTTGATTTTTTGAGGTACCTCCATAATTTTTTCTACAATGCCCACACCAATTTACATTTACACTGAAAGTGCATGAGGGTTCCCTTTTCTCTACATTCTCATCAGTACTTGTTATCTCTTAGGCTTTTTTTCCTGATAATAGAAAAAAGCATAAAATGAAGGTTTCTCTTTGTATAAGTGTGAGGAAGTTTGCATCTTCTTACTAATTTGCCTGACATAGTTCATTGATGTTCAGAAGCTATATCCCCAATAGGGGACGCATGAGAGGCAACCATACATTGATATTTCTCTCCCTCTCTCCCTCTCTCCTTCCCTTTCCCTCTAAAGATAAAAAGATAAAATCTTAATAAAAAACCTTAATATGGTTTGTTTGAGCCAGAAGTTTGTAAAACTCTTGTACTGTCATCTTGAATGATATTAGCTTAAACCATTAAATTAATTAGTTTAGGACTTCAGTAATAATTAAACTAATAAAGTAGTTTAATTGTTTTAATTAAAACAATTAAACACACATGTATTAGTTTCATAAAATGATATATTTCATGCAGTTGACAAATGCAGCTTATAATAGCATGTTCTTCACCATCTATGATTAGTATACTTCAGGTTTGATAAATACATGGAAGTCTGAGAGACAAGATATAAGATTGTTCTTTTATAAAATACCCTCTTATTTCTGAAAAAGAAAATAAAACAGAAAAGAAAAAATTTTATTAACACATGTGAGGCTTATAATAACTATGTTTGCCTTTCAGATCCCCAGCTCAAGGGTATTGTGACAAGGTTATATTGCAGGCAAGGCTACTACTTGCAAATGCACCCCGATGGAGCTCTCGATGGAACCAAGGATGACAGCACTAATTCTAGTAAGTGACAACCTCAGGCCTCCAGTTAACATGGTTGGTAGAAGATACACTGCTACTTAAATGATTTTTAAAAATATATTTGCAAATATTTTGTTTTATTGACTCATTTTTACAATGTTACACAATAGAATGACATTCACAATTCTACTTGGACCACATGGATGAAAATATTAATAGCGTAAAAACAGATACTTCTATTAATATTTTGAGTTTTTCCAACAATTGTCATAACTCACATATAATTGTTCCTTTTAGCCTCATAGTCATAGCAGTCTATTTGACTACATGAGAACATTCAGATAAAAGTTGATTACATGTTTATTTTGGAAGTGTTATTTTTATCAGGCCTATAGCTTATTAATGATTATTATGAAAACTGAAAAGCTATAAGGATTAGTTATTATAAATAATAAAAATTTAATTTTTAATATTTTTGGCATTCAGCAAGAAAAGATCTACCTTTATAGAGAGGATATGAAGGCTGTGTGCCTCTAAATACTTTGCATATAATGTTTAACTATGTTATAGAATTTGGTATGTGACAACATATTTTGGTAAAAAGCCACATGTCTGCTATTGTATTAATGTCTTTCTTCCTTTTACTATTTATTTATATATAATTTTTCTTTGTGATTTTATTCTAGTGTCTTTCCTTATTCAATTGCACATGTTTTTTTCCCATATTCTGTTTATACAGGCATCTGATTTCTTTTAATTTAGCACACCGTTTTAAAATAGACACACTTGCTACTGCTAAGCAATATAGGTGAAAAGCAAAAACTGATTTTATTAGAAAGAAAGGGAAAGATCAAGTCAAGGAATATGTATAAAGTCTCCATGGATGAGACAATGGGTAGAGGGGACTGAATGTAGGAGGAAGGTGGGACAGGGGATGGTAATAGGGGAAAATTCAGACAATTGTAACGGAACCAAAGTAAAAAATATTTTTTAAAAAGAAGTGTGTAATCATATATTGCCAGTCAATCAGGAATGGATCTGAGTCTTTTCATCCATTTATCATTTATTCTTTATATATTATTTATTCTTTTCATTCCATGTAAAGAAGGTAGGATTTTCATGCATGTAAACAAATTATGGGCATTTTGTATTTTAAATTCTAGTAATCCAATTTTCAATAACACTGATTCTGAGAGCACCTAATAATGTACAATAGACTTTTTCTCATTTGTTGCTGCTATGTGAAATATCAGTATTTTACAGTCATAGCATTTATTTTTAAACTTTGGATATTGCTTTATTTTTATTTTTTCTTCAACTTTAAATTTTTCTTTGTTTACTTACATTTTACTCTTTTTCTATTTCTAATCTTTTTCTCTTTTTGTGTTTCGTATATTGTCCTTGTATTTTTAAACTTTTCCATATCATATTTATCAGTTTTTTACTTTCTTTCCTCTTTTAAGAAAAGAGGTAAATTAATACAGACACAAGAAATAAAGAGGAGTTATTTTCATGATAAGACCAATGACATTGTTTACTTGTTGGGATTTTGATATTAGATTGAACCTTTAAATTATTAGTACTTGACAATATTTGATCTATTAAAAATGTCAGTTTCTTCCGGTTCAAGCTCACCCATATATCTGCTCAAGTTTTTTTTCCTTGCCTTTACCTTACCCATTCTTTGACAAAAGCTGTTTTGTTTTACTTATGTGTTACAGTTGTGGCAGTCATGAACTTTTAGATATTCTTAAGTTTTGATTTCTTCAATGACCTCAGATTTCCTTTTGCCACAGTCTGGCAGAGTACGTGGACTAGTTTTACATAACTCTGATTACTCTAAGATCTATGACACTCTGACTTAACAGACTAGATGATGGTGTCACCTATTATGACAAAAGTTTTCAAAAAAGGAAATAAAATACAGTTGTAAGAAATGCTGTGTAGTTGGACTTCTTGGGAAAATAATTTCCTTCAAATAAAGGTGTTATGAATTTTCCCTACCTTTTTGGTTTTTATAATGCCAAATATGTTAGTGACTTTTAATGACGACAATCTATATCAAATTCAGAATGGTCAAGTAGATGCTATCTTTTGAAAACATTTTGCTTCAGAATTGAATAAGTGGCACAGTATTTCCTAAATTGTGAAAATGCATATGTTTGCATACACACATGATTATATCTGGCTATCTGAATGATATTCAATACTAAACTGGAAACCTCAGATACTAAAAGATACTTGACCTTCTGTTCTCTAAATGTATGAGGTTTTATTTGTACTATTTTGTAACTGTAGTAGAAGCAACAGAATCTGAGTATAACTCTTGAAATCAGCTCTTATCTCCCTAAATACTGATGAGGAACAGCTCTGGGCAAGAAGCAGGAACAGGAGCACATGTGTAAAAGCAAATCAAAACCAAACTTTAGTGTCCGCTCTTGAGAAACTAACTTTCTACACAAGATCTGGCCCACAGCTTCTTTTTCTTACAAGTCACATTCCCTTTTTGTGTAATTTCATCCAGTTAGGTCAGTTTTCTTACCATTTCAACATTTGTAAAGATAGTAGGATAGTATAAAGCAGGGTGAGATGCAGGTTCTGTTTTCAAAAGGCTATGAAAATTGTATAACTGTAAAACTTAATAAAACTTGGCAGAATTATAGCAGCTTTATAAAAGCAAAATAATTATTAATTAACTCTACTTTTGTGTATCACCTTTTGAATTGAAATGTACAGTTTTTATGATAAATTTTAAGATTTTTTCTCTGTTTCCTTACAGTAGTTTTATGAATCTTAACAAAATTGTTAGCACAGAAAGGTACTCTCAAATGAGAGTGAGCATTAAAGATATTGACAGGTCCCAATTAGACCACTGTCCTTATGGTTTGAGGAAGGGTATGATATAATTATTCAACAATGTGTTTTAGTTTTTGATAATTCACTGAACACAAAACAAGGATTGGTGGTCCATAAGGAAGAAAAATAATGAAAAAATATCCCCAAAGCTTCCCTGACACCACCTAAAAATTACCAAATAAGAAACCTGAGACTTAAGCCTTCAAATCTTCATGATTTAAGTTTAAAACATATCCCACTAATAAATATAAAATTATTACAACTAGATAAAGTCAGAATCACCCTGTTAAGCTGCATTTGTCAAAAATTTTACAAGTTCAGAAGAGGAAGAAGGCCAATAGGCAGATGAACCTGACATCTATATCTTCCCAGTGTTGCCAACCTGAGATTTAGAAATCTCTTGAAGAAAAAAATGGCAAGAAAATGGTTGATGATGGATAATTAACCTAATAGAGGGGATACCTTAGCAACTTGACTATTTATCATTGGCTTCTGTATACCTTGGAAAGATCTTTCACAAAATAAAGTGAACACCCTGGTTACATCATGACTTACACTCATTTTCAGGGGTGAACTTGTTTAAAATTCATAGAACTTCCCTTCTGTTAACTAAACATCAACATCACCATGAACTAGGGTATTTGATTAAGGAGCAGTTTACTTTCTCTCAATTTACTCTTGGGGATTCCCTGGGGGTTTTCTATGCTGCTAAAGTGCATTGTTCCAGTTATTAGACTCAATAGATACTGCAAGCATAATAGAATTATAGAAATATCAATGTCCTAGTACCTATAGCAATGTTAAAACCTCAAACAAACCAATCCTTCTCATCTTAGAAATTACCAACATAATATCTTGATGTGCCAAAAATTGCCAATAGCCCACAGTGCCCACCACCCCACAAGCCTTAAGATAGTGGTTCTCATCTTGGCTATACTTCAGTATCATTTGAGGAGCTTTCAAAAAAATGTATGCCCTAAACTCATTTCCTGATATTCTGATTTTAGTTTGGTAGGACTTGGTAGGGCTGTCCTAATTTTAAAGTACAGCCAGAGTTGAAAGTCATTATGATGTGGAGAACCAGACAGAGTATTCCATAGAATAAATAAAATAGCATGGACTCCTTCATTACTATTACTCCCCTAAGCTTTGTGACATTGCTTTATGATTACGTAAAATACAAAAAGAATAAAAAATAATGATTTCTCAATTAATGTGGGGATCTCTGGTTTTAATTAGCACTATGGGTCCATCATGGTCAGATCTGAAAGGACTTCCATATGCATTACATTCACTTATTATCACTTTATAAATCATAATAACTTACATTTATAATTCAGCTCCAAAACAAATTTCTGGAAGAAAAACTCAGAGTGGTATTTTTCAGTATGGTTATTTTAGACTATCTTCTATAATTTTTATATTTCCCATGTCTCATTATTTTGATGAGACCATGGTGCATTTAACTTCTAGAATTGTACCATCTGGTCTATACCAAATGTGGAACCTGCAATACATTAGTTTAGAATAATTAGGATAAAGTTTAGAATAATTAAGTTTAAATAGGTTAGTTTAGACTAGTTTGCATGAGCAAACATACAAATATGTTTTCTCCAAAACCCTTTTGCATATAAATCAGGAATTATCTTGGTGCACATCCTTTCAAAGTATAGAACAGTTCAGATGTTCTAGAGGGAAGTGAAAATCCTCCTCTAGAAAGGTATACTTTCTAGAAGGAATACAGAGAATTACAATGGCACAAGTACCTCATAGTAATCATGAACTCCACACTCATGTTTAATATTAAATAATATAAATAAGAAATCATGAGCCTCATTCCTCTGTAAGGATATCATAAACCCCTAGAATCCTACAGAAGATGACCCAACGACAACTTGGATTATGAAAGCTAATTATTTACCTAACCATATATGCCCCTGAGTATTCTTCTAGAGAGAATTATCTATAGCCATGGCCTGCCATTTTCCTTTTATCACTTGTGTGACACAGACATCTTTGGGGAGTGGGACCAGTAACATGTAATACCTGGAAGGGAAGGTGTTAACTTTCTCCACCCTAATCAAAAAATATATGCCTGCAAATTAAATCAAGACCAATTTATAGAGTCCATTTTTAGCCATGTACTAAGTAGACCCATAAATCGAAGTAAAAATTGCTCACATTTTTCAAATTATTTGTCTTTTGTGAAATACAGTTGATAGCCTAAACCTGAAAATATTTTACTTATATATTTATTTCAACATTTTACTACTACATTGCCTATTCTGGCATGGTCCTATTGCTCAGAATTAGATGTGAATTTAAAAATAACTTGTATGGGAGAAGAAAACCACACTGTGAATAATTAATAGTCCTCTTAGAAAGACATCAGATATATAGTCTCCCAAATCATCAAGTTATTACTAAAGATGATACTAGAATACACATTAAATAGTCAACCTGGGACACTGGCATGGAAATGTGTTAAAGAAATGTTAAGACTTTAAAAAAATCAATATAACATTGTTTTCTGCAGTAGGTTAAAAATATATAAAAATACTTTGTGTCAATAAGGCAAGAAACAAAACACGGAAACATATAAAATGTTCTCTCTGATAGGTAAAACTAAGCACTTTTCCCTCTTTCATTTTAGTTTGCACTGATAGTTCTATGAAATATTAATAAAGAAAATTGACTTTCTAAAATTCATATTGCATTCAGTTTGATTAGTTCTTTCTAAATTTAACACACTAGCAGATGCACATATTTTCTGGGCTCTGCTAGCATATCATATTGGTTCAGCAAGAGTAACTGAGTTTTGGAATTACCTTTTTAACTCTGGCCTATCCTCCATTGTAATGATAAAGTGTACCTTCTGCATGAAAGACCAGAATGCACAGCCAGCTTGGACTTTTAAAATTCTACTCTTTGAGAAACTTCACAGCTAATTATTTTTGGCATCAAGTGGTGTCAGAGATTGTGATACTAGAATCATGATGACAAGCTTGATTCTTTTCATTTTTTCCACCAGCTCTTCAAAATGCTATAGGAAGACTGGATGGAACTGGAAAGCATTATGCTGAATGAAATAGTCCAGGCATTGAAGGACAAATACCATATGATCTCACCTTTAACAGGAAGCTAAATAACAAAATAAACAAGCAAATAGAATAAAAACAAAGACACTAAAATAGAGAACAAGTGGGCAGCGACCAGAGAGGAGAGGGAAGGGAATTTAAGGGGAAAAACAAGGAGGGATTTTGAAGAACAAGTATGAAAGACACAGGGATGAGGTCTGTGGGGAGGGGGGGTGGGAGGGAGGTGGGGAGACGGGGCGGAGGGGGGGTTGGGATGGGAGAAATTGACAAAAGAAAACTGTACTTGAAAAATAACTCAATAAATTAAAAAAAAAAGATCTGAAAACTGAAGTTCCAGTATCAATTTAATTCATAACAAAAACTTCTTAATTCAAAGAGAAATAAACAATTGGGACTTCTCAGAAGTTTGTAACAGAGATGATGTTTCTTAAGTAAAATAAATGAGAGAGAGAACAGTAATGGCAGTGCTATGCTTCTTTCTGCCCACTTGTGACAGAACATGTTTATC
This sequence comes from Artibeus jamaicensis, assembly GCF_021234435.1. Classification (NCBI taxonomy): domain Eukaryota; kingdom Metazoa; phylum Chordata; class Mammalia; order Chiroptera; family Phyllostomidae; genus Artibeus; species Artibeus jamaicensis. The sequence continues at coordinate 8,463,674 of NW_026521887.1, forward strand.
TTTCCAGCACTGTTCAACCTCATACCAGTGGGACTTCGTGTTGTTGCCATCCAGGGAGTGAAGACAGGGTTGTATATAGCCATGAATGGAGAAGGTTACCTCTACCCATCAGTAAGTAACATGCCAAAGGTGTTGGTCCTTCATTCAATGTTTGCAAAATAACAATAACAGCAATAATAAAATAAGAAAATTCTGTGTCCATTGAATATGCCATTTTTGGTCTTTACTATAGTGTTGTAACAACTGTTTATTCATTATTTATCAGTTTTGTTAATATCAGTAAATCAAGCAGAAGAGCAATATTGCCTCTTAAATTGTATATTTGCATATTTTAAAAAGTAACCTAGTTCATAGAAAATTGAAAGATTTTGAGTTAATTTCAATGTGATCTTTTTATTTCTATTTAGAAATATATTTAGACAGTATCTTATAAAATAAAAAGTTAGTATGATTTATAAATATAAAAGAAATTTTAAGAGAGAGTAGTTCTTTTAAAATAAGAATTTAAATTGTATAAACATTTTACTAGAAAAATACTTCTAATATCAACATGTAAATTGCTTTTAACTCTAAGTAAGTCTCATTTTGTGTTAATATAAACTGAAGTTGAACACTTTTCCAGCCATATAACATCTTCTGGAATATTTACTATTTACAAATAACTTGCATTCAGATGTGCTGTATTCATACATTATAATGCTATTAGAATTCATTTCTTCCTCAGGTTTCAGCAATAGAAACTTAAATGTAACTATTTATTTCTGTTAGACTTTGAGCAAAAATCAATAGATTGAAGACAGTGCCTCAAAGAAAAATGCTCTTATTTGGGTTTGCAAGCCATCTTTACATATATTCTTTCTTTTTCTTTTCTATTTTATTTTTTCCACTAGCATTTGTTACCCTTATACCACCCTCCCCTCCATAATCACCACACTGTTATCCATGTCCATAAGTTCTTTTTTCTTTTTGCTAATCTTTCTACCCCCAACACCTCCTTTCCACCATAGCTGTCATCCTGCTTTCTATGAGTCTGTCTTCATTTTACTTGATAATTTATGTTATTCATTAGATTCCACATATAATCAAAATCATATGGTATTTGTTTCTCTCTGACTGGCCTATTTCACTTAGCATAATGATCTCTAGTCCATCGATGCTGTCACAAAGGTTAACATTTTCTTATTTTTTTATGTCTGAGTAGTATTCCATTGTGTAAATGTCCCATAGTTGTTTTATCCACTTGTCCATTGGCAGGCACTTGGGCTGCTTCCATATCTTGGAAATTGTAAATAATGTTGCAATGGCAATTCCTATCAAGATTCCTGATATATTGCACAGAATTAGAATACATATTTCAAAAATGTGTGTGAAACCAAAAAGACCCTGCATAGCAACTGTGATCTTAAGAAAGAATAATAAAGTTACAGGAATCATGCTACCTAATACCAAACTGTATTATAGGGCCATAGTAATCAAAACAGCTTTGTACTGGAATAAAAACAGGGATATAGATCAATAGAACAGATTGGAAGCCCCAGAAATAAACCCCATACATTTATAGTCAATTAATATTTGACAGAGGAAGCAAGCACATTTCATGAGCTAAAGATACTTTATTCAGTAATGGCACTGGAAAAATTGGACATATATGTGCAGAAAAATGAAACTAGACCACCAACCACCTTGTTATACCACACATAAGAATAAATTCAAAAAAGATTAAAGACTTTAATGTAAAACCTGAAACCATAAAAATCCTAGAAGAAAACACAGGCAGTAGAATCTCAGACTTTGCTTGTAGCAATATTTTACCTGATATATTTCTTCAGGCAAGGGAAACAAAATTAAAAAATTAACATATGGAACTTTATCAAACTAAAAAGTTTTTGCACAGCAAAGGAAACCATCAACAAAAAGACAACTCACAGAATGGGAGCACACATTCACTGATATATCTGATAAGGGGTATATCCAAAATTTATAAATAACTAATAAAATTCAACACCAAAAAAAACCCAGACAATCCAATTAAAAAATAGACAAAGGACCTGAATGGACACTTCTGCAAAGAGGATATACAGATGGCCAATAGACATATGAAAAGATGCTCAACATCAATCATCATCAGATATATTCAAATTAAAGTAACAATGAGATATCATCTCACACCTGTCAGAATGGCTGTCATCAATAAATCAACAAACAGCAAGTGCTGGTGAGGATGTGGAGAAAGAGAAATCCCTTTGCACTGTTGGTAGGAATGCAGATTTACACAGGCACTGTGGAAAGCAGTATAGAGATACCTTAAAAAATTAAGAATAAACCTGACATGACCCAACAATTCCATTTTGGGGAAATTACCCAAAGAAACTTAAAACACTAATTTGAAAGAACATAGCATACACATTCTTTAAAACTCTGTTGTTAAATATGATCATCAAAAACACTACATACATAGAAACATGTGCATAGGTGCATTCACATGCACACAACTTAAATGTTGTGACCTCCCATAACATTTGATATGTTTTCTTTAAGAATTCTGGGAAATCTTGTCAAGGAAAATAAAATGTGAGCTATGGATTTCCTTTGTGGTGAGTTGGAAAACTCTTTTGTTAATTTGGAATCTTCTGAGTTCCCTGAAGGATGTTCTCGCAAACAGACCTGGGCCCCACATTATGCAAATTGCATTCTGTTGCAGAAAATGAATATTCAACATACTGCTAGCAAGATTAAGCTAGAATTCCCTATCCTCTCTCTTTGGCAAAAATTCGATTCAGATAAGATTCTAAAAATACCTTATTTCAGATACAAATCAATAAAATTGATTTGACATTCATGCAGTTATTTTTGTTTTTCTTCCTGCAAGTAATTTTTGAGATGCTTACAAATTATTGGATTTAGTATCTACCATAACCTCTAGTCCTTGGTTTCTCTTGATGATTTTATCATTTGCTGTGCTCTGGTATATGTGTTGATTCAGGAGGAATTTAAATGTTTGTTTTGCTACTGAGAAAGATGCTTTATAATATTTGTGATAAGGTTGTACAAGTATGCCATTTTTTAAAGGTAGAAGTATGTGTGTTAGCCTAAACTACAAGTGCTGGTTATATTCAGGGTAATCTAAGCAGTGCACAGGAATAAAAGTGAAGAAAGTACTAACTGCCTGGTTCAGTCCTCAGCATCTTAAATATGGCCTCCTTGCTCAGGAATCAGATCTGTTGGCCACATCTTCCCTAGGATTTGTCCCGGTAACAACTTCAAGCATATTCTCTAATCCATTTATTTCTACTCTTACCTCTCTGATTCTCCAGTTACTTGGCTTCTGGACCACACTTTCAGTGGCTTGATTCTCCTATTTGCAGATCTTGATTATCTCTTTTTCCCATCTTTGACTTTTCACTGAACCCAGGATATGGTAAGAGGCACTCTATTGACCCAGCTCTGATGCTAAGACATCCCCTCTGCCCAGGCCATGTCCCTGGAATCCTCAGCTCTCTTGAAGGAAAGGAATTAGATAAAAATCAAATGTAATTTCCAGTTTTGACTAACACTCCTTAGTTAAAATATTTTGTGAACTTTAAAAACTGAACATTAAATATTTAACTAAAAAAAGGTTTTTGCATATTTACTCATTTATTTCACAGTTACTGAGAGCCTACTAAAATAATAATATAACAACACAATATACAATTATTATACTATATAATATTTCTACTAATAATGATAATAGCTATATTTATATAGCTATTATATAAATGTTATATATATAACTCTGATACATATATATAAATCTTTATATATCTATATAACTTTGCCTAGCACGGATTTAAGCACTTTATAGCTTGGCTCATTTAATCCTTGCCAACCTATAAAGAAAATGTTAAAATGATGATACTGATATAAAGAATGTTAAAGAATTTGTGCAAAGTCACCAGGTAAGACATAGAAAATGTTAAAATGATGATACTAATGTTAAGAAAATGTTAAAATGATTAAGTGAATTAAAAAATTTGTGCCAAGTCACAAAAATAAGACATAGAAAATAAAAGATTTGAGCACTACTAGTCTGACCATGGCTTACATTTTTAACTGTTTCATTACATAGTATGGCTTCCACATGCCAGAAATTTTTGTAATATAGTCTGGCACATATCCTAATAACTTATAAAAACATGATGATGTAATGAAAACCTTTAGATATTTTATATCTGAGAAAGAAACCTCATTTTAATTATGAGAAAATATAATTTGAACCAATATGTTTTCTTCAGAGAGTCTCAAATAAAACAGTGAAAATCATAGAAAATTCTATTTATTCAGGTAATGTTTGATATTAAATATCAGGTGTTAAATATTCTCAACACTTATTATATGTAATGTTTGAGTTTAAAATTTAAAACCCAGGATGGCTAACCCAACTAAGAAGTGTTGAACTAGGTTGAGTAAATTTTTTAAAAGAACTGTAGTCAAGCTCAGGTTTAAATAAAAAGTTAATAAACATTTAAGTCTGGGAAATGAGGAAATTGTTTTAAGGTTATGCCCACTTTGAAACTATCAACTTGTTTGTGCAGTGTAAACCAATGTCTAATATGGGACTAATTATATTGAGAATTTAGGCAAGAAAATATTCAGATCACAGTAAATTGTTAAATAAAAATTATGCTAGTGATTTGACTTAATGTATATAAGTTCCTCTGTTTGTATTTCAGGAAGTAACTCTCATAATCCCTTGCCATCTAAATAAAGATATTTAATTTGTCAGATAATTCCACCTCAAGGTAACAAATAAGTTATCTTGTCTGGGATGTAAATAATCACATTTCTAATAATTAAGCTGCTTATTCCCTGTGGAATCTTTTCTTTAATATGACAGAGTGATCTCTTTTGTGTTCAAAATGATTGTAATATATTAATTACAAATGTGTATCAAGAAAATTAATGTCAGATATGAACAGTTTGTTTGAAGGTAGAATGCTGGCCACAAGGTTGCAGAACAGAAACTGACAAATAAATACTTTGTTAAAAATGAGTTTAAAATGGGGTTTAGAGTAAAAATGTATTTTGATCAACTATAAACTCTTTATAGTACTGTGCTGAACTCTCAAGTTTTTTTTTCCCTTTCAAACAACTTAGAAAGACTAAGGAAAATTCTCAAATGTAAATTCTGAACACTGAAGAAAAATGTGAAATGAAAGAAAAATATCATTCATTTGACCAGAGATTAAAAAAAAAAAGTTGAGACTTCCGCCAAGATGGAGGCATAGGTGGATATCTGTGCCTTCTCACACAACCAAGTTTAGAGACAATTAAATATTAGCAATAGAAAACATAGCCAGAATACAGAAAATTGAACTTTTCGGAAGTCTGTTAACAAATTCTTCAGTCTGACCAGTAAGGGGCGAAAACAGCAGCTGGTGGAGTGGGATTGCACAGGAAAACTCAGTCAGACGGACTCAGGCACACGGAATCCAGGCACAGGGTTGGACCTAGTGAGCGACCACGAGGAAACAGCGAGAGAGCAGGGCTGTGGTTGACTGTGGTCGTGCATTTGTGCACAGAGAGACAAGCAAGGGAGTGGGTGATTGGACCAGGAACCAGTGGGTCCCTGCCAGCAGGGAGGGCACCGCCATTTCCCTGCTCTGAACCCACCTCCACATATAGCGTCATAACCCAGCGACTCTGAGTGTTCCGGCTCTGGTGAACCACCTAAGGCTCTGCTGCCCACCCAGTAGTGCAAAACAGCAGAGGGTGCCACCATTTCCCCGCTCTGACCACGCCCCCACAATAAGCCTCACAACCCAGCGACCTGGGAGTCCAAGGCTGTGTTCCTCACACTTAAAGGGCGCGAACAGACCAAAAATGGCTCAAGAAGATCTCAAAGCCCCAGAGCCTATAAATCTAAGTGATGGAGAAATAGCAAAACTCTCAGACGCACAGTTTAAAACACTGGTGATCAGGATCCTCACAGAACTGGTTGATTATAGCCACAAATTAGACAAATATATGAAGGTGAAACTAATTGAAATGAATGGAATTGCACAGGAAACCAATAGCGATGAAAAGGAAACTGGGACTCACATCAATGGAGTAGACCAGAAGAAAACAAATAACGGCCAAACAGAAAAGAGTCAAGAAGTAAGAATTCAAAGAAATGAGGAGAGTCTTAGGAACCTCCAGGACATCTTTAAACACTTTAACATCCGAATTATAGGGGTACCAGAAGGGGAAAAGGCACAGCCACCAGTGGAAAACTTATTTGAACAAATAATAAAGGAGAATTTCCCCAATCTGGCAAAGGAAATAGACTTCCAGGAAATCCAGGAAGCTCAGAGAGTCCCAAAGAAGTTGGACCCAAGAAGAAACACACCAAGGCACATCATCATTATATTAACCAAAATTAAAATGCAGGAGAGAATCCTAGAAGCAGCAAGAGCTAAGGGGACAGTCACCTACAAAGGAGTCCCCATCAGACTGTCAGTGGATTTCTCAAAAGAGACCTTACAGGCAAGAAGGGGCTGGAAAAGAGGTATTCCAAGTCATGAAATCCAAAGACCTACAACCAAGATTGCTCTATCCAGCAAAACTTTCATGTAGAATGGAAGGGCAGATAAAGTGCTTCTCAGAAAAGATCAAATTCAAGGAGTTCATCATCACCAAGCCCTTATTATATGAAATGTTAAAGCGACTTATCTAAGAAAAAAGTTTAAAAACCATGAACAGTGAAAGGACAACAAACTCACAGTTATTAACAACCACACCTAAAACAAAAGCAAACTAAAAGGACCGCTAGATCAGGAGTGGAAACATAGAAATGAAGATCTCAAGGAGGGTTAGCAACAGGGGAGTAGGAGGAGGAGAAGGGGGGAGAAGGTACAGAAAATAAGTAGCATAGACAGTAGATAGAAAATAGATGGGGGGCAAGAATAGCATGGGAAATATAGAATCTAAAGAACTTGAGACACATGGTCATAAACTAAAGGGGGGGTAATGGTGGGGATGGGGGGTAGGGTGGAGGGGAATGAAGGGGGGAATAGAACAACTGTAACAGCTTAATCAATAAAAAATTTAAAAAAAAAACAGAAAAAAATAAATGTAACTGTAGGTAAAAAAAAAAGTTGAAGTCACACTGTCTTTCTGACATAAGAAAAGAAAGAGGGGAAGGGGATTTCCATCTGCATGACTTAAGGGTTTCCCTGGATGAGTTAATACTGTGGTTTTATATTATAGTTTTAGTCTGATTGAGTTTTCTGAATGATGAGGTAAGAAGTGTACATAAAATGAATAAAGATTCATTATTGTTGTCTTGCCACTGGCTTACATTTATGAGGATATTTGTTTCCTAATGGTGATTTAAATGTTTCTATTACCTAGATGCTGGCATTGGGGAGGCAATAAGCCCTGGTGTGCTCCTAAAACTATTATTTCAACTCAGTCTCATAACCAAGTGATACTGGTGGAGAGGAAGATTATCCTTTTGATGTAGATTTTTAAATAAATCCATAGACTGCTCTGCTACTGTGTTTTGCAAATATTAGGGCCCATGGTAATTTCCTGAAAAGAGAAGGGAAATACAGATTCCTTGTAGCGACCTCTGCATACTTCAACTCAGTAGGTCAGGTGGGAGGCTCAGGAATCTACAGTTTAATGAGGATTCCCTTACCTCTTCCACCTACCCACTAGCTGGTGATTCTAAAGCTCAGCAATCAACAACTACACAACAAGTATTACAATGGCCAGTGGGGGAGATTATAATAGCTTTAGACTTAGTGGTGCAAGTAGAGTTGAGGAAAGTGGTAGATGAATTAACCAGGCTTAGAAAGCAACATTTAGTAAAATAAAACATTTGGTTTTCCTAACTTCATCTACCACTAAGTTGAGGTTTACAGAAATTCTTTAACATTCTTAACTAATACAGCAACCCAGAAGCCCCGAGACACCTGGATACTGCCACCTCTACATTCCAGGATATACCCAACAATATACAATGAATTTCTGCAGAGGATGACATATTATTTAATTAAGAGGGAAAATATAAATGTAAAAAACATTTTCCAAGATTTCAAAATATTATCTGTTTTATATGTGATAATTTTCCGATATCACAGTCATATTTCAAAATATATTCATGAGTCCCTTTTACATGGATAATTCCACCTTCCCTCCTCTGTGCCAGCAGGCATCTCTTACTCATGTGTCTTGATTTGTGTTGTTGTCCCTCCTCGATTTTTCAAGGCCTCCCAGATAGAAAACCTCATAATTCCTAGACTCATTCTACCATCAACTGTGCATCTCCCTGCAGAGTTTATAACTTAACGAAAGAGAATAGAACATTGTTATTTTCCTATTGACATTTGCTCTTTTGTTCATTTTTCAAGTTTGGGCCATAGAAATTCAGTTGTTTTGTATTTTCACAAAGTTCACCCAATTTCACTCAAAATCTTTCTATTCTTCTCTGGGAATTACTAATACAAAGGCATACAACACCATTCACCTGTATTTCTATGCTCATGGAGCATCGTGTGTGTTCTTTGCCCATCTCTGGTACCCATCCTGTCTCTGAATAAGGTCTGTGGACACCCATCCTCAGGAAACCATTCAGTATTTATCCCAGTGCAGGTGAGCACATCCCATCTATGCCTTCCAGTGTTTTCCTCTTTAGGTAACAGGCAGTGCATGGGATTAACCAAATAATATGAGCTACAATAACCATCACTGACCATCAATAACTATTGTAAGGGAACTAAGGGCACTTGAGGACTGCTTATCCTGAGGGCCAGCCTTTTGTTTTCTGATATGACCTTTGGGAGGAGGGAAACAAAACTATAACCAAATGAGATTCCAGGATTCCTCTGTATGCAAAATTTCAGAATAGAAATTTTTTTCATCTTTCATTCATTCTTCATTCTTTATTTCTCTAAATGGTCAGTTTTATTATCTTAAAAAGAATATTAAAGGAGATGATTATTGATGTCTCTCTCATCCTAGCAATCTATTGTTCTACATGTATGTTTTTCTGCACAAACAGCATCTAATATCTTTTGAAACTATATTTAGCTTACATATATGTATATGTGTGTGTTTCATTGAAGTTATGCACTGTACTTAAATATACACAAGTTTATCCTCATGATTATACTTTTAGTTGGAGTATCTCTTTCTTCTTTTTTAAATATTAAATAACAGTTTTTAAATTTACACATATTTCAAACATTGTTTAATATGTTTAAAAATATTTTTTCATTAAGTTTTCCTGTGGTTTCCCTGGCATTATTGTTCACATATATCTTACAGGATGAAAATGGCTATTATCTGCTTTTGATGTTTGGCTAAGATAATCTGAAGCAAGTGCAGTAATTCAGTTTATTTCCCTCCAGTATTCATGTAATACATGCTGTCATTCTACTTGGACTCACTAACCAGAAAGAAAAATCTGTTGAGAAACAAATGCAAATGATGAACTGCATATAATTAAATTTAAGTAGCTTTTTGGACTAAAGAAAAACATGAAAGATAATATTTTTCTATGGTTAGGTTGATGGTAAGGAATACATATAAAGTAATAAATGTAATTTTAGGCTATCCAAGTTCAAGTACCATTTTATGGAATCTGAAAGAAGGAATTGGGGTTGAGGTACATGTGATACTGAGAGCCTAAGAGGAAGAAGAGAACAAAAGAGAAATGAAAAAAGGAGATAAGTCAGCAATAGGAAGCTATTTTAGGCAGCATTAGCAAAAAAAGAAATAAAAGAAAGAGAAAGAGGAGAGGATGAGAGGGTGGGAGTCAGAGACAGCAAAGGGAAGGAAGTGAGGAAGACATCACAAGAAGAAAAAAGAGGCCCATGTCTCCCATTTACTCCATCATGTTACTGGAATCCACCTGACCTCCAGTTCCAGCCTTCTACTCTGAGGTGGAGAAAACGAAATCCTCCTTCCTGGAGTTTCCGACTATATCTACAATACTTTTTCTGCTCTAGCTCCATACTACTTTCACTTATTTACTTTAACCTCATCTTTCAGAATGGTAGCTATACTTGGTTAATGTTATTCTCTAAGCAATAAAGCAATATAGTCATATCCAAATTCCAAAGGATTATACCAATGACAGTGAGACTTAGTGGAAATGGGTTAGTGGCAGTGTGAAAACCACTGCAATCAGCAGTCCATATGAGAAATGCTGAGTATACAGAGTGAGGCAAAATTAGGTTTACAGTTGTTATATGAAAATAATACAATAATTAATGAATCATAATGCAAGAACAGTTTTCTATACTCCCAACTATAAACCTACTTTTGCCCCACCCTATATACAATTTTTTTTTAAAAGAAGGAGATTCTGCCATTTACAAGAACATGAATAACCCTGGAGGACATTATACTAAAGCTAAGTAAACAAGATACATAAAGACTTCATGACCTTACCTGTGCAGTCTAAACAGGTTAAATACATAGAAGCAGAGACTTGAACAATGGTTGTTAGGAGCAGGAAGGTAGGGGAAATAGAGGGATAAAAGAAAAAAGAAAATAAAGAAAAGCAAACTAAATAGGACTTGCAAACTACAAACATTTGTTTGAGCAGCATGCATGAGTGTGAGTGTGTGTCTGTGATCTGAATGTCTTTAGGTGGAGCATGTACTCTAGAGTCCACAGTTTAGCTGCAGTGACAACTTCTTGAGTTTAGAAAGAAAGACACAGAACCATGTTAACTTTGTTGCTGGGCTTGGAGACACTGGTGTTGCCACCCACTAAGTGAAGGGACTATAAAGCATGAGAGATATTTGAAAGTGGTTCTGGAGGAGTTTTGAGAAAAAAAACTCTGGTTGTCTGGGTATGGGAGATGACCAAGTCACAGCTCACTCTGATGTGACTAACTCAGAATCTGATGAACTGTAATGTTTCTCCCTGAGAAAACAAAACCCAGAAGGCAAGGGGACTTGCATGGAGAAATGTAGCTTACTCAGTTTTAGCCAAGTAGGTTATAATCCCACTAAATGACTGCTGGATGATGACCAAGCCCATTTATTAGGAAGAAAGAAATCTAAAGGTTGTCTTAAGAATGGTATGTGGATAAATGGCTATTCTGTGATGGGTGATGATTATTTTACTTTTCCTCTTGAGGTGAGTCAAAGACAAAGAAACAAGTTAAATAACATCTGAATAGATGAAGATCTATATTAGAAAAACTTTATTAAATAATATAACTTCTTTAAAAGCACCCTAAAATATTTTACTGAATTTCTAAGTATACATAATCAGTAGAGGTGGTTTTGGACACTGGGTATAGAGGAGAGAATTAGCTGAGTAAAATGAATAACCTGTGTTTTTATAAAAATAATGACAATAATATGGGAACAAATACTATCCCTCAGGTACTTTCACAGTGGTTCACAATTCTCAGCATACATAAGACTTATTCTGATAATACTGTAAATATCTAGATCCCAGAACATTAGTCTATAAGATTGTAATTTCATTGAATCCAAATGCCAGAAGTTCAATATGCCACAAGAATAAGAATTTTTAATATGTGGCCCAGACGTTTCTAGTGGAGGAGCCTAAAAGAGCCTTGATAAACACAATATACATCACTGTCTCATGAACCATGACTTTAATATTATATTATTTTATATTTGTCATTGATTATAATGCTGTTCTTGTTGATGATGGTGATAATGATGACAAATTCATGGTGCAGTTCAAGCCTCCTGAATAAACAAAATGACATAACCACAAATAATGCTCATTTTTTCCCATTGACCAAGTAAGCTGGACTTTGAGGGTTTGCATGGAGAAAAATCCTCGTGGTGATCACTCTACTCAGCCTGAAAAGATTAGGACAAGAAATGTGTCCTTGAGCATCAAGATAATATAAAGAAAGGTAGGAATTTTGCTAAAACTTGAGAAAATGAAGTAAGAAAAAAATAGTAAGATGTTGAATTTCAAACCAATAGAAGGTGGTTTGCAATCCTGAAAAGCAAAGGTGGTTTTCATCACATAAAGTTCAGGGGAAAAAATCAGTCTGAGAAACAGCCTGGGGCCACCAAGTGCCTGCTGAATCAAAGGGTATGATTAAGGACAAATATCTTGTTAGAGAATGTTTCCAGGGACAACTAGTATGGGTTGCTTCAAGTGAATGCTTTTTAGAATTTTAAAAATATTACTAATTAAATAAATACAGAGATGGGAAAAAGGTTTATAGTTGTAATACAAACAAAATAATACACTAATAAGTAAATAATAATACAAGAGTAAACTCATGTACTCACAACTATAAATGTACTTTTGCCCACCCCTGAATATCAATATTCAATACACTATTTATTTTTACTAACCCTCTATTTTTCTCTGAAATAATTTTATTTTCTTCTGAGCAGGACCTTCCTACACAAGTCCCATTTTTGGAGCAGAGGCAACTTCCTTCTCCTTCCCTAGGTGATCAGCAAGACCCTTGCATTCAGTCCACCTTTGAGCTTTTTTTCCTGGGTCCTATAGAGAGAGTGGGTTGATCCAATATGGGCCCATCATTATACAAATTTCTTAACTGTGCCAAAGCCCATAATATCTACCTAACAAAAATTTAATGTATCTAATAGCAAAAGTGTTTGTCCAAAATGTGTGAAAGACCATTTCTACATTATATTATTATTCAGCACTTAAATATAGGCTGATGAATGAGACAAGTACATGGAATGGATGAGTGAATTAATGAACTTATATATTCATTCATTCAACAGAAAATACTGTATGCCTTTCAAAGACAGCTATTGTGCTGTAAGTGCTGGGGCTTCAAATATACATGAAAAATTCCTGATTTAAAAATGAACAAACTAAATCCCGTTGAAGTCCAATAGGTGGAAGGAAATAATTTGGAGTACATCTTGACTAGGTGAATTCTAAGACTCCTATATTTCCTCTGAATCTATATTTACAGGATTGTATTTGTATATTTCCTATCACTACTTTAATAGTGATGTAAATGTAGGAGGTATTCAGTTTGAAATTCTTGGTTGATTATTAAGATCGAAATAATTTTACTAGCTTTTTAAATTAATTTATTTCTTGTGTATTCTCCTATTCATGATATTTATTATGCATGTCACTTATCTTTTTCCCTACACTGAGAAACATTAAGTATTGGCAGAGAAGATGTGAGCCTGTTTATCTCTCAGGTTAGAATTGCAGAAAATCACTTATTTACACATTTCTTTCCTGAAACAGCATGAGAAACTCACAGAGACAGAACTCAGACATGTAATGTCTGCCTTCTAATGTAGTCACATTTGCATTAATAAGGTGCGAGGTAATATTTTCATCTTAAGATAGAATCTCAGGGCACAAAATATAAAACTTGATTTCCAATAAATATTGCTACTCTGTAAACTTGAACACTTCAAAGAAAGTGCATGAATAATAATAGAGAAAGGGTTTTATTATTTCTATATGTTCATAAAATGACATGAAATGCTTTGGTCTTATTTTTTTTAGTGTCAAAGAAAAAATATCAATGCAGTTTGCAATTTTGTCCTAATTTTCTCTAAGTCAAAAACATTATAAAATACTCTAAATAGTAACAAAATTAGGTTTGATCAGAATGTTTCAATTTTTAAAATCTGTATGTCTGGAGGTGGATGGTAGTGTGTACCATCCACCATTATTTTTATATATCAGGAGATTTAAGAACTACCAAAAAGATTGAGCCCTAAAACAATAAATAAATAATATTTCAGAATGACCATCTCTTTTTCACTTTAAAAATTATAAAAAATTGCAATAAACTACATAAATGCTAAGAAGGCCAATATATAATATAGTAAATGACAAATCAGATCTAAAATCAAAGCAACAACTAATAGCTACTAAAATTGGGAGGGGACTCTACATATTACAAGTTTTTTTTGCATAAGTGGGAAGCCTCATGATTGAAATTGCTATACCCCATTCACCCCAGTTGAGTTTTATTTCTGATTATTTTTACTTTTAGAGAATTCATTTTCTTCTTACTTCTGATAGTGGGGTTCTATGTGTGCTACCTGCCAGGGAGTCTGAAAATCCAAAGTTCATGTTTGCTGTGAACAGGAATTGGGTGTTTTTCTCAGTTTTCTCAACATAGCCCCAGTAACTTAAAACACATTTCTTTTTTAAGACTTTATTTATTTTTAGAGAGAGGGGAAGGGAAAGAGAAAGAGAAGGAAAGAAATACCAATGTGTGGTTGCCTCTCATACACCCCCTACTGGGGACCTGACCTGCAACCCAGGCATATGTCCTTAACTGGAAATCAAATCAGTGACCTGTTGGCTTGCAGGCCACTGAATCCACTGAGAGACACCAGCCAGAGCTAAAACACTTTTCTTAATCACTTGAGAACTATAAAGAAAAATTATGAAATAATTCATAAAAATATGAAAACTATTTTTGAGAAAGAATTATAACAACCTTTATTGAAAAGTTATATTGACTGTTCTTCTTTATATGTTATACACTAAATTTGGCAAAATTGTTCCTTTAATGATAATTTTTATTGTTCCCTCTTTTTTATGCTTTCTGATTGTTTCGACTGGTATTGGAGTTATATAGCATTATTGAAAGGATGATGACGATGTACTCAGCTGAAAATATTGACCATATTTCTATTCCAATATTAACTGTCAACCAATATAGATGCAACATATGCTATAACCTACAAAAATAATGGTGAAAAACAGATATGGCCCCTGGCACTGTGGAACTACAATTTCTACAGATATTAGTTCCATGCACATTGTATTCTAATTTTGAATGACTTATCTACATTTTAGAAGGGCATTTTGTGCTCTGAGCTACTTATGGTTTCACTGAAGGTTGATGTCATCTTAAAGTATGTATTCAGTTTGGAATGCAAGTTCGTTCGTGGCAGGTTACATATTGCACTTCTTTTTTTAAATTAATTAATTTATTTTAAAAATTTTATTCAACTACAGTATTCTTTCTTTTACTCCCTTCCCAGCCCACCCTCCGTATTTGTTGTCCATGTGTCCTTTATGCTAGTTCCTGTAAATCCTTTTCCTTTTTCCCCTGAAATTCCCTCCCGTCTGCCATTCAGTCGCTGTCCCCCTGTTCTCTATTTTAGTGTATTTGTTTTTATTTTGCTTGCTTGTTTGTTTTGGTGTTTAGCTTCCTGTTAATGGTGAGATCATATGGTATTTGTCTTTCACCGCCTGGCTTATTTTACTCAGCATAATGCTTTCCAGTCACATATTGCACTTCTGAGCAAGGATGTAGTAGATCTCTAAGAGTTTTCTTTGGAATTAGGTGATGGCTATATGAAATAAAGAGATGAGTCAATTGTTAATAGGCATATCCCATCCCATGCAAAGGCACCCTGATTTTTTGCTCTATGCTATCTAAATTACATCAGAGACTAAATGGAAACAAGATACTTTTTGAGGCTACATCTCCGACAAGATGGAGATATTTTATTTGGTCATTTATCCTGGATCCAGTCCACTATTTAGCAGAAATAGTTGTGTGAGCAAAAGGAACCATTATCCTCTTTACTTTTAACTTGTTACAGTTAATTAGTAGTTAAAGTACTAACCTGACAACTGAGAACAGAAGCTTTATTGATATTATGTAATCAAGTGACTGTGAGTGCCCTTGGTAAGGCCATAACAACAAAGGTTGATCCTAAATGACTCCCCATTAATGTAAACTTCTCCAGTTAACTCATCTGTCTCTCAACTATGAACACTTTGTGATATTGTCTCCACTACCTAAACCGTAGACTCCACACAATTCTTCTCATGGCAAATTATTTTCTATGGTAAACAATACTCTGTTATGTTTCAAGAGTCTTGGTTTGCTGGTCCAGACTTCAGACACGGCTAGGAAGAAATTGATATATTTATTGCTTGTAGATAATTAATAGTAAAATTATGGTAAGAGGATATATTATCTTAAAAGATGCATATTATTATGGTATGAGAAACAACTGTTTTTATTAGAAGTCATGTTAAATGTTCAGAGTGAGAATTTATCTGCATGTACCTCCTCTGTAATCAAGACATACTATTTTTGCTATTGTATCAAGTGATTGATAAAAATTATGTCACTTTGGGAGATATGAAAACTACTACATTATTGATTATTTAACTGTTGATATTTGCTTTCTATCCTATAACCCTAAATTAATGATATCAACAAAGGAAATGAAAAATTGTTTTTGTATTAAGAATTTGCAATTTAAATATGTCTACTTACCATTTAATGATTGCTATGCAGACTTCATTGTTTTATTCCACTCTCCATTAGAATCTATATTTTGAGCTATATTAACAATAGAAAAATTAATATTTAAACTTTTTAAAGGTCTCTAGGCAACTCTTAGCCAGAGTTGAGATAACAGGTATTCTTTTAATGTCCATGCAGTAATAAATTCTAATGTGAAATATGTTAAAATAAAGGAGGAAAGAATTAAGAAACTATTCCATGGGTGCCATGAATGGGTTAGCTATTTTCCAAATGCACTTGGAGTCCATTGAAAGACTATTTTATTTACTTAGCAAAGCCAAATGTATACCCAGGAGACATAGAAGTGAACCTTTATTTAATTTAAAATTTAATTACATGACAGGGCTTGCACATTGAAATTAGTAGACAGAAGAATTGCCTTGAGCAATATAGTTCCTTTGTGTTTATCTGAAAAAATCAAGTAACACTTTGTAGGAATTTGAATACAGACAAAGTTCTTAATAATTTTTGTGCATCATTCATACAATAACAATTTTTAAAAAGTGTACCATGTCAGTAAAGCCAGACTAGTTAAAAAACCATAGAATGTTAAGTCCTACCTTAATTCTCTGAGCCACAAAAACTAGTCTGATTTTAATTTTTCTCTAATCGTCAGTGTTTGGGACCAATTAGAAATGCCTCAGAATCATTAACCCATTAATTGCCAGCACAAAAAATATGTTCTGTAAAAATTTTTAAGAATATTTCATTAGACATTATTTACCTTGTATGACTATGAAAAACTATGGAGTGTGACACATTGTAGCAGTTAATTTCAACCTTCCAACAATCCAATCTTTTTTCTTAACAAGATACTTGTCCAAGAGTGTGCTTCCACACTCTATATCTGGCAAGTTACTGTGTACTGATTGAACCAATAGCGTATTAATATTGCCTTCACCATTCTGTTCAATACCTAATTGTATTTTCTATTGATGATAGTGTTCTACCTAGAAGCATTTGAAATATTTTTAGTCTGAAAAAAAGGTGTAGATTGCACTATCAGTTACTCAAGATGATTTTACACTTGAGACAGAGATGATAAGAATAGCAATATAAAGGGAAGAACCATAACACCCATGTTCTGCAATGTAGGGAATGCTAAACCCCCAGAGTTGTTTTTTACTGTATCACTGAATTATTTTTGTTAATTCCAATTCAAAATGAGTTTGTAAAAGGTTATTCAATAACATAAAAAAAGGTAAGTGCAGAGCACATAGGTACATTACCACCAAGGAAAAGTAGAATTACTGTTCTGTGGGCACTGTATGATATATGTGTATTTGCATATAATTATTCTATAATCATAAAGCATTAACTGATATTTTTTATCATACAGTGAAAAAGGACACATAAAGTAATTAATAATATGATATGTACATTTCTCTTAGCTATTATTTAGGGGTGTTTCTTCATACTCGTTTGTGAAGTACTGTGAAAATATAATCCCTTTTTTATTGTACAGCATCTGTACATGAAATTCACAACTCCAGTTATTTTTAATTCTTCAAAGGCAAATGCCTTCCCTAATTAATTTCTTAGTCAGACTACAGAGTGGTATTGATAAGTGGACAGGTACAATGACAGGAGAAAACACCCAGCTGAGAAGATGAAATGAAAGGTGGCAGTGCCACCAGTACTAATTTAAGCATTTGGACCCTCTGAGTGACCTTGAGTATTCCAAATGATATTTTGTAAAATAATGATGATATTTGAAATGCTTTCCAAGGAGTAGATAATGTTTTCTTTAATATTCAGATATTGTGATTATGTTCTAGCATGATGGTGGTAATAAATTATATTAAGTCAGCAAACATTGCTATGCCTACAATATACATTAAGAACAAGTCAGAATTTTTCCAGCTGTGCAGTTGACCTGGTAGGTATGGTGCCAGTACTAGTATTCTCCTCTCCCAGCATGTCTTCTGCTTCTGAGAGATCCCAGTGATGAAACACAGGTTAGCAGGCAATGAGCTTTATTACCAATGTAATAAAAATAGTATCCAACCCTCCAGCATCTCTCCCACCTTAGTTCATGTCCATGCATTGTACCTATAAGTTCTTTAGCTTCTCTATTTCCTATACTGTTCTTAACCTTCCCTTGTCTATTCTATGCATACCAGTTACGCTTCTTGTTTACTGTGCTGTTTCACCCCATTCTGCCAATCCTCTTCCTCACTGATAGTGTTATCTCCATTTATGTGATTCTGGTCCTATAATAGTTGTTTGCTTAGTTTTAATTTTTTAGGTTCAGTTGTTGATGGTTATGAGTTAATTGTTATTTTATTGTTCATAGTTTTTTATTTTCTTCTATTTCTTAGATTAGTCCTTTTAACATTTTATATAATAAGGGCTTAGTGATGATGAACTCCTTTAACTTTACCTTAACTGAGAAGCACTTTACCTGTCCTCCCATTCTAAATGATAGTTTTGCTGGATAGATTAACTTTGGATGTAGGTCTTTGCCTTTCATGACTTCAAATACTCCTTTCCATCACCTTCTTATCTTGTGAGGTTTCTTTTGAGAAATCAGCTGGTAGTTTTATGGGAACTCCTTTGCAGATAGATAACTGCCTCCTTTTCTCTTGCTGCTTTGAAGATTTTCTTCTTATCTTTAATCTCTGGTAACTTAATGATGTGCCTTGGTGTGCTCCTCTTCGGTTTCAACTTCCCCAGAACTCTCTAGGCTCCCTGGGCTTCCTTAAAGTCTATTTTCTTCAACAGATTGGGGAAGTTTTTCTTCATTTTTTGTTGAAATAAATTTTCCATTTCTTGCTGTTCTTCTCCTGGCAGCCCTATTATTTGGATGTTGGAGCACTTAAAGCTGTCCCAGATGTTCCTAAGCCTCACCTAATTTTTTAGAATTCTTGCTTCTTCATTCTGTTCTGTTTGGATGTTTATTTCTTCCTTTTGTTTCAAGCCAGTAATTTGAATCCAAGCTTCCTTCCTTTCACTGCTGGTTCCCTGTATATTTTGCTTTATTTCACTTTGCATAGCCTTCATTTCTTCCTTCATTTTGCAATTGAGCTCAATCAATTGTGGGAGCATCCTGATTACCAGTGTTTTGAACTCTGCATCAGATAGGTTGTCTACCTCATCACTGAGCTCTTTTTATGAAATTTTGATCTGTTCTTTTATTTGGTCCATATTTCTTTGTCTTGGTGCAAGTGTTTTGTTGTAAGGGGGTGGACCCTTATAACATAAACTGGGTGGAGCCTAGATTTTTGCTAGGGTGAGGCCACTCTTTTCCTGTGTTGTGGCACTGTCAGGAGGGGTCATAGTGGGAACAATAACACTTGCTCCCTCCACTCTTTCCCTACTTTCCAGTGAATTCTTCTGTGAGACTGGGAGTTCCTCCTGCCTTTGTGACCACTATAGTGTTTTACAGCTAGAGCTTTTGAGTTTTCAGATTCCTGGTCAGGCAGCTCCGCCTCACCACCGGTTCTCTCTGCCCTGCTGCCTAGCTGCCCATTTCTGTCCCTCCTTCTAGTCTGGGTAAATGTTTCTTTACTTTTTGGTTGTTGGAGTTCTATACAGTTTGATATTCTCACAGTGCTGGGTTTTTTATTAATTTTGAATGGGTTGTTGTTCTTCTTTAGATTATGCTAGGAAGAGAAGCATTTCTACCTACACCTCCATTGTGGCTGGATCTCTCTATTAATCCTTGTTTGTTTGTTTGTTTGTTTTTTACTTTTTTGTCTTAGGTGTCATGATAGTACTTCTAATGAAGTGTTTTTAATTGGCAAATAAATTAGACACAACTCCTATTTAGATAAAGTTGCAATCCACAGGATTTCAGGTGAGTTTCACAGAGCAGTCTGGGGAAATGTTGGAAATCTGGACACAGTTGTATACTGACCAGTTTTTTGGTACTTGAAACGAATATATTTACTATCCACACTATAACACCTGTAGACTGACCTCTGCCACCAGCACTACCCCCTATGAGGAGCAGCCGAAGCTCTTAATTATGGAAGTCAAACATGCCTGCCAACTTAACCTATGAAGCATTTCTGATCTATTGGCTTTCCTCCCACCACATCCCCAAATAAGGAAAAACCTTCCAATACCAATATGTTATTTTTATATCATTAATATCTTTTATGCTATTCTTTCTTTGCTTACAGACATTTCTTTGTGAGTATCAGATTCTCAAGAATCGGAGAAAGAATGGCATGTTATTCTTTTACATGACATCCTTGATCCTTGATTTTCTTTCTCCCTCAGCATGTGTGTATTGTGGTCTTTCTGTTTCCCTGTGACATTCACTACTACCCCTGAGTCATAATTAGTTTCTTCCACTGGATATTTTCAAGTTAATCATTCACCTTCATATGTATCTTTGTAATGGGCACTTTAGAAGTCTGTTCTTTTCCATGTTAGAAGCAATGTTTCCTATCCAGCTGTTATAATGAAAGGAATGGCTTTATAATTTTCCTGTCAAATTAGAGCTGTTATTTGTTGTTTTGCAAGCTGTGTGCACCTGAAGACTTATTAAGCAAAAAATTAAGGTCTTGAATTAACAATGCTTTCAAGATGCAACTAGCTATGAAAGCTGTTGTGGTGATTACTGAGAAATCTAGGGTGTCTACATTTTGACTAACATTAAATGTTTAAAGAAACTTTACTTTTATCGGTTAAGATCGGGTTAGTTACAAGTGACATAATTTTTCACAGACATTTAAAAACATCACTAAATCCTAAACCATATTTGTTATTGCATATTTTCTTTATAAATGTACTTCATTTTCTATTTACTGAATGGTTGTCATTTCATGCCATTTACAAAGTATTAGAAGATGCTGAAAAATACCATGTAAGCCAATTCCTTTCAGGTTGGGATTTCACATTTTAATTAGATCATGTGGAGTTATCATTGCTCTACCAAATACTAGAGGGGAATCAGCCAAAATAATGGACTCTTCTTGATCTAAAGCCATTTCTGTAAATTTCCACAATGAAAGGGAAGTGGGAGTGTTGGTCTCTTGAAATACTTGCAGATTTCTGGCATCCTAATTCTGTATTCTGAGTAATTGTTTTTTATTTATCAATTATGTTCAGGTATACATGTGTACCTCCATGGAAATATCACCCAAACACAAAGCTGCATGTGATTTAAGAAAATTATATTCTTCCTAAATCAAAAGTCAGTGAGAATGTACATTGAGAATATATGTAATGATTGCATTTTCTCACTTAATGTTTGGATATTATAAAAGAGAAACACAAATGGTCTGCCAATGCTAAGCCTAGAGTACCATATATTATGAAACTGACAAGTCTATTCTTCCATAGTGCGAAGGATTAAAAAATGTAACTCGGCCATTCTGTAAGACAGGAGAACTATGGGATGTGCTAAATAACAGGATTAGAGCATGTAAATATGGTAATAAATTATGTTAAATAGTTTACATATATGTCCTTCAGCCACCAAGCTTCAAAGAAAAAAAGGTTTCAGTGGAGGGTGATAATGTTCTCATGTATACTCTTCAAGCTAATTTCAAGGAATGATGTTTTTAGTTAGGTAGAAAGTACAGTGAACACATCTTGGTTGAGTGAGTCTATGTATAGCTGGCATAACATCAAAAATCACTCATAACACTATTCTTATGATGTATCGAGACATCCTAGTTTAGCAAATATGTGCATGTCAACAATGCAGAGATCTTCTTCTATGACTTATTTGTCATGATTTTAAGAATGTTTTAATGTACGAACAAAAACAAGGAGGGTGGAAACCAGAGGAAGGTGAGGAGGGCTTGGAGGGTGGGCTGGGATGGGAGTAAAAGGCAGAAAACTGTACTTGAACAATTAAAATAAAATTTTAGAAAAGATTGTTTTAATAGTTTGAAGGTAAGTCCTGATATTTGTCACAATAGGCTTTAAAGGCCTGCAAAATTATGTTCATTGTCATTCTATCTTTGAAACTAACTCTGTCCCTTTATACTCATTTAATACAAATCATTTTCTTGCCTGTCCATGGCAGCCCTTTATAATATGACACTATGGTTTAATTTCATCTTATTAGGGTCTTTTCTTTATCATAATAATTTCAAAATTATAGGTATAGGTAATTGACATAATTTGTTTTATTTGTTATGTCTTATATTTTTACTGTAAACCCCATAGATTTTCAGAGAGCTCTTTTTTTAATGAAATTTACTTTCTCTCTGTACACTTACTTTCCTTCTCTTCTCCCAGCCATTACTGATTTGCTCTGATAGAAAAACTTTCACTCATTGGTTATTGATTGGGAGAAAGATCACATTTGCTGATCTTGAAATCAATTCAGTTATTATTTCTTCCATATTCTCTTATTATCTGCATATGTAATCCCCCTGTTCATTATATTTTATAATAAGAACATTTGCAGTGCCATATCCTCCTGTAATTGAAGTTGAACTACTCAAATTAACTATATATTATCACTTTCTGCATAGTCTCACGTCATAGTTAACTTAAGCTAAGTCCACATATTTACTGACTTAGCATCTAACCAGCAGTGCTGGAACATACACACATTGTGCCCACAGTGAGTTTAGATGAGAGATGTTGGTCTGCTTTTCTTCCTATAGAATCAACTCCATGAACTCTCATAATATATCTGTACAGGGAGCGTAACTCTGTGTATAATATATATAACAATATGAAACCACAATGTGCATTGGTTTCTAAATGCAAGCTGCCTGGGTACAATGAGGAGAGAGATGGAATGATTGGTTTTTAGTGTGAAGGAGCGACTCGCTCTATTGAAAATATATAAAAATAGCATATTAATCTCCAAAAATGTTATAGCCCTAAGAAATACTTAGGAATAATTTTGGCTGAATTTAATTTCTGTCTTACTTGCTAATTTTAGAATCTGATTATCCCTAATGCCAGTTCCAACATTATATACCCAGCATACTACAGATGTATGCTGCATATTTATAGTTGAAAGTTTTTATTATATGTATGTCTCCACATAGATGAATAGTAATTAGGATAACCATTTGTTTTAATTTTCCCAGGACTGTTACAATTAGATAAGCTGTTGTGGTATAAACATTGACAGTGCCCTCTTTAATGCTTACATTTTTCCAAATTGGAGGATTCATTATATGGTAATCCTAAGTAAAATTATATTTAAAGTTGTTTTGTAATTAACTTAACTATTGAGAAGCATGACATGGTGGAAATAATGTTTCAGTCAAAATTATAAACTGTAATAAGATTTGCTTAGTGATGCCTGTTGCAATTTAAACCACAATGGTGCCTACTTGACTTCTGTATTCTTCCTCTTAACTCTCTCCTTTCCTTCTATGGTATAGATATGAACACCGTTTATTTTTATACTCCAATAATTCTCCTTTACAGCCCTTTCCCTTTTACAGAGTATTTTCAGTGCCTCATATCCAATCATCCAATAGCAACTACCCTTTGGCTTCCTGAACAATTTCTGACATTTATTCACTTACCCAGTTCTCTGAGTCTAAATTTTGACCTATTGAATTTATCAGCATTCCTGCCCTGTGGGGTTCTGCATGGAGGATCATCTTTATTTGTCCACTTACCACTTGTAAGACTAATATTTTACAAGAAGTAATACTGATAGGTGGGGGCCAACTTTATAAAAAGAATTTCTAATGTGCCGATAAGGAAGAAATGAGGAAAGCCCCATGTGTTATTAAGATGAAGAGAGTAGAGAAAGAGAGAAGCAACCAAAAGATTTAAAAAAAAAAAGGATTCCACACCAACTATGGGTGCCTGTTTTCTGAGAGCAGAGAGGAATATTGGGGGGAGAGAAGAAATTTTGCACCCATCAGAATTTAATTTTTTTTCTTCAATCACTTAGCATCCAAAGTTCCTCAAAAGTTTAGATGTTAGCCGAAAATGAAATGATAAGAACAATACAAGGTCTGTCCAGAAAAAGCCCAACCATTGTTAATATAATGATACTATTTTGCACAACACTGATATAACTTGGTAGCCAATAAGACTGGACTGGAATGCATATGCATGAACAAGGATAACTTCTCCATAACAGTCAGTGGGGGCTGTAGATGTCTTTGAGCAAGTATGTGTACTGTTAAAGTCACATTCAAAATGACTGAGAGAGTAGAGCAACGAATCTGCATCAGATTTTGCATTAGGCTGGAACATTACTCTGTAGCAACTATTGGGATGATTCAGAAGGCCACAGCTATGGGGAACTGGTGATTGGAACCTTCATCATGACAATGTACCCAGTTATGTACCACATCTCATGCAGAGTTTTTTTGCAAAACATAAAATGACCCAGGTGACTTGGCCTCCCTGCAGCCCGGATTTGGCACCCCGTGACTTCTGGATTCTACCAAAAATAAAATTACCATTGAAAGGGAATAAATTTTAGGCCATTGATGAGATTCCGGAAAATACAATGGGGCAGCTGATGGCAATTGGGAGAACTGTATGAGGACCCAAGATGCCTACTTTGAAGGGAACTGGGGCGTCATTGTCTTATACACAATGTTTCTTTTATCTTATATCTTCTTCAATAAATGTCTCTATTTTTCACATTACATGGCTGGATACCTCCTGGAAAGACCTTGTGTACCATAAGCAGAACTAAAAAAACTTGAGATATTTAAACATTGATATATATATAATTACATGTACACTTAGTTATATTTTTCACAGTAATCACCTGACTTACATAAATAAGTACAGTGAATATCCTTTTCACATATCAAAAAGCCCATTATGGAGTCTCTGTAGAGAAAGTGGGAGGGACAAAGAAGATCTGCAAGAAGCAGAAATTCTTGCATTTGTGACTCAGAGGCCTTCAGATGATCAACACATTCACTGGTCCAACAGAAAGTCTGAGGGGCCATTCAGAGACAGAATTGATAAAAATGACAGTTTGTGTCCTTCAGAGGACTATTCATGAGTAAG
This sequence comes from Artibeus jamaicensis, assembly GCF_021234435.1. Lineage (NCBI taxonomy): Eukaryota > Metazoa > Chordata > Mammalia > Chiroptera > Phyllostomidae > Artibeus > Artibeus jamaicensis. Next base: position 8,488,857 of record NW_026521887.1, read on the forward strand.
TGGCCTCCCTGCAACTGCTATAGAGTCACTATGGACTTCTTAGCTACTAATTCTAGGGACAGTATTCACGGGTCCAATTCTCAATAATTATTGGAAATGACCTTCTCTTTCTGAACATTTGTCCTGTTTTAGGTTTCATGACTTCATGGTAAGATGCTCAATTCATTTGCATTCAACATGATAGGAGTTTGCATTATTTTTGAGAATAAAGACTATGTGTTCTTAATAGTAAGTTATGTTAAAAACAAATCTATTAGCTGACATCTCATTTAAAGGGGACTAACTCATAAGTCTTTAACTTGGAAAGAGTTTAGATTCTATAAAAGCAATCATACAGATCTTGATTTCTTGAAGCTAGTATAACAGTATATGGATGGGATTATCTGATTCAGTTCAATCAGTGGCCCATTGTGGTATTTCCTTGTAAACCTCTGTCCCCCTATGCTATGTTCACAGTGTGTTCTAAGTGGGCAACATCATGTGAAGATTCAAAATGATAAAATAAGCAATGTAAATATCCCTTTGTTATAATTCTCTTTTGCATATGCCATATAAGATTTTTTTCAAAATAAAAGGATAACTATTACAATAACAAAGATATCAATTTGTATCACAAATACTGACAGGATACATTCTCTTTACAAATTATATGGACTTCCCTAATTTTATAGTGTCCATACTGGAAAATATATATCTATTATATTACCCATTAATCCATTATATTGCCCCCAAGTTAATCCATTATATTGTCCAAGGAAGATTTCTGCTTGAGCCCCACACTTGAAGTTATAAAAAGTTCCACACTTGAAAGGGTAAACTTCTTATTAAAAAGAGGTCCAGAGGATAGATTACCTGAGAATTACATTTTTGTATGAATCCATCCTTTCTCTAGAGAAAACAATTTTGGAACTACTAAACTATGGTGAGAATATTTACTAAGACATAAAAGCATACATTCTTGATTATCTCTAGATGTAGATAGTTTAGAATTGTTAAGGTTAGAGTAACAGAATGTATAAGCCATTTTAAAGAAACATGCTTTGTTGTATTTATGTAATCACCTCTTTTTATCTACTTGCTACTATGAATGAAAGATTTAAACGCAGGTGTAAAATTCTTTGACTTAAATCTATGTTTTTTTTCAGTATTATTTCAATAATACCCATCTGTGAATCTTTTCACTATGAATTTATAAGTGTGCATCTTAAAAATCAAATGTACCTAACACACTTACATTACTAGAAAGTATATTTGTGGATAGCAGAGTTATTGCATATCACTTAAAAGACATTTATAAAATTTTTTTAATGACTGAGGGAAATAAAATAACACTTAAGATACTTAAGATCTGAAGTAATGAGAAGTAAAGAGAAGTCTCCAAGTAATAAAATAAGTTATAGGAATTTGGAAATCGCTTCCCCATAAATTACCTACATAAAATGATCACATCAATTTTCATTAATTGAATAGAAAAATAGACTAGAGGAACTGCAAATTATTTCACAATTTAAAACATTAGAATCCCTTTTTGAATATATATAATCAATACATGTTCTCTAAGCAGATATGACATCTCAGCAAGTATTCACTTTACACTGAAATTAATAGAACTATTATTTACATTTCAAGACAATTTTTTTCTCATTTGCCAAGAAGAAAGTGAGGCTTGATTTTCCTTCAACAACATTTTCATTGAGCATTGAATCATGAATATTTATTAAACTACTAGTGTTAATGGCACTCAATATTAACATATCAATTGTTATTCCTGAGTAGAATTGACTTTACTTTTGCTACTGTGCAGGAGAATAGATTCTCATCTAAAATCTTTAGACAAAAGCATCTCTCAAGTGAAGAAGGACTATATACTTCCAAGCTTAGAAGAAACATTACCTTTTATTCACTTTAAGTCTGAATACATGCAGTGATATTCTAAATCATGTATTATATTCCTGGGGCTTTCTTTAATATTCCATGAATTATAATTTGCTTTAAAGAGCAAAAAGAGCAACTGAGAAAATATAGTAGAAAAAAAACTTTTGCTAAAACTTTATGTCCAAATTATTTTTTTGAGAATACCCTGAACTCATTTTTCACTTTGTGTGGCCTTTTTTAAGTTAGTATTACTGATTGTTGAATTTTACTTTAATTTTACCTCTTTTTCTGATTATCATAATTTTATCTTTCTCTTTATTGCTAAGTATCTTCTTCACATAATGAATTTTTTATTTTTCTTTTCAGTAAAAATATCAAGGCTTTTCTCTATATCACATTTGTATATGGGCTACAAATTAAATTTTGCATGGTATTTCACAGGCCTTTGTTGGTAGAGTGAAACAAAAAGAACCTACCTTTGCACTGCAGTTTATTAAGTGTTTGAATAATATATTGAAATTACAGGATTCGTTGGATATTGAACAGTGCAGAGAAATAGAAAATTGTTAAAATTGCTAGATTATGTTTATTAATAAGCATACACCATTATTAATATTATATCTTTTGTGTTAATCTAAAGGTTTGGATTTCAGCCTTGGCTGCATCTTGAGCAACATTTAAAATATATTGCTACCTTGCTGCATTTTATGAGACTCTGATATAATTGATCTAGGAAGGGATATGGTCATTTGCATTGATAGTTTTCAAAGTTCCCTCAATAATTCTGATAGATCCCCTGGGTTTCATCTTCTATGACTCTAACAGTAGATAAGTAAAAAAAAAAAAAAGAAATCTTCTTTGAAGACCCAAAGAGGAACACACCAAGGCATAACATGATTACATTAACCAAGATTAAAATGAAGGAGAGAATCTTAGAAGCAGCAAGAGATAAGGGGACAGTCACCTACAAAGGACTTCCCATCGGACTGTCAGCTTATTTCTCAAAAGAGACCTTACAGGCAAGAAGGGACTGGAAAGAAGTATTCCAAGTATTCATGAATGACAAGGACTTACATCCAAGATTGCTCTATCCAGCAAACCTTTCATTTAGAATGGAAGGGCAGATAAAGTACTTCTCAGATAAGGTCAAGTTGAAGGAGTTCATCATCATCAAGCCCTTATTTTATGAAATGTTAAAGGGACTTATCTAAGAAAAATAAGATAAAATAACATGTATAGTAAAACGACAGCACACTCACAATTATTAACAACCACACCTAAAATAAAAACAAACTAAGGAAACAACTAGAACAGGAACATAATCACAGAAATGAAGATCATGTGGAGGGGTAGCAACAGGGGATTGGGAAGAGGAGAGGGTGGAAAGGTACAGGGAATAAGTAGCATAGATGGTAGGCAGAAAATAGGAGGAGGGCAAGAATAGTATGGGAAATGTAAAAGCTAAAGAACTTAAGACACATGGACATGAACTAAAAGGAGGTAACATGGGTGAGAGAGGGTGTGCAGGGTGGAGGGGAATGAAGGGGGGAAAAGGGACAACTGTAATAGCATAATCAATAAAGTATATTTTAAAAAGAAAACCATTGGAAAATATAAGTCTCTGCCTTGTTGATCAGACAACCTTCAGAATTTTTTCTTGGGCATTCTTTATCAACTTTTTCATTATTTGAGAGTGTTTATCAGGTAAAAAAAAACATTTGCCATAGTTGCTGCTTCTTCTGAAAGATTGATTTTTCTGAGTTTCTTGTTAGTTTAAGTGAATGTTATGCCAGCACATATTTATGTGAAGGCTTTATTTTGGTCTGTTTTGCATAGCACCACAACTTCTTTTCTATTTACTTTAGATCCTTGTAAGAACAGAGAGTGAGAAGAACATTCACCTCAAGGAGATGCTTTGTAGGTGATATGATTACCATGCAACTAAAATTATTTGTATAAGCATTCACTGGTTACTCTACTGTTTCTCTTTCAAATACAAACTTGAATCTCCAAATAGTGATTTCCATGCACACTTTGGCTTTAGTGTGCAGGATGAATCACTGTGCCTGGAACAAAATCTTTGTCAAGGAAGGAGCAGAGCATCCATGAGGCAACCAAGTGTCACCAGCGAGCCCTCTGGCTCCAGGTCTCTCCTCTTGCAGAAGTTTAACAAAATTCCTAAGAACCAAAAGATACTACAGGGTCATGGAAAGACGAACCTGTATATATAACATATGTATGTGGAACAGAGTTAAGATTAAATGCACGTGTGTATACACACACAGAATGAGAATTAAGTTTGGGTGCGGAAAATTAGAATATATGAAGTCTATCTAGAAAGTATTCAGGCATGTAATATGAAAAATAGAGACATTTATTGAAGAAGATATAAGATAAAAGAAACATTGTGTATAAGACAATGACGCCCCAGTTCCCTTCAAAGTAGGCATCTTGGATCCTCATACAGTTCTCCCAATTGCCATCAGCTGCCCCATTGTATTTTCCGGAATCTCATCAATGGCCTAAAATTTATTCCCTTTCAATGGTAATTTTATTTTTGGTAGAATCCAGAAGTCACGGGGTGCCAAATCCGGGCTGCAGGGAGGCCAAGTCACCTGGGTCATTTTATGTTTTGCAAAAAAACTCTGCATGAGATGTGGTACATAATTGGGTACATTGTCATGATGAAGGTTCCAATCACCAGTTCCCCATAGCTGTGGCCTTCTGAATCATCCCAATAGTTGCTACAGAGTAATGTTCCAGCCTAATGCAAAATCTGATGCAGATTCGTTGCTCTACTCTCTCAGCCATTTTGAATGTGACTTTAACAGTACACATACTTGCTCAAAGACATCTACGGCCCCCACTGACTGTTATGAAGAAGTTATCCTTGTTCATGCATGTGAATTCCAGTCCACTCTCATTGGCTACCAAGTTTCATAGATGTCATGCAAATGGGTCTTGCGATGTTAACAATAGTTGGACTTTCTCCAGACAGATCTTGTACTTCAAAATATATTAGGGTAATTACATAAAAAATTTTTAATTTTCTTTAAAATATATATGTCTGAATTCTAACTCTAAGTTAATCTATGAGAAAAATACTTTAAAAATATTAATATGGGCTCCTTTCTGAAACTGATTTATTGGCTTTGAGTTTAGCCTGGACATTGGGATTTTTAAAAGCATCCCAGGGAATCCTCAAATACAGCAAAATTTGGTATATTGTAGTTTTGATGTTGAGAAACACTTCATATGATACTTTTATACACCGTTTGATAATTATTGATTTTACAATGTGATATTTTTTCAAACAATTTTGACTCTCTTATTAGATTATTCTGTTGTTGCTTCCATGATTGTGTTTTAGGTATAAATATGTATGGTTCCAGTTTTTATTTTTTATTTAACCACTATCTGTGTTTATTCAGTATGTGTAAGATAAAGCATATACTATGCTTTCTTGTTTCCATTGACTTCTCCATTTGGATTATGGTAATATGAAAGAACAGAAGTGAGTTGTAATTTTACTTATGCTACTAAATAGCTTAGTGGTGTTTAATCAATTACTGAGTTGTAGGTGTAAAATTCTTAAACTCTATCTCAGAAAATTTAAGTTAAATCCTAAAGTCTAAAGCCTAACAATTACTCTCTAGCTAGATTTCTCAATTGAGCTTTCTTCATATATAATTTTTAATACCTGTCTCCTATGTTTATGATTTAGAGAAGCCAATAATAATACTTGTTGGTACTGTATAATTTGTGAAGTGCAATGCAAATTTTAGGTATTGCTATCTACACTTTTGCAAAATGAGTAACTTTCATGTATGAGGTTATTTCCATATCAAAAATAGGTGATTTTTCACTTGAATATTTCCAACACATTAATTTTATACCCCCAAACTATTTCTATACAGAAAGTGATTCAGAGAGTTTTCTGTTGGTTTATAGTATAACATGGGTGTCAAACACATTTTCATCAGGGCCCACATCAGCCTTGCTGTTACATTCAAAGGGCTGAGTGTAATTTTAGTACTATATAAATGTAACTATTCCTTCACAGTTCAGTGAGAGCTCAGCCCTGCCACCCAGTAGAAACAAGGTGCTGGGCTGGATTAAACAAAGTAGAGGGCTGGATTCTGCCTGAGAGAGGGCCTTGTATTTGCCACCTGTGGTATAGAATGTTTAAATAATTCAGGAAAACAAAAAACAATAGACCTCAAGAGAATAATTTAGTGTAAATATTTGACCCAGCATTAGGAATTTTGTGTTTTCTTCTATTACCCTGTGGTGTGTAGCAGGTGTGGGGGAGGGCAGGGTTGTTTGTTTTGGTGAATGGGGGATTTTTAAAATGTTTTCTTTGCTCACTTTTCTGCAAATTAGGTCATTTGAGTGTTGCAGTTGGGAAAATTTATAGAAGAATTTAAAAGCCATGGTGTTTTCAAACAATTCCTATTAAAATACAGGGTCTGGCAAAAATAATGCCCTTTTATTGCAAATTATTTATTACAAAATCATAAGCATGTAACATGACAATATCATATTCAAGTACACCATATGACATTTTAGGTGAAATATCCAAAAAACTATAAATTATTACACCCATGTTATTACTGCACCACCACACTCAAGCAACCCTTACTTCTGCCAGACCCTATAAATATTTTTTAAAAATAAATATTTAGTTAAGTGGGATAATTTGGATTGTATGTATTTTATATAATATTACTGCTCATGTTTTACTTTTAAATATATAATAGTGAAATTAATTTTTTTCTTTAAAATATGGTAAGAGCTATACTGCTTACTTTCTTAAAGAATATTGGCAGGCTACAGCTGAACATTTTGCTGCAAACAATTCTGAAATATAAGTCTAATACATGTTTGGAACCTAAATAATTTTACTGGTCTCAGCTGGCAATAAGTGATGCATAATCCTTAGGTCTCTAATTAACTTTGGTAGTTTAGAGTATACTCAGAGATCTGTATTGACTTTCACTTCATGATTTTTTAACATGAAGTCTTTGTTTTATTGATAAAAATGTGAGCTCAGTCTTCCGCCACGATGGAGGCATAGATGGAGACGTGGTGCTTCCTCACACAACCAAGTTTAGAGACAACAAAATATTAGCAACAGAAAACACATCCAGAACACAGAACATTGAACTTTTCAGAAGTCTGATAACAACGAATTCTTCAGCCTGACTGGTAAGGGGGGCAAAGCCAGCAACTGGCAGAGCGGGGTTGCACAGGAAAACTCGGTCTGATGGACTCAGGTGTGCAGATACCAGGCATGGAGTTGCAAAGGGCAGACCCAGTGAGGGACCCAGTCAGCAATCCAGTCAGTGACCCTGTGAGCGACCTGCAGACCCAGTGAGGGCGCAGGGCTGTGGATTGACTGTGGTGGCACATTCCTCCACAGATAGACCTGCGAGGGAGTGGGCAGTGAGAGGGGACAGAGCAGGTCCCAGAGGCGGGAGGCAGCAGAGAGGGCCACCTCGCTCTGACCCTGCCCCCACATATAACATCACAACCCAGCGACCTGAGCTGCCTTACCCTGGTGAACATCTAAGGCTCCGCTCCTCTTCTAACAGTGGGAAGCAAGAGAGGGGGACACCATTTCCTCGCTCTGACCCTGTCCCCACATACAGCATCACAACCCAGCAACCCCGCCCTGGTGGCCCCGCCCCACACCTAAGGCTCCACTCTTCATACTTAACAGGCACGGAACAAACCAAAAATGGCTCAGGAAGATTTCAAAGCTCCAGAGCCCATAACTCTAGGCGATGAAGAAATAGCCAAACTTTCAGATGCACAGTTCAAAACACTGGTGATCAGGATGCTCACAGAACTGGTTGATTTTAGTCACAAATTAGAGGAACATATGAAGGCTAAACTAATTGAAATGAAGGGAATTTCACAGGAAACCAATAGTGATGGAAAGGAAATTGGGACTCAAATCAAGGGAGTGAAACAGAAGGAAGGAAAAAATGACCAAACAGGAAAATATGAAGAAACAAGAATTCAAAAAAAATGAGGAGATACTTAGGAACCTCCAGGACATCTTTAAATGCTCCAACATCCAAATTACAGGGGTCCCAGAAGGGGGAAAGGAACAGTCACCAGTGGAAAACTTATTTGAACAAATAATAAAGGAGAATTTCCCCAATCTGGCAAAGGAAATAGACTTCCAGGAAATCCAGGAAGCTCAGAGAGTCCCAAAGAAGTTGGACCCAAGAAAAAACACACCAAGGCACATCATCATTACATTAGCCAAGATTAAAATGAAAGAGAGCATCCAAGAAGCAGCAAGAGATAAGGGGACAGTCACCTATAAAGGACTTACCATCAGACTGTCAGCAGATTTCTCAAAAGAGACCTTACAGGCAAGAAGGGGCTGAAAAGAGGTATTCCAAGTCATGAAATCCAAAGACCCACAACCAAGATTGCTCTATCCAGCAAAGTTTTCATTTAGAATGGAAAGACAGATAAAGTGCTTCTCAGATAAGATCAAATTCAAGGAGTTCATCATCACCAAGCCCTTACTATATGAAATGTTAAAGGGACTTACCTAAGAAAAAGAAGATAAAAAAGATGAACAGGGAAAGGACAGCAAACTCACAGTTATTAACAACCACATCTAAAACAAAAGCAAACTAAAAGGACAGCTAGATCAGGAGTGGAAACATAGAAATGAAGATCTCATGGAGGATTAGCAACAGGGGAGTGGGAGGAGGAGAAGGGGGGAGAAGGTACAGAAAATAAGTAGCATAGACAGTAGGTAGAAAATAGACAGGGGGAGGGCAAGAATAGTAGGGGAAATATAGAATCCAAATAACTTGAGACACATGGTCATAAACTAAAAGGGGGGAATGGTGGGGGTGGGGGGTGCAGGGTGGAGGGGAATGAAGGGGGGAAATAGAATAACTGTAATGGCATAATCAATAAAATAAAATTTTTTAAAAATATGAGCTCAGATGTTTTACCATAAAAAAATGATGGCACAGCAAAGAAGGTTTGTTGGTATTTTATGAATTCTTCTGGTTTAAATGTAAAATTATTTTTATAAAGCATGTAAGATTCATATAGTTCTTATAAATGCAGCCTGTCAATATTTTACATAAAAGCCATTTGATACATCTGATTTATTCAATCAGAACAGAGAAGACCAAATACTGGTCAGAGAAGTTTAAACTTAGTTAATAATTAAGACTGAGTTAAGATCACAATTAAACACTGTATTCAGACAACCATAAATATCCACAGGATTTTCAGAATATGTTTTATTTTGGCAATATGTACACTTACCATGACTTGTCCCTCACCCCAGGACCCTAAGCAATGAGAATGTGAAATACAAGATCAGTCAAAGGCAAGACTGGGTGTCTTGAAAATAGCCTGCATTAAGATGAGAGGGAGGGGTGAGGAGGGAGATTAAGTATTTTGATCAGTAGAGCAGATTAAAATTCACCATTGTCACCCTAAATGACTAAGTAAGCAACATTCTTTTAAATACAGTGACCAAAGGGGAGAGGGGAGGGGATTTAAGGGGAAAAACAAGGGGAGGGATTTGGAGGAACAAGTATGAAGGATTCAGGGACAAGAACTAAGGGGGGTGGAAATGGGAGGGAGGTGGGGAGCACAGGGCTGGGTGGGCTGGGATGGGAGAAATAGAAAACTGTACTTGAAAAATAACTAACTAACTAAATAAATAAATACAGCTTTTAAAAATATTCCATTAACTGCATATGACAAGAAAGAAAAAATATTAAACCTTTGAGATACGTTCCATGTCACAGGAAGTTAAGCAAGTCAAATAAGTTCTTGCCCTCTTTATTGAGTCAACACAAATGAAATATATATATTTTTGAAAATCAGTATATACAATTTGCATGTTCAAATCTGACTTTAAACAGAGAAATGTGTTCCCTCATTCACTCAACTCAACAATTAGTTTATTTATATTTTATTTATTTATATAATTACTACGTGCTACACATTGTTCTTCACGTTGAAGGTACAATAGTGACGAAAATAGGCATAGACATGGTCCTTTTGACCCTCGGGTACCAGTGTAGAGTGCTGTATATATGCACAGGGATAGGGGGAGAGATGCCAAACCAAAGGAACTTTTGAATTGAAGTAGTAAAGTTTATCATCAAGGCAGCTAGTTTATGACATAGGGGAAGAATGTTGTACATTTTGTTTTTTGCTCATTTCATAGTCTTTGTCTAATTCTGTCCTATTTTTATAAGCTTGGAAAACTTTATCATATATTTGTACAGTCTTATTTGGTTTTGTAATGTTGTATGATTCTCTTGGATTAAAAAAGTTTGTTGCCTAAATTGACCAGTCTGGGTAAATTTAGAAGTAGTTCCTCTAACATTGAGGATTTTGAAAAAGACAAAATAAATCACACACATGCACATGCACAAGTCACTAAGAAGGCTGGGTAGAAGCAACACAATTTATTTATCTCCAGAAATATTTAACTGCCAAGTCACAATGTATCAGTGTAAAAGGCAAATTTGAAGCTTTCTTATTTTGAAACAATAAGATAAACTGAATACATAGATTTATCATAAATGACTTAAAGTGCAATTCTGTGACAAAGTTAAAACTTTTTTCTTGCTTCCAAATGTATATTTTCCATTATTGTTAACCTTTCATTCTCCCAGTGGAACCAGAAACCAATATTTGCTGTGTAGTCCATGTGCACCTTATAAATATTAGTACTATTTACAGAAATGTTACATATGTACTTTGGCTTGACCAAGATTAGCAAGAAAGTTGTGGTGCCAGGATATCCGACTGAGCATATTTAGGTTCCTAGCATATTCCTAATTCTTATATATATTTTTGGCTTGTCACCATTGACATCTATGAAATTTTGATTGACTGCCCTCTGCAATAATTTCAAGTTCTGTTCTGTTGATAATGGAGATTTAAAAATACTCAGTTCTTTCCCCAGATCTTTCTTTGAAGTCCTACTTCATGATAAATGATACTCAGTATCCTTATTTTACTGTTGAGAATAACACACACTCCCTACCACTTAGTACATTTAAGAGGGTATTTGGAAAAATCTTTTTACTTCATTTAATGAACTAATGCTGAATAACTGAAAGCATATATTAATTGTTTCAGGTAGTGCCTGCTTATAGTTGTAAATGTCCACATATTTGCCAGCTCTTTAGTTATTGTTTTATTTGTAATGTTTTATTTTGTTTGTGAAAGGAGACATTTTTTAAGTACCACAGTCTCAAATGTTTAGACTATAACAATGCTTTGATGTGATGCAAATATGGAAAGTATCCAGAGGTCAACACTATGATATGATAGCCACTGATAACTAGAACGACTGAATTTGCAAAATCAGAGAAAGTATAAATTAAATCAAGATGTGCTACCTACAGATTAAAATTTGCTAGGAAGACTTTTACATTTCAGTTCCAGTTCTATATTATATCTTTCAACCTGTGTGTCATTCTCCGACTTAGAGGTAATTGTTTGATCACTAGTGGAATATATTATTGGTTTGATAAATTAGCTGTGGTGTTCTTTTTTGAATAAGTGTGAATTAAGATTGCAATCTTGTTTGGGAGAACACTCTATTAAATTTCTTGGATTTATAATAAGGTATAACAAAGTACATTCATCAGCATAGGAGGTTTGCTAACTTCTGCATTTAGCCTAAGTTTAGTTACTCAAGTCTACAATTAACTAACAATACACAACAGGATTTGAATTTTAATGGCAGTTGGCAAGATGCTGAATTATAATTAAACCAGTGGCATTGATGAATTCCTTACAGATTTAAATAGTGTGTAGACTAGCCAACATAAAGCAAATAGTTTACAATTTTTCTACTGATATATATGTATATAGATGCATGTATTGCATATTATTAGATAGTATATACAGTTGTGTGCTGAATAACATTTGGGGAGGTCCCTTAAGATTATAATGGAGAAGAATTTGTATCACCTAGTGATGTTGTCATATTATAGTGTAATGCATTACTCACAGGATTGTGGTTAACAAACCTACTGAACTACCAGTCATATAAAACTATAGCACATGCAATACAGTAGTAGGCTATACCATTAGGTTTGTGTAAGTATGCTACCTGATTTTCAAATAATGATGAAATGATCTGCCACATTTCTCAGAACAACATTGCCTATTGTTAAGTGTCACATGACTGTGTGTATGTATGTGTGTACATATATGAATAATTTATAGATATAATTTATATATAGATACATATTTAGCAATATTTATATGCAACTTTTAAAAAATGCAAGCATCTCATGTCTTGCAAGAGACTGCCTTTCAGTCCTCTAGTTATAAGCTAATAAAAGTTACAGACTGAATATTTCTTCTGAAGGAAAAAAAAACATACTTCCTCATATCTATATTCCCAAGCTTTTAATAGTTTATGACTGTAGTAACCACTCAATGGATATATTTGATAAAATTTTTTAAATGGAAATCCTGTTTCTTTTCCCTCACAAGTTAAAAGGAAAAGTACATATAAAAAAGCAACGGACTTGTAAAATGTGTGTCTTTTTAAGGCATTTATCAAAAAAAAAAAAGACTGCATTCTGAAAAGTATTTTTGTATGAAAATAGTTCAGAATCATGGGTATTTAAACTTTAGAAAATAGTAATTTTATATTGCCATGTCTATTTGGAACTGTATAAGAAAAGGGTCTGTGTGCTGTGTGAAAGAATTCTACTTTATACCCAAAGTAGCCTGATACAGCCATCTTGAGCAAGACCAAGGATTGGAGAGCAACATCTGCTTTGGGTTACTAGGCTTCATTCTTTTTTTTTTTAAATTAATTATGCCATTACAGTTGTTCTATTCCCCCCCCCCTTCATTCCCCTCCACCCTGCACCCCCCACCCCCACCATTCCCCCCTTTAGTTTATGACCATGTGTCTCAAGTTATTTGGATTCTATATTTCCCCTACTATTCTTGCCCTCCCCCTGTCTATTTTCTACCTACTGTCTATGCTACTTATTTTCTGTACCTTCTCCCCCCTTCTCCTCCTCCCACTCCCCTGTTGCTAATCCTCCATGAGATCTTCATTTCTATGTTTCCACTCCTGATCTAGCTGTCCTTTTAGTTTGCTTTTGTTTTAGGTGTGGTTGTTAATAACTGTGAGTTTGCTGTCCTTTCCCTGTTCATCTTTTTTATCTTCTTTTTCTTAGGTAAGTCCCTTTAACATTTCATATAGTAAGCACTTGGTGATGATGAACTCCTTGAATTTGATCTTATCTGAGAAGCACTTTATCTGTCTTTCCATTCTAAATGAAAACTTTGCTGGATAGAGCAATCTTGGTTGTAGGTCTTTGGATTTCATGACTTGGAATACCTCTTTTCAGCCCCTTCTTGCCTGTAAGGTCTCTTTTGAGAAATCTGCTGACAGTCTGATGGTAAGTGCTTTGTAGGTGACTGTCCCCTTATCTCTTGCTGCTTCTTGGATGCTCTCTTTCATTTTAATCTTGGCTAATGTAATGATGATGTGCCTTGGTGTGTTTTTTCTTGGGTCCAACTTCTTTGGGACTCTCTGAGCTTCCTGGATTTCCTGGAAGTCTATTTCCTTTGCCAGATTGGGGAAATTCTCCTTTATTATTTGTTCAAATAAGTTTTCCACTGGTGACTGTTCCTTTCCCCCTTCTGGGACCCCTGTAATTTGGATGTTGGAGCATTTAAAGATGTCCTGGAGGTTCCTAAGTATCTCCTCATTTTTTTGAATTCTTGTTTCTTCATATTTTCCTGTTTGGTCATTTGTTCCTTCCTTCTGTTTCACTCTCTTGATTTGAGTCCCAATTTCCTTTCCATCACTATTGGTTTCCTGTGAAATTCCCTTCATTTCAATTAGTTTAGCCTTCATATGTTCCTCTAATTTGTGACTAAAATCAACCAGTTCTGTGAGCATCCTGATCACCAGTGTTTTGAACTGTGCATCTGAAAGTTTGACTATTTCTTTATCACTTAGATTTATCACCTCTGGGGCTCTGAGTTGTTCTTGAGCCATGATTTGATCTGTTCCTGCCTGTTACCTACGAGGGGAGGCACCTTGGTGTTTACCAGGGCAAGGCCACCCAGGTTGCAGGTTTGTGACGCTGTATGTGGGGGCGTGGTCAGAGGGGAAGCAATGGCATTCCTCTCCACTCACCCAGTCTGCCTCACCACTGGCCCTGGCCTGCTTATTCGAGGGCAAATGTGGGAGTCTGCCACCCTGCGCCAGTTGCTGGGGCCTGCAAAATTTATCTCAATGCTCGCCTCTTAGCTGGTTTATCTGCGTGCAAACGCGAGACTGACTGCAGACAGCTGGCAGCACCTCTTCCCTGGGTTCCACCCATAACTAGCCTGCACCTGGGATCTGCTCCCCAGGCTGCCTGTGCACCGCCGGGATCTTTTTTGACCGACTGGCTCCGCTGCTTATTTCGCCCCTCTCACTGGATTAGCTGAGTGGTTCGTTGTTTCCGGACTCCATATTCGATTTTCTGTGTGGTTTGGTTATGTTTATTGTTGTTAAAACTTTATTGTTTTTAGATTTGGTTGTGCGAGGACGAAAAGTGTTCCCACCTACGCCTCCATCTTGGCGGAAGTTCGGCTTCATTCTTAATAACAGGTGTTTTCCTGGTGTGTAACCCATTTCTGACATTAGCACTAATGAGATTAGGCAAAGTAATCATTTACTTACTTACATAGAATTGACCAGAATTTGTGAGAAAACCATAGGAAAATAGTGGTATCGGGAAATTCTTTATGACTTCCAGCCAAGACGGAGGTGTAGGTAGAAATACTGTACCTTCTCACACAACCAAATTTAGGGATAATGAAGATTTTGAAACAAAAACTCAACCAGAACAGACAGAAAATTGAACTGTACCAAAGTCTTACCATGCATCCAGACTGGTAAGAGGGGCAGAGTTAGCAGCCAGCAGAGAGGGGTCCAGGCAGGAAGAGGCGGTGGTTAACAGACCCTGGTGCAGAAGGAAACTGGCAAACCCAGAGAGGTGCACAAGGCAGTTGGCTGACTGTGGACACACATTTATGCACAAATAAACCAGGCAAAAAATTAGCACTGAGACAAACCGCACATCCTAGGCCCCAGTGACAGGAAATAAAGCCTACAAGCACCAACTGAAAAAACTTGCAGGGGTTGAGGTGCTGGGAAAGATTCTAGCCTCACAGGAGAGTTTGTTGGAGAGACCTATGGGGTCCTAGAATGTACGCAAGCCAGCCCACGTGGGAACCAGCACCAGAAGAGCCCCATTTGCTTGTGGGAAGCAGCAGAGGGGACCAAAATGTGACAGAGTACAGGACCAAAATGTGACAGAGTGGTGTGACAAACACAACTGCTCCCTCTCTGACCCTGCTGCCACATGTAGCATCACAACCCAGAGACTGGGTTGACCAGCCCTGGTGAACACCTAAGCAAAAATGGGTAGCAAGCCAGACCACACGACCCAGGGCCCCAGCGATGGAAAATAAAGCCTAAAAGCACTGATTGAAAAGGTGCTGGCTTATGGGAATCAGCAGAGGGGACTGAAATCCAAGAGAGTGCGGGAAAAGTGCCATTGTTCTCTCTCTGAACCTTCCCCCACATACAGCCTCGCAACCCAGAGACTGGGTTGACCAGCCCTGGCGAACACCTAACACACTGTCCCGCATACATAGCAGGCTCCACCTGACCAAAATGGCTTAAACAGAAGAACAAATCAAAGCCCCAGAGCCAATACTTTTAAGAGACCAAGAGATAGCCAACCTACCAGATGCACAGTTCAAAACACTGGAAATCAAGATGCTCACAGAGTTGGTTGATTTTGGTTGTAAATTAAATGAAAAAATGGAGGCTGCACTAAGTGAAATGAAGGAGAGTGCACAGGGATCCAATAGGATCAAATCAATGGAGTGGACCAGAAGGAAGAAAAAACAACCAATCAAAAAAGAAAAAAATTCAAAAAATGATGAGAGGCTTAGGAACCTCCAGGACATCTTTAAATGTTCCAACATCTGAATTATAGGGTTACCAGAAGGAGAAGAGGAACAGAAACGAGTGCAAAACAATAATATTATTTATTATTTGAATAAATAATAAAGGAGAACTTCCCAAATCTGGCAAAGGAAATAGACTTCCAGGAAGTCCAGGAAGCTCAGAGAGGCCCAAAGAAGTTGGACCCAAGAAAAAACACACCAAGGCACATCATCATTATATTAGCCAAGATTAAAATGAAAGAGAGAATCCTAGAAGCAGCAAGAGATAAGGGGACAGTCACCTACAAAGAAGTTCCCATCAGACTGTCAGCTGATTTCTGAAAAGAGACCTTACAGGCAAGAAGGGGCTGGAAAGAAGTATTCCAAGTCATGAAATGCAAGAACCTATATCCAAGACTGGTCTACCCAGCAAAGCTTTCATTTAGAATGGCAGGGCAGATGAAGCGCTTCACAGATAAGGTCAAGTTCAAGGAGTTCATCATCACCAAGTGCTTACTATATGAAATGTTAAAGGGACTTATCTAAGACAAAGAAGATAAAAAATACAAACAGTGAATGGACAGAAAACTCAGTTATTAACAACCACACCTAAAACAAAAGCAAACTAAGCAGACAGCTAAAACAGGAGTGGCGCCACAGAAATGAAGATGACACAGAAGGTTAGCAACAGGGGAGTGAGAGGAGGAGAGGTGGGGAGAGAATGAGTGGCATAGATGGTGGGGAGAAAATAGGGTGAGGACAAGAGTAGTGTGGGAAATGTAGAAGCTAAAGAACTTATGACACATAGACATGAACTAAAGGGGGAAATGTGGGGGGAGGGGGTGTACAGGGTGAAGGAATGAAGGGGGAATGGTACAACTGTAATGGCATAATCAATAAAATATATTAAAATAAATTCTTTATGAGAATATAGAATAACTTTTATGAGTAGCTCCAATATTTCTTTATCTTAACTTTGTGATATAAACTCATCCCACATCTTACTTACAACATTCCCTCGGGAACTCCTGTGGCATTTTATCTTACTGTTTATTTAAAAGATGCATGAACCTTTTCTCTCCATAACATCATTATTATGAAGAAGAAGTCCCATTTTCAAGGTACATCATAGTAGGGGAGGGTAGTATAATTTCATTCTCAGCTGCTATCTAAGTCTACTTGGCTCTACTCTTCAGGTCTCTCAATTTTTCTGGTGAAAAATATGCTAAGCATTCTGTAGCTCATTCTCCTTTTTCTTGTTGTTTTGTCTATTTCTCTACAAAGTCTGGCTGGTCTGAGAAATTATTAACTCAGCCCTTCTATTACTAGATTTAGTGACTTTCTTTCAATGTAAACTTCTGAATTCCCCATTTGATCAATACTGCCTGTATTAAAGGCTGCTGTAACGAATTACTACAAACCTGTGAGATTAAAGCAACATTTATTGTCTCACAGTTTTGGAGGCCAGAAATGTGATGTAAGTTTCAATGAGCCAAAATCAAGGTGTTTGCAGAGCCATGCTCCTTCTGGAGGATTCACAATAAAATTCATTTTTCCTTGCTCCCTCTGATTTCTGGTGGTGGCCAGCATCTCTGTGGTTTCATCAGTTCAGTTTTTCCTCCTTGGTTACATTGCTTCTTCTTATTCTGTGTGTATCATGTCTCCTTTTGCCTCTATTTTATAGGAGACATATGCTGGAACACAGATTTTATACAGATGATACAGGATAATATGCTCATGTGAAGATCCTTAACTTAATCACATCTGCAAAGTCTCCTTTCTCCTTATAAAGTGATATATACAAATTTCAAAAGTTAGAATTTCATATCTGTGATTATGAGATAGCCATTGTACAGTATTGCCCAAACATTGTCATGCCCAAAATTGGACAATGTTTACCAAGCCTTCTGCAAAAGCATTGGATTGCTCCATAATCCCACAGATATAACTCTAGTGCAGACCAGTCAGCTTATTCAGGGTTAGCAGCAGAGTATGTTGACAGTTACCTTTATTTGAATCTAGAAATTGATTTAACTTTCTAGCTCATTAATAGGTGGATTGAGACAAATATATCAACACAGTAAATAAAGACATGCTTATTAAATTAGTAAATGAATGAATGAACTCCCCAATCCAAAACAATCTTCGGATACTAAAGCCATTTTTTTATGTCCTGGGAAATATACTTTTCAGTGACCTAGAATGCCAAGTTGGACTTGAACCGACAGAATCTCCTGTGCATACATGGCAGTGTCCCTGAATCCAAGTCCTCCCTTTTTTTTCAATAGGAAATATTCACAAAGCATCCTATACAATATATGGTTGAATGAATGAGTATTCTATATCTCTTTCTGGTGAAAATTCAATAATAACTAACATGTACAGCACTTACTATATCCAGCTCTCTTCTAGATGCCTGGCATACATCATCTCATTCAATTCTCACAAAACTGTGTGAGATGGTAAGGTAGTCAGAATAATGCCCCAGATGTCCACATTCTAACTTGCAATAACTTTGACTATGTTACCTTACATGGTGAAGGAGACTTAGAAGGTGTGATTGAGGATCCTAAGATGAGACTATCTTAGATTATCTAGGTTGAACAAACACATGAATCATTAAAAGTGTAAAAGATAGGCAGAAGAAGAGAGCAGAGTTATGCAATGTGATAAAGATTTGACTGCCATTACTGGCTTTGAAGATAGAGGAAGGCGCCATAATCTCAGGAATTCAGGCAGCCTCTATAGGGTAGAAAAAGCAACAAAACTCCCCTGAAGTCTCCAGAAGGTAAAATCACCCTGACACTTTGATTTTAGGTCAGGGAGGTAATTATCAGACTTCTAAACTAAAAAACTGCAAGATAAACTTGTACTTCATCAAACCTCTAAGTCTATGTCACAGTGATAATTAGAGATTAATACACATGACAAGTTTTACCCTGGTTTTATAAATTAGTCAAATGCATCACAGGGAGTGTAAGTGACTTGCCTAGTGAAGCAGCTAGGAAGTGGTCCAGGAAGGATTCAAGCTCAGAGGGTCTCCTTCTAGAGATAATGTTTTTAACCTCATATTAATTTGTCTTTTAAGCAATATAAAACCAAAAATCGAATCCACCTTCTGAATTTAGGCCTGCTTGTCTTGTGTTAAATCACTTCTTGCAGTTTTAAAATTTGGACCATCTAGGGACCTACATTTCCCAGGGTGCAGGACAAGTAAAGGGGTGTCTACCTCTAGTTAGAATTGCTGATGTAAAATTTCTGCTTCTTTCCCTCTTCTGCCCTTCATTATAGCACCTTCTCTTGTAGTCTCCACTCCTCCCCAATTCCTAGATAACTATAAGAGCCTCTTCATAAATGGTTATAATGTGATAATAATTATGTGGAAGAAAAATTAAATGGTGACATTATACTTCCACATAACTAATTTTTGCTTTCTGAGGTTTTCACTATGGCAATTTATTTATTTATTTAATGTGTATTTCAGACATAACAACTCTGCACTAGTGAGGAATGGTCCTTATTATATAAACATGTAAGGGAAATAACATTCAGGAAGATTTCATAGTTTGCCCAGGATCCCCCAGGGAGTAAGAGATGGAAATAAGGACCACCTGTTTTCTTCAGTGCCTTATACTACAATGAAAAAGAAAAAGACTTCAAAATCCATAAACCTAGTTTGGTTCTAAGGCATAGTATTATCAGTACTTATTAGCTTAAAGATTATGGAAACATCATTTAACAATTTTGAGTCTGAAACTACCTGCACAATGGAGATAAAGATTCCACCTTTATTATATATATGTTATGAGAATTGAATGTGACAATGCCTTAAAATTTTTGCATCATAGAGGAAGTTAACTAAATGTTAAGTTTGCAGAATCCTATCCTTTAGAGGGTCATTTTGTGATGAGATTATTCAGCCAAAACAATTATTTTTGAAGTTCTTCCAACCCTCCAAATCCTAGTTTACTTCAGCCTTGTGTCATCAGTTCCCCTAAGAAACACGCATTTTTTTATGGTGCTGGAAGTGGGTTTTAGGTAGGGTAGATTTATTTGTCCCCAATACCTCCAGACAATTGAAGAACAAAACACTTTGAAGAATGTTTGGCAATTCTGACTGACTAATGTACTCTTAATTGGTACAAGAAACATAATTCACTACTTTTTAAACCAGTATTAAAGCTCTTCTTTTCAGACTTCCATTGTTTGAAATTATGTAATTTTTATTCTTCCTTTTAGTGCAACATCTCCTTATAAATTAAACAAAGGAGAAGCCTATGATAACAGCTTATGGTATTGAATAGAACTACTTTCAGAGAGATTCCATCAAAGTCTATATCTCCCTGCTCCCTGAAATATGCACTTTAAAGGTGCTTCCTCCACAAGAACATGTAATAAGCAGGCTAGCTGCAAGGTAGCTGGGTTTTTTCCCAGGGGGTGGGAGGTAGGAATGAGTTGGGCAGGAGGAGCATGGTGGGATGAAAATGGAGACAACTGTACTTTATTTATGCTTTCTCTAAAGATTTTTGAATGGGAATAACATTCCTTGATTCTTCTTTTTTTTTACCTAGATGTCAATACTCACCTACAATTACATTTGTCTCAGATCAGGGATAAATAGCAAAGGTTTGAATTTGAAAACCATCAGAAACATAGCATTACAAATCAGAGCAGAGACCACAAATGAATTTCAATGACCTTAACTTAGTTTGTCATCCGGAGTTCATAGAGCCTGGTGTGACACTGGTAATGAATTTTTAATGAGAAAACAGGAAAAGTGTGAGAAAACTAGTGTGGGCTTTCATTTTTGGCTTTCTCATGCTGAGTATGTGTATAAAAATAAATGCAACAAAAGCAAATCAGTAAAGATTTCTTTTAAATGCATTCCTTCCATTTTAAAGTCAGAGATATTTTTATCTCAACCCAGCAAACATAACTGGAATAAAATTAGATCATATAAAGAATTAAATTAATTCATGGATTAAACCCATACATTTGGGATAGCATAATTATTATGGATCTAATCTAAAAATCATTGTTGGCCATGTGGTTGTATAGAACTCAATGCACTGTGCTGTATACTAAGAATTCCAGGTATCCTTTCAGTTCTCAGTGTGGAAACTTCATGGTAATATTAATACCATGTGAACTCAAAAGCAGTTTTGAGGAGGTATACTTTCTCTTACCTCCTTGACAAAAAATGTCTATTTTATTATTAGAGTCTTTGAAATAGCTTGCAGAATTATTCAACAGTTAATAAGTGGAGAATAGTGGCAGAAACAACTACCAAGAATGAGTATGCTAATTGTAAATGGCTTGGAGGATCCATTGAGAGTATTCCATTTTCAGTGAGCAGTTTTCAAGTTATTCTCAAGGAAATGATTTACTATAGTGAGCTTGAATCAGCTTTGTAAAAGCAAAACTATTGGCATTTTGGACACAATGAGGTTTGCAAATTGACTTGTAGCAGGTAGTGCAACAATTGCATTAACACAACTGAAAATCATCTCTTCATGATCTTTATCACTGTAAGAGGTGATTTTCTTTTTCTTTTTTTTTTAGTGCAGTGGTTACACTACCTGCTACAAGTAAATTTGCAAATCTCATTGTGTCCAAAATGCCAATAGTTTTGCTTCTACAAGGCATAGCATATGATCTCATGTATAATTGGGCCTTATCAACAAAACAAACAAGCAAGTAAAATATGACCAGAGACATTGAAATTAAAAACAAACTGATAGTAACCAGAGAGGAAGGGGGAGAGGGATAATAGGTGATAACAGGAGAAGGGCCATCAAGGAACATGTATAAAGACCCATGAACAAAGCCAAAGGGCATAGGTTTAGAGGGTGGGAGGTAGGAATGAGTTGGGCAGGAGGAGCATGGTGGGATGAAAATGGAGACAATTGTACTTGAACAACAACAAAAAATGTTTTCCCAATTAAAAAATATTCCTATACATGCATAGAATATACATATATATATATATGTGTGTGTGTGTGTATAATATACAGGGTATAGATAATATATACACTATATTTAACATATGTGCTGTATATATACAATATAAGTATATGTGGTATCTTTTTTGTGATATATGATTATTTGAATGAGATATACTTGAGTTGGGAGAATAACGAGCTTGATTTCACAATAATTTTAGACATGACCCTGAAATCAATATTTTGACATTCTATAGTTAGCATACCACAATGCTACATTTTTTTTAGTACTTATCAAAATTTGCAGGTGATTTGCTTAAATTCATCTATAATTAATCAGGTTAATGTTTCTAAGTAGGCAAAGGGATCTTATAATGGTAAAGATCTATACAGTCTTGATTCAATCAGTGAAGCTAAAGAGAGACATTGTTTCTTGGTTTTTACATCAACTAAGTGAGCAGTAATTATTAATTTCATACTTATGGTTACTACAGATGATTTTAAACTAATAACCAATCTGGGTAATAAAACCCCTACATTAAAATATACTCTTTTTCTTTTCCAACATTTCTTCATTAATAAATGACACAAAAATAATTTGGATAATACATTTTCATTTATGCCTTTGAGATAGTTTTTGTATATCTGTTATGAAGAGATTTGCTATTTCTGGAGATTAAAAAAAGCACTTATAAGAGAGTTTTTAAGAAACAAGTCTTAGATGCCTATTAATAAGAATTCTACAATGTATTTGAAATATATTGAGATATATATACGCACACATAAAATCCCATTTAATTTGGAATGCCTAATCACTGGAATAACTGGAGGTTGCTAAAACATGTGATTATCCTTAATTAAATGTGAATATATATTAATATTTGTATTACAGTGGTGACTTATGTCATCAATACCAAGCTATGTGCATTTTAAATGAAAAGAAGAACATTTTATAGCAGTATACAAAACTTACTTTTAAAAAGATGACATACACTATCTAAATATCCACTCTCTAAAAATTAACGTTTGAAACTTAGAAACTCTTATGTATTACTACATATTGATGAAAATAAAAAGTGCTTTCTCTTTTAAACACAATATAAATTGTAGAGGGCTCATGGCAGGGCAGTTAGCAGACTCTAGGTGCTCAAAGCAACAGCAGGCAAACCCAGCAAAGTGGCGGATTGTGAAGGGGCACCATGCACACAGCAGCTGGGCAGACCCACATTTGCATGAAGAGAAACCCAGCAAAATTAGGGAGTGACACAAATCTCACAGCCCAGGGTCTCATTGCAGGGAAATAAAGGCTCAAAACACTTATTGAAAATACCTGTGTGGGTTGAGGTGCTGGGAGAAATTCCCAGTCTCACAGAAGAATTCATTAGAGAGACACACAGGGTCCCAGAACGTACAAAAACCCACCCACCTGGGAATCAGCACCAGAAGGGCCCAATTTGCTTGTGGGAAGTGGAAGAAGTGACTGAAATCAAGCAGATAGCAGAGCAAGTGCCATTGTTTCCTCTCAGATCTCAGCCCCACATACAGCATCACAATCCAGCGACAGGTGTTGCCCCACCTTGGTGAACACTTAAGGTTCTGCCCCTCATTATGTAACAGGCACAACAAGACAAAAATAATGGCCTAAACAAAAGAATAAATTATGCTATTGATTAGCTCCACAAAAAATACAACTAAGCAACAAATAGATAGCCAACCTATCATATGCACAGTTCAAAACACTGGTAATCAGGATGGTTGAATTTGGTCACAAATTGGATAAAAAAATAAAAGCAATGCTAAATGAAGTAAAGAAAAATGTACATGGAATAGTGATGGGAAGGAAACTTGGACTCAAATCAATGGAGTGGACCAGAAAGATGAAGAAAATATTCAATCAGAAAAGAATGAAGAAACAAGAATTCAAAAAACTGAGGAGAGGCTTAGGAACTTCCGGGACATATTTAAACATTCCAACATCCAAATCATAGGAGCACCAGAATAAGAAGAGGAAGAGCAACAAATGGAAAATCTATTTGAACAAATAATAAAGGAGAACTTCCCCAATCTGGCAAAGGAAATAGACTTCCAGGAAGTCCAGGAAGCTCAGAGAGTCCCAAAGAAGTTGGACCCAAGGAGGAACACACCAAGGCACATTGTAATTACATTACTTAAGGTTAAAGATAAGGGGAGAATCTTAAAAGCAGCAAGACAAAATGAGAGCATTACCTGCAAAGGAGTGCCATAAGACTGTCAGTTGATTTCCCAAAAGCAAGAAGTCAAGAAGGGGCTGGAAAGAAGTATTCCAAGTCATGAAAGGCAAGGGCCTCTTTCCAAGATTGCTCTATCCAGCAAAGCCATCTTTTAGAATGGAAGGGCAGATAAAGTGCTTCTCAGATAAAGTCAAGTTAAAGGAGTTCATCATCTCCAAGCCCTTATTATATAAAATGTTAAAGGCAGGTATCTAAGAAGAAGAAGGTAAAAATCGTGTACAGTAAAATGACAACAAACTCACAATTATTAACAACCAGACCTAAAACAAAGACAAAAACAAACTAAGAAAACAACCAGACCAGGAACAGAACCACAGAAATGGAAATCACATGGAGGGTTAGCAACAGGGGAGTGGGTACAGAGGGGGAAAAGGTACAGAGAATAAGTAGCATAGATGGTAGGTAGAAAATAGGGGGATGATAAGAATAGTATGGGAAATGTAGAAGCCAAGAATTTATAAGTATGACACATGGACATGAACTAAAAGGGGGCAATGTGGGTGGGGGGGGGTGTGCAGAGTGGAGGGGAGTGAAGGGGAGAAGAGGAAAACTGTAATAGCATATTAAGTAAAATATATTTTAAAAGAATATAAATTGTTACCTTATTAAGAATATAAATTTTCATATATAAATATTGATTTCTTATAAGCAGACTTTACTGTTTTAATAAATGTTCATAAGTTAAGCTGTCCTTATACCTAAGACCTCTTTAATTAGGAGTTATTGTTATAAATACAGAAACAATTAGTTGAACTCTTATGAAGTGATAGATCCCAGAAAAGTTAATATTATTTCATATCGACCAATTAAAATCTCATAAACATGTTGCAGAAATATTTAATGGATTCAGTTACCTCAAACTTTCATACTTACCTTTAAAAGTAGACTAAATTAAAATAATTTAAAATTATTATTTAAACCAATTAACAGACTTACTTATCTGTCATCAAGTTATGTACATCATTTGAGTTAAGACTACCAATTAATAGATTTTACTACATGAGCTACTACAACATTCCTGTTAATTTTTTTTATTTTAAAATAATATAAGATGATTCTGTACTCTTTCTTTTCCACATATTATATTTCCATTAAAATTTTTTGAAAACCTTGGAAAGGATATGGGAGGTTTGAGTTGATAAATTCAGTTAAGTACATATTAACTAACAAGAGCCTATAATTTAAATAGGAGAAGTATTTTATTGGTTGTCTATTTATGATCTGGCTGCTCAGAATTTGATTCATGTCATATGGTTATTTAGCAATAGGATGGGACAAATGAGTCAGATTAGATCCAGCCCAAGTAAATTTCCATTGAATGTGCCTCAGCATAAAACTTTATTGTCAAGCATTTCTATGTGAGAGGGGGAGAATTTGGTGATGAAAGAATATTAAATTATTGGAACTTTGAGAGAATGGCAGAAAGGAATGGCTGAAAAATGAATACAGGGTGGGGCAAAACTAGTTTTACAGTTGTGAGTATGTGAAACACAGTTTATTCTTGTAATAATGTTTATTAATTATTGCATTATTTTCCCTCCATTCAACTATAAACCTACATTTGCTTCACACTGTATCCAGGCTTGCATGTTTTAACTGGGAAAAAAGAAAATGACGTTCTAATTTTCAAATATATAATGTGTCTTCTACTTCAAAAGAAAATAGAGGCATATTTAAATGACTGGTATGCTTTACAAAAAATATATATTCATACACATATATACATATGAATACTGGATTATCACTTGAGAAACAAGATATATCTTACAAATATATGATAAAGGCATGAATTTAATGCCATGGCCTTATGAACAATTTTCAGAGGACTTATCCTATTGCCTTTTAGGGATATATGGGATACAATTCTTATTTTTAGAATTTTATCTCTCTTTTAGGAAATGTTCAAACCTTCTTTTTAACTACCTCACAATCCTCATGGGGTATTACTAGTGTTATTGATTTCTTGGATAGCTCTGTCTCAAGTTAGTTCACAACCACCTTACAAGTAGCTTGTGACACTTGAATCATACCTTCTTACAATATTCTAATAGCATCTGTACCATCTACTTTAGGTTCCATTGGTAAAAAATGCATTCTGATGGTATTTATATCTCAAAATCCAATTTAGGATACACACTCATATCAGAGTGGATTTTCCTGTAGGATTAACCATAATGATGGCTATTATATACCATAATATGTAGGTATGAAAGGGCTTACCACAATCTATTTCAGATTTTCTTTACTGTAGCCAAAAATTTAAATTGTAGATACAAAATAACAAGAATGCATAAAGATGCAGAATTGCTTAAATCCTAAATTTATTTTATGGCTTTAATATCAAAACAATAATAATTTGCTATAGAAGCAACTGGCATATTAATTTAAAATACCAAATAATATAATTAGTGCCATCATCTCAAAAGAGAAAAGAAAGAGTGGAGTGGTAATAATTGCAGATACAATAGGGGAGCATTTTCCAAAACCTGTGGAAAAAAACAATACAAGATACAAAAGGTTTGATATAAGAAGTTCAGGGGCCCATGAAGTATAACTACAAACAAACAAATAAACTTACCTAATTCCATTATGTTCAAAATGTTGAAAACAGAAGCAAACATGGATTTCTAAAAGCAGTCACAATAAAAATGACAACAGATCAACAATAAAATCTTAGGTTGACTTCTCAACAGAAAGTTCAAAATTGAGAAGAAATAAATAATTATAACATGTTAAAAATCAATCTAGAATTATATAATGAACAAAGATATGCTTAAAATAATGTGAAATATGTTTTGAAATAAATAATATCTGGGTGAATTCTTTATCAGCAAACCCATACTACAAGCTTGTTATAAGAAATTCTTCAAGATAAAATAAAATCATCACCAAATAGAGGAGAGAGTTATGAAGAACAACAAGAATTATGAAGAACACCAAATGTTAAATATGCATACATATAAGACAATATTGATTATTTATTTATTTCTTTAGAGAAGTTTTTATTTTTTAATTATATTGAATAATTGAAACATAATATTATGTTAGTTTCAGGTGTACACTCCAGTGATTAAACATTGTATAATTTACTAAGTGATCATCCCAACAAATCATGAACCCATCTGACAATTCAGTATTTTAGCTTCCGATTTTTGTTAGATTTCCCTATGTCTGTAATTCGTATTCAGTATTTATATTACATTTTCCATATAATTTATTATTCATTAAGATATAATTCTGTATAAAGGGCAAGGTATATCATACCTGTTTTATCATTTCTCTGTCTTTGCACACATAAAGGTATCTTTTCTCATTCAGTTTTTGTTCGGTTAAAAACTTTTTTCAAGTTTTTTCCTTAAATGGGGTGGTGGTGAGTGATATGCTCTTTGAATCCTTAAATTTTAGCAAATACTTTTTCACATTGAATGACTATGTAGGATGTTTGGGTTGTACTGCTTTTTCTCCAAGCAGATTAGATGCTACTGCGGGTGTTTTTTTTTTTTTTGGTTTTTTTTTTTTTTTAGTTCCAGTATTACAGACAAAGAGTCCAATGTTAATTAAATTTTTTTTCTCATAACTTTTAATATTTTCTTTCTATCTTTAGAATTCAGGAATTTTAGCAAAAGTTTTTACATGTGTCTTGTAATTACTTCATGGAAATTTTCTTTCATATTACTATAATTAATATTTTTCTTCTTTTTAAAATATTTTTATTTAATTACTGTTCAAGTACAGTTTTCTGTCTTTTACTCCCATCCTAGCCCACCACCCCCCAGTACTCCCCACCCCCTCCCATTTCCACCCCCCTTAGTTTTTGTCTATGTGTCCTTTATACTTATTCCTGTGAATTCTTCCCCTCTTCCTCTGAAATTCCCTCCCCTCTCCCCTCTGGTCCCTGTCAGCCTGTTCTCTAATCAGTGTCTTTGGTTATATTTTGCTTGCTTGTTTGTTGTTTAGGTTCCTGTAAAAGGTGAGATCATATGGTATTTATCTTTCACCATAAGACAAATTTCACTTCAAGACAAATTGGCTTATTTCACTGAGCATAATGCTTTGAAGTTTTATCCATGCTGTTGCAAAAGGTAGGAGCTCCTTCTTTCTTTCTACTGCACAGAATTCCATTGTGGAAATGTACCATAGTTTTTGGATCCATTCATTTACTGATGGGCACCTAGGTTGCGTCCAACTCTTGGCTATGGGAAATTGTGCTGCTATGAACATTGTGGTGCATAGGTTCTTCTGGATTGCTGTTTCACGGCTCTTAGGATATAATCCTAGCAGTGGAATTGCTGAGTCAAAAGGCATACTCATTTTTAGTTGTCTTAGAAAATTCCATACTGTTTTTCACAATGGCTGCACCAGTCTGCAATCCCAACAACAGTGAACTAGGGTTCCCTTTTCCCCACAACCTCTCCAACATTTGTTGTTTGTTGCTTTGTTTATGATGGCCATTCTGACCAGTGTAAAGTGGTATCTCATTGTGGTTTTAATTTGCATCTCTCTGATAGCTGGCAATATTGAGCATCTTTTCATGTGTCCCTGGAACGTCTGTATGTCCTCCTTGGAGAAGTGTCTGTTCAAGTCCTGTGCCCACTTTTTAATTGGGTTGCTTGTCTTCTTAGAGTGGAGTCCTGTAAGCTCTTTGTATATTTTGGAGATTAAACCTTTGTCTGAGATATCATTGGCAAATATGTTTTCCCATGCAGTTGGTTCTCTTTTTATCTTAATACTGTTTTCTTTAGCCATGCAGAAGCTTTTTATTTTGATGAGATCTCATTTGTTTATTCTTTCCTTTATGTGCCTTGCTCTAGGGGGCATATCAGTAAAAATGTTGTTGCATGAAATATCTGAGATTTTCCTGCCAATGTTCTCCTCTAGGACTTTAATGGTGTCATGGCTTATATTTAAGTCTTTTATCCACCTTGAATTTATTTTGGTGTGTGGTGTACATTGGTGCTCGAGTTTCATTTTTTTTTTTGCACATAGCTGTCCAGTTCTCCGAACAGCATTTGTTGAAGAAGCTATTTTTACTCCATTTTATGTTACTACCCCCTTTGTTAATTGTCTGTAGAGACTTGGGTTTATTTCTGGGCTCTCTGTTCTGTTCCATTGGTCTATGTGTCTCTTTTTATGCCAGTACCAGGCTGTTTTGATTACAGTGGCCTTGTAATACAGTTTGATATCAGGTATTGTGATCCCTCCTACTTTGTTCTTCTTTCTCAAAATTGCAGCTGCTATTCAGGGTCATTTATTGTTCCATATAAGTTTTTGAAGTGTTTGTTCTATGTTTGTGAAATATACCATTGGTACTTTAATAGGTATTGCATTGATTCTGTAAATTACTTTGGGTAGTATGGACATTTTGATGATGTTAATTCTTCCAATCCATGAACATGATATATGATCCCATTTGTTTGTGTCTTCTTTAATTTCTTTCTTCAGTCTTGTATAGTTTTCTGAGTAGATGTCTTTTACTTCCTTGGTTAGGTTTATTCCTAGGTATTTTATTTTTCTTGTTGCTATATCAAATAGAATTTTTATCCTAACTTCTGTTTCTGATATTTCATTGTTGTATAGAAATGCCTTTGATTTCTGAGTATTGATTTTGTATCTCACTGTTTTGCCAAATTCACTTGTTAGGGTGACTAGTTCTTTGGTGGAGCTTTAGGATTTTCTATGTATACTATCACATCAACCAGAAACAATGACAGCTTTGCTTCTTCCTTTCTAATTTGAATGCCTTCTATTTTTTTTCCTTTCTGATTGTTGTGGCTAAGACTCCCAATATTATGTTAAGTAGGAATGGTGAAAGCCGGCATCCTTGTCTTGTTTCTGATCTTAGTGGGATAATTCTAACATTTTGTCCATTGAATATGATGTTGGCTGTAGGTCTTTTATATATGGCCTTTATTATGTTAAGGAAGGCTCCCTCTATCTCCACTTTACAGGGTGTTCTTTATCATAAATGGGTGCTGAAGCTTCTCAAATGCTTTTCCTGCATTATTGATACGATCGTGTGATTTTTGTCTTTCCTTTTGTGTATGTGAAGTATTACACTTACTGATTTGCAAATATTGAACCATCCTTGCATCCCTGGCATGAATCCCACTTGGTCATGGTGAATGATCTTTTTAATATATTGTTGGATGCAGTTTGCCAATATTTTGTTGAGGATTTTAGATCTATGTTCATCAGCAATATTGGCCTAAACTTTTTTTTCTTTGTTGTGTTTTTATCTGGTTTTGAGATTAGGATGATGCTGGCTTCATAAAAAGAGTTTGGGAGTCTTTCATTATTTTGGATTTTTTTGGAACAATCTGTGAAGAATAGGGGTTAGCTATTCCTTAAATGCTTTGTAGAATTCTCTTTTGAAACCATCTGCTCCAAGGCCTTTACGTGACAAGGGTTTTTTGATTACTGCTTCAATTTCATCTGCTGTTACTGGTCTGTTCAGGCTTTATGATTCTTCTTCTTTGAATTTTAACAATTATATTTTTCTAGAAATTTGTCCATTTCACCTAGGTTTTCAAATTTCTTGGCATACAGTTCTTCAGACTAATTTCTTACAATCCTTTGTATTTCTGTGGTGTCAGTTGTAATCTCTCCTCTTTCATTCCTGATTGTGTTTATTTGGGTCCTCTCTCTTCTTTTCTTGTTGAGTCTACTTAAAGGCTTATCAATTTTTTTTATCTTTTCAAAAAGCCAGCTCCTGGATTCATTGATCTTTAGAATTGTGCTTTTAGTCTCTATGTCATTTAATTTTGCTCTGACCTTTGTTATTTCCTTCCTTCTACTTGCTCTGGGCTTTCTTTTTCGTTGTTCCCCAAGTTCTCGCAGGCATAGGGTCAAGTGGTTTCTTTTAAATATTTCTATCTCTTCTAGGTAGGCCTGTATTGCTATAAACATCCCTCTCAGGCCTCACAGGCATTTGCTGTGTCCCATAAGTTTTGGGTTGTTGTGAGTTCATTTTCATTTGTTTCCAGAAACTTTTTGATTTCTTTCCTAATTTCCTTCTTGACCCATTCATTGTTTAATAGCATGCCATTCAATCTCCATGATTTTGAGTGTTCTGGGTTTTTCCTTTGGTGTTGGTTTCCAGCTTCAGTCCCTTGTGGTCAGAGACAATGCTTGGTATGATTTCAATTTCCTTGAATTTGTTGAGGCTCGTTTTATGTCCTATCATGAGCTCTATCTTTGAAAATGTTCCACGTGCATTTGAAAAGAATGTGTATTTAGCTTCTTTGGGATGAAGGACTCTCTCTCTCTCTCTCTCTCTCTCTCTCTCTATATATATATATATATATATATATATATATATATATATAATCAGTTAAATCTATTTCATCTAGGGCATTGTTCAATGCCACAATATCTTTGTTGATATTTTGTTTGGAAGAGCTGTCCATTTTTGACAGTGGGGTGTTCAAATCCCCCACTAAATTGTGTTGTTGTCAATATCTTTCTTGAAGTCCTCCAGGATTTTCTTTATAATTTGGGTGCTCCTATGTTGGGTGCATATATATTTGTGATGTTAATGTCTTCTTGGTGGATTCTTCCCTTGAGTATTATGAAGTGACTTTCTGGTGTCTCTTTATGGCCCTTTTTTTGAAGTCTATTTTGTCTGATTTGAGTATTGCTACCCCAGCTTTTTTTTTTCTTGTTACTTTGCTTGGAAAATTTGTTTCCAGCTCTTCACTTTTAGTCTGTGTAGGTCTTTTGTACTGAGGTGTGTCTCTTTTAGGCAGCATATGTGTGGGTCATGTTTTCTCATGCATTCAGCTATTCTATGTCCTTTGATTGGAGCATTTAATACATTTACCTTTAAGCTTATTATTGATAGGTACTTATTCATTGCCATTTTTGTACCTGTGTTCCTCTCTGCCTCTCTCTTTTTCTTCTTTTCCTTAAAGCAGTCCTTTTAGCATATCTTGCTGAGCTGGTTTGGTGGAGGCATATTCTTTTAGACTTCTTTTGTCTTGGAAGCTCTTTATTTGGCCTTCTATCTTGATTGAGAGCCTTGCTGGGTAAAGTAGCCTTGGTTGCAGGCCTCTGGTTCTCATTACTTGTAATATTTCTTACCATTCTCTTCTTGCTTGGAGTGAGTGTTTCCAATGAGAAGTCAGTAGCTAAACTTATTGGGGCTCCCATGTATGTTACTTCCTTTTTCTCTCTTGCTGCCTTTAAGATTCTCTCTTTATCTTGGAAATTTGCCATTTTTATGATGATATGTCTTGAAGTGGGCCTGTTTGGATTCCTCTTGATTGGAACTTTCTGTGATTCCTGGATTTGTGTGATGTTTTTTCTCATAAATTTAGAAAAATTTCCATCATTACTTTTTTAAATAGGTTTTCTATTTCTTGTTCTTCTTCTTCTCCTTCTGGCATCCCTATATTCAGATATTATTATGCTTTATACTGTCTTGCATTTCCTTAATCCCTCTTCATTCCCTCTGAACCCCTTTTCCTTTTCTTGCTCTTTCTGGGAATTTTTTTCTACTTTGTCCTCCAACTTGCTGATCCTTTCTTCTGCTTCACTGACCCTGCTTTTGATTATTTCCACTGTGTTCTTCAGTTCCAAAATTGTATTCCTCATTTCCCCTTGGCCCTTGCTGATAATGTCTATTTCCTTTTCATATTGATATAGTTTGTGGTGAGTTCATTGTAGCTACCTGTAGTTTCTGGAAGCTCTTTGTGAGCTCTTTGAACTTCTCGATAACCAGTGCTTTGAATTCAATGTCTGATAATTGACTTGCCTCTTTTTCATCAAATATTCTTTCTGAGGCTTCCTCCTTTCCTTTCATTTGGGGATTGTTTCTTCATCTTCCCATTGTGTGTGAAACTCTTCTTGTTAGCCTGCACTTCTTAAATTGATCTGATCTGAATCCCTGGGTTTATGGTGTGAACTTCTGTGGTAAAATACCTGTGAAATTCAGTGGTGCAGTCTCCGTTGGTTATCCTGGTATTCTCCCCTTACACTTACTCTTTTTTTGTGTGTGTATGTCTGACCAGTTGGGGGGGAGGCAAAATCGTTTATGGCAGCAGGAAAATATTTTATGATATTTACAGTCACAGCCTGTAGAGAAGAAATAGAAGATATTTAGGCTATATAGTGTTAACCGTAATCTTCAACTCAACTTGCCACTTTTAATAGAGGATAGACAAAAGATAAGTCTCTTGTTGGATAGGGAAGGCTTGTAAGTTGGATCTAGAAAGCAGTGAGGTTGCCGGTGGTCAGATTCTGAGGTAAGGTGAGAGTAAAGGATAGTAAATAGGTGTAGTGTGTGAGCAAATAGAGTTAATCACTCCAATAATAGAATTCAGGAAACTGTGAAGTGGACTAAGATCTGGGAGATGTATTGTGAAATATTGACAGTTGTGTAGAACAGCTATTATTTACAATAATATTAGAGCAACAATCATATGACAGACTCTATCTGATCTGGATAACATGAATAAGGGGGCATAGAACTTTGGGTAGTGTGCTAAACAAAAACAAGTGGTGTGAAGTATAGAAAATTGGCAATACACTGTGGAGGAGTGAACAGGGGAAACCTTTCAAATGATACAATATAACCAACCAAGGCAAAGGAGCATATACAGAAAGAGGAGAAATAAAAAGATATTATTAAAATATAAGTGACAATAATAAAAACATAATAATAATACAAATATGCAGCAACTTGTGGCTTCTCTGCTATAGCAAAGTGAAATTTGTCTCTCTGTCTCTACTGTTGGGATGCCCCCTCTTTGGGTCCAACTCTGGTCTTTTTGCAGTTTGAAGTTGTTTGTGTCACTTGTGGGTAGAAGAAAAAAAAGGCAGAAAAAGGGAGGAAAAAGTGGTATGTTTGGAAAGAAAGGAAGAAGGAATAAAACAGAAAAAAAAACAAAAGAGAGGAAAAAGTATTGAAAGATAAAACAATAATAAAATAAAAAAGATACAAGATTACTTTTAAAAATTATTTTTAAAAATCTCTTATTGGTTTCAAACAGGCCAAGCCTGTTTTTCTCATTGCAGCAGGGTTAGGAGAGATTGGTGTAGTCTTTCTGTGAGCGCTCTCCCAAGAGCCAACCTGGCGCCTCTCCCCGGCGCCCCAAGAAAGGGGATCTAGGTCTTCCTCATAGAACTCTTTCCCTCAGGGTTATCACTGTTGGCTGGGCTGCAGGGCATGCATGTGCACGTGCTTGCACCAGCCAGGCCACCTGTGTTGTGCGGGTTTAGGCACAGACCCCACCCAGTTCTGTGAGGGAACTCCAGGCCCTCTGAACAAGCTTGGGTTCGCTGTCAGGCTGGATGGGGAGCAGTCCAAGCGGCTGCCACAGAAGAATCCTTCAGTTTACTTTCCAAAAACTTTCTCCTTTAGAAATACTGCCTCTCAGCACTGCTTAATTCCCCAGCCAGACTGGTGACTATTGGATTCAGAGCCCCACACTGCACCTCTCAATTCTCCCAGGCTGGTGACCACAGAGTCCAAGGTTGATCTCAGCCCTTTGTCCTTAGTACCCTCTCTGCAAACTCTAGCAAACAAGTCTCTCCGTGTGCCCAATCTTGCTTTGGCCAGGGAGGGCGCTGATAACCCAGCTCTCTCCCAAGGACCCTTCAGCAGGCCCAGGACTCTCCCAAAGAGTCCACAGTAGACGCACCAGAGCTGGGCACTGTGTGCCATGCACTGGGCTCTGGGCGCTGTGTGAGGGATGCCGCCCCTATTGCTCCTGTTTTTGCTCTGGTCGCTGAAACTCCACTGTACTGCAGCAGTCTCCTTACCCTCTGGGTCCTCTGTGTCCGTTACAATTTCTTGTCTATTATTTTCATATATGCTGGGGAACTGTTGGCTGTTTGCATTGTTTCTCCATAGATCGGCCAGGATTTTCTACCATGTGTACAGGGAAATGGAATCAGCTCCGTCTTACTCCCTCGCCATCTTGGAAGTCTCCAATATTGATTATTTATAACAAGAGTAACAATACCTCATGATTTAAGATATATTCTCAAATATAAATTTATATTCTAAATTTATATTTAGAATATATATGTAGATATATAATGACAATGTAATGGTGATAACATAAAGAACACCCTCTTTAGAAACAGAAGGTAGTTTTTCAAGTGATTAAATGTGGAGTAATCATATGGCTATAAATATGGAGTAACCATAAGGGAATTGACTCATAGATCTATACCCAACAGCTATGCAAACATATGTCCACACAAAAAGTTGTACGCAATGTTTGTACCAGCATTATTGCAATACTCAAAATGTGAAATATCCCAAATGTCCATCAAGGAATGATGTATAAACAAAATATAGCTTATTCATACAATGAAATGTTATCCAGTTCTAAAACATGTTATAGTATGGATGAACCTTGAAGAAATATGCTTTGTGAAAGAAGCCAGACAGAAAAGATATATGATTCAATTTACATGAACATTCAAAAAACAAAAAAATTACAAAAACAGGCACAGACATTTTAAAAACAGAAAATAGATTAGTAGATTAGCTCAAGGCTAGAGTGAGAGGATGGTAAAATGAGGGGTGAATAATTAAGAGTGTAGGATTTTTTTTTAGGTGATGAAAACAGTCTTAAATTGATTGTGGCAATGGTTGCTCTTATCTCTACATATGTTCAAAACCATTGAATTTTAAATTGGTTGAACTGTAGGGCATGTAAATTTTACCTCAATGACATTGTTAAAAATATATCAATAAACCAAAAACACAAATATACAATGATAATAACATTAAAAGTCAATTAGACATTATAGTAAATAAAAATAAACAATCTCTGTCTATAACCAGTAATAGTAAACTTATTTCACAGGGTAAAATGTTGACATATCAAAACCTACAATTAATATCATTTTCAATAAAGAAGCTTCAATATTTTGCAATGAGATTGGAAAAAAAGCTAATGCCTCTTTTAATGAACATTGTACTGGCAGTTTTGGCCAATACATGAAGAAAAAAAAGAAATATATGTTATAAATATGAGTAAACAGAAGTAAATTATTATTTTTAGTCATTATTTTTAGTAATATGATTGTAACTACAGAAAACACAGGAGATTCTAAAACTCCTCTTTTAGAATTAATAAGTCAACTGAAGAAACTTATTGTATACAAAGTTGTCATAAAAAATATCCTCCATTTCTTATATAAAAGCAATGGAGAAATAAATGATACAATGTTTTAATATGTCAGTTGCAATACCCACAAAGAGCATCAGATGTTTAGGAATAAATCTGACTAAAATATTCTAGACCTCATTAATGAAAAAACTATGAAAGACTGCTGATAGAAATTAAAGAAGACCCAGATAAAAAGAAAGGAATCACAGTGATGAACAGGAAGAGTCAATCGCCTGAATGCACTTATTATGTGCCAAATCAAAATCCATACAGAAATTTTGAAGAAATTTATAGCTGATTCTAAAAGTTATAAAAATTTCAATGTCATTGAAGAATAAATATAGAGAATTTATAGTACAGATTTTAATATTTATAATGTAAGCCCTGGCTGGTGTAGCTCGGTAGATTGAGCACAGGCCTGCGAACCAGACAATTGCAGTTCGATTCCCAGTCAGGGCACATATGGGGGTTGCAGGCCAGTTCCCTGCAGGCCAGTGCCCAGCAGGGGACACATGAAAGGCAACCATACATTGATGTTTCTCTCCCTCTCTCCTTCCCTTTCCCTCTAATGATAAGTAAATAAAATCTTTAAAAATATATATATTTATAATGTAAATATGATAATAAAACAATGTACACCTTCAATGCAAGAATAACAATGAATAATGGAACAGACTATTGATATCAAATTACACAAATATAGAGTTTTATAAATTATGATAGAGTCACCAATGTAATTCAGTGGGAACAGGATAATATATTTTAATAAAAAGATTTTGAGTCAATATTTTATTTATATGAAAAAAGGAATTCTAGTACCTGCTTTATACAATACATGTATTAATTTAAGTATGCATATGAATATACTTAAGAATACCAAAATGCAAAAAATAAACAAAAAATGGGTGTCTATAAGTCAACATAAAAGAATAACTTGATGATCTGGAATAGATGTTTCCTTAAAGGGTATAAAAAAACATTGACTACTTAAGATATTATGAATCCATTGAACTCTCTTAAAACAAAGAACTTATGATATATTATCAAAAACCTGAATAATAGAGATAACAGAAGAAGAAGAAGAAGAAGACCAAAGGATAGAAAATCTATTTAAAAAAGTAATGATGGAAAACTTCCCTTATTTGATGACAGAAAAAAATCACACAAATCCATGAATCACAGAAAATCCCAATCAAGAGGAATCCAAACAGGCCCACTTCAAGACATATCATCATAAAAATGGCAAAATTCCAAGATAAAGAGAGAATCTTAAAGGCAGCAAGAGAGAAAAAGGAAGTAACATACATGGGAGCCCCAATAAGTTTAGCTACTGACTTCTCATTGGAAACACTCACTCCAAGCAAGAAGAGAATGGTAAGAAATATTACAAGTAATGAGAACCAGAGGTCTGCAACCAAGGCTACTTTACCCAGCAAGGCTCTCAATCAAGATAGAAGGCCAAATAAAGAGCTTCCAAGACAAAAGAAGTCTAAAAGAATATGCCTCCACCAAACCAGCTCAGCAAGATATGCTAAAAGGACTGCTTTAAGGAAAAGAAGAAAAAGAGAGAGGCAGAGAGGAACACAGGTACAAAAATGGCAATGAATAAGTACCTATCAATAATAAGCTTAAAGGTAAATGTATTAAATGCTCCAATCAAAGGACATAGAATAGCTGAATGCATGAGAAAACATGACCCACACATATGCTGCCTAAAAGAGACACACCTCAGTACAAAAGACCTACACAGACTAAAAGTGAAGAGCTGGAAACAAATTTTCCAAGCAAAGTAACAAGAAAAAAAAAAGCTGGGGTAGCAATACTCAAATCAGACAAAATAGACTTCAAAAAAAGGGCCATAAAGAGACACCAGAAAGTCACTTCATAATACTCAAGGGAAGAATCCACCAAGAAGACATTAACATCACAAATATATATGCACCCAACATAGGAGCACCCAAATTATAAAGAAAATCCTGGAGGACTTCAAGAAAGATATTGACAACAACACAATTTAGTGGGGGATTTGAACACCCCACTGTCAAAAATGGACAGCTCTTCCAAACAAAATATCAACAAAGATATTGTGGCATTGAACAATGCCCTAGATGAAATAGATTTAACTGATATATATATATATATATATATATATATATATAGAGAGAGAGAGAGAGAGAGAGAGAGTCCTTCATCCCAAAGAAGCTAAATACACATTCTTTTCAAATGCACGTGGAACATTTTCAAAGATAGAGCTCATGATAGGACATAAAACGAGCCTCAACAAATTCAAGGAAATTGAAATCATACCAAGCATTGTCTCTGACCACAAGGGACTGAAGCTGGAAACCAACACCAAAGGAAAAACCCAGAACACTCAAAATCATGGAGATTGAATGGCATGCTATTAAACAATGAATGGGTCAAGAAGGAAATTAGGAAAGAAATCAAAAAGTTTCTGGAAACAAATGAAAATGAACTCACAACAACCCAAAACTTATGGGACACAGCAAATGCCTGTGAGGCCTGAGAGGGATGTTTATAGCAATACAGGCCTACCTAGAAGAGATAGAAATATTTAAAAGAA
Organism: Artibeus jamaicensis; assembly: GCF_021234435.1. Classification (NCBI taxonomy): domain Eukaryota; kingdom Metazoa; phylum Chordata; class Mammalia; order Chiroptera; family Phyllostomidae; genus Artibeus; species Artibeus jamaicensis. Next base: position 8,527,651 of record NW_026521887.1, read on the forward strand.
ACCACTTGACCCTATGCCTGCGAGAACTTGGGGAACAACGAAAAAGAAAGCCCAGAGCAAGTAGAAGGAAGGAAATAACAAAGGTCAGAGCAAAATTAAATGACATAGAGACTAAAAGCACAATTCTAAAGATCAATGAATCCAGGAGCTGATTTTTTGAAAAGATAAACAAAATTAACAAGCCTTTAAGTAGGCTCATCAAGAAAAGAAGAGAGAGGACCCAAATAAACACAATCAGGAATGAAAGAGGAGAGATTACAACTGACACCACAGAAATACAAAGGATTGTAAGAAATTAGTCTGAAGAACTGTATGCCAAGAAATTTGAAAACCTAGGTGAAATGGACAAATTTCTAGAAAAATATAATCTTTCAAAATTCAAAGAAGAAGAATCATAAAGCCTGAACAGACCAGTAACAGCAGATGAAATTGAAGCAGTAATCAAAAAACCCTTGTCACGTAAAGGCCTTGGAGCAGATGGTTTCAAAAGAGAATTCTACAAAGCATTTAAGGAATAGCTAACCCCTATTCTTCACAGATTGTTCCAAAAAAATCCAAAATAATGAAAGACTCCCAAACTCTTTTTATGAAGCCAGCATCATCCTAATCTCAAAACCAGATAAAAACACAACAAAGAAAGAAAAGTTTAGGCCAATATTGCTGATGAACATAGATCTAAAATCCTCAACAAAATATTGGCAAACTGCATCCAACAATATATTAAAAAGATCATTCACCATGACCAAGTGGGATTCATGCCAGGGATGCAAGGATGGTTCAATATTTGCAAATCAGTAAGTGTAATACATTACATACACAAAAGCTAAGACAAAAATCACATGATCATATCAGTAGATTCAGAAAAGCTTTTGATAAGGTACAGCACCCATTTATGATAAAAATACTCAGCAAAGTAGGAATAGAGGGAGCATTCCTCAACATAATAAAGGCCATATATGAGAAACCTAGCTAACATCATACTCAGTGGGCAAGACTAAAATCTTTTCCATTAATATCAGGGACAAGACACAGTTGCCCACTTTCAACACTTCTATTCAATATACTATGGGAAGTTTTAGCTACAGTGATCAGACAACAAAAGCAAATAAAAGGCATCCAAATTGGAAAGGAGGAAACAAAACTGTCACTGTTTATAGATGATATGATTGTGTACATGGAAAAGTCTATAGACTCTACCCAAAAGCTGCTCAACCTAATAAATGAATTTGGCAAAATAGCAGGATACAAAGTCAATATCCAGAAATCAAAGGCATTTTTGTATACCAACAATGAAACAGCAGAAGCAGAAATCTATAAAAAAAGTCCCATTCCATATAGCAAAAAGAAAAATAAAATATCTTGGAATAATCCTAACCAACGAGGTAAAAGACATCTACTCAGAAAACTATACAAGACTGAAGAAAGAGATTAAAGAAGACACAAACAAATGGAATCATATATCATGTTCATGGATTGGAAGAATTGACATAATCAAAATGTCCATACTACCCAAATTAATTTACAGAATCAATGCAATACCTATTAAAGTACCAATGGTATATTTCACAAACATAGAACAAACACTTCAAAAACTTATATGGAACAATAAATGACCCTGAATAGCAGCTGCAATTTTGAGAAAGAAGAACAAAGTAGGAGGGATCACAATACCTGGTATCAAACTGTATTACAAGGCCACTGTAATCAAAACAGCCTGGTATTGGCATAAAAAGAGACACATAGACCAATGGAACAGAACAGAGAGCCCAGAAATAAACCCAAGTCTCTACAGACAATTAACAAAGGGGGTAGTAACATAAAATGGAGTAAAAATAGCTTCTTCAACAAATGCTGTTCGGAGAACTGGACAGCTATGTGCAAAAAAAAATGAAACTCGAGCACCAACGTACACCACACACCAAAATAAATTCAAGGTGGATAAAAGACTTAAATATAAGCCATAACACCAGTAAAGTCCTAGAGGAGAACATTGGCAGGAAAATCTCAGATATTTCACGCAACAACATTTTTACTGATATGCCCCCTAGAGCAAGGCACATAAAGGAAAGAATAAACAAATGAGATCTCATCAAAATAAAAAGCTTCTGCATGGCTAAAGAAAACAGTATTAAGATAAAAAGAGAACCAACTGCATGGGAAAACATATTTGCCAATGATATCTCAGACAAAGGTTTAATCTCCAAAATATACAAAGAGCTTACAGGACTCCACTCTAAGAAGACAAGCAACCCAATTAAAAAGTGGGCAAAGGTCTTGAACAGACATATCTCCAAGGAGGACATACAGACGTTCCAGGGACACATGAAAAGATGCTCAATATTACTAGCTATCAGAGAGATGCAAATTAAAACCACAATGAGATACCACTTTACACTGGTCAGAATGGCCATCATAAACAAAGCAACAAACAACAAATGTTGGAGAGGTTGTGGGGAAAAGGGAACCCTAGTTCACTGTTGTTGGGATTGCAGACTGGTGCAGCCATTGTGAAAAACAGTATGGAATTTTCTAAGACAACTAAAAATGAGTATGCCTTTTGACTCAGCAATTCCACTGCTAGGATTATATCCTAAGAGCCGTGAAACAGCAATCCAGAAGAACCTATGCACCACAATGTTCATAGCAGCACAATTTCCCATAGCCAAGAGTTGGACGCAACCTAGGTGCCCATCAGTAAATGAATGGATCCAAAAACTATGGTACATTTCCACAATGGAATTCTGTGCAGTAGAAAGAAAGAAGGAGCTCCTACCTTTTGCAACAGCATGGATAAAACTTCAAAGCATTATGCTCAGTGAAATAAGCCAATTTGTCTTGAAGTGAAATTTGTCTTATGGTGAAAGATAAATACCATATGATCTCACCTTTTACAGGAACCTAAACAACAAACAAGCAAGCAAAATATAACCAAAGACACTGATTAGAGAACAGGCTGACAGGGACCAGAGGGGAGAGGGGAGGGAATTTCAGAGGAAGAAGGGAAGAATTCACAGGAACAAGTATAAAGGACACATAGACAAAAACTAAGGGGGGTGGAAATGGGAGGGGGTGGGGAGTACTGGGGGGTGGTGGGCTAGGATGGGAGTAAAAGACAGAAAACTGTACTTGATCAGTAATTAAATTAAAAAAGAAACGGAAAAAAATAAGGTGTAGTGGTGAATTTAATGATGAATGTAAATATTTTGAGATATCTTCAAATACTAAATATCTTATGAAAATAACTGTAATACCCATGATTTCAATTAATAATGATATATTAAATATTGATAATACCACTGTCGTTGACACTTATGTTCATAAAGGGAAGAAATGTTAAAGTTAAGTAACAAGCCAATGAAAAAAGTGTATTTTTTATTTTAGTTTTCAGGTCCTCTTAATTCTGCTCACTAATTGCTTGGAATTCTGTGGTCCTCAGTTTAAAAACGCCTACTATAGAAACCCTACAATATCTATAAGTTAGCAATTAAGTGGTGATGATTTTAGTAGTAACTGAAAGAGCTTTTATTAGACAATAATGTTAAATAATTTAGAATACTATTACATATTTTCCAGTGAACAAGCCTGCTTAAAAAAACAGAGTGTCTCGTAATCATGTTTATTATTGATAAAGGAACTTAAGGTTGAAATGGTTTAACAGAAGTCATATGACTGGTTAGTGATAAATCCTTTAGAACTATATCTGCAAGTGTCTGGGACCCTTTTTATATCATTTGTTAAGTCAGGAAATTAAATCACTGGAATTTGCTCATTTACTTCTTGATATATTATTTAAATGTTAACAAAAACTACTTGATACAAACCTTCAAATTTTAGACCTAAGAGATAAGTTAAATACATAGGCCAATCATTTGATTTTATGGAGGAAAACAGGAAGATCATGTAAACTAAATGTCATGCTCAAGGTCACACAGTCAAAAGATGGCTCACACTCTTCCAATTTTGCCCTTTGGTATCTTGTCACAAAAAGAATGAGATTCAGAGCTTTGAAAATCTAAGTTTAGAAATAGTCAAGAATTGGGTATTTTGAAAAATATAAAATAAACCTTTGTTTATGTAGGGAAAGATTGTGTATAAAGAAAGATCCCCTTTGAGGGTTCATTAATAATGTCCGCAGCAACCAAGCAAGTAGAATGGGAGGAGAAGGTGGTAAGACAGACTGAACAAAGACAGAATGAGTGAAGGCTGAGTGGTACAGATCCCTGCCCCCCAAAAAGTCATCATCCAGCTGAGTAGATTTCTAAACCATATGGCATGGGAACAACTGTGTGGGCACCAGAGTTGTTAGATAGCCTAGTTAGAGAGCTTCATCTAATGAAAGGAACAGTGTGTAATGTGAGTTATGGTGTTGTCCACTTGCAATAAATTTTGGGAAGCACAGAACTTTTAATATTATCATGTGAACATTCAGGAAGTGGTAATGAAGTGGGATTTTTGAAATCATGTCAGTACAATAACCAAAAGCCTAATAACTTGTAAATACATAAGAAACAAAAATTATTAAGATGTGGATTCTGTTTTTAATAAACTTACAATCTCAAGTAGTTGAGATCAAACTCTTGTTTGAAATACAAACTCAGTCAGTTCTCTAGCTGAATCACTAGTTGTGTTGTCTTTGGGAGTCTCTACCTCTACAAAATGTGAATTACAATGAAACACCTTACAGAACTATTGTGAAGAATAAGTGAGTTGATTGGATAGCTTGCCTCATTTAATGAATTCTCAGCTATGAATCGATACCATGACTAATTTGATCAAGAATTAACCTACTTGGTCTTTAGGAATTGCTAATGCAAGGACTTTGTTCTAGAAAATTCTGGATGAACTTTTTAAAAATTTTTATTTAGTTATTTTTCAAGTACAGTTTTCTGTCTATTTCTCCCACCGCAGCCTCCCCCGCCCTGTGCTCCCCACCTCCTTCCCATTTCCACCCCCTTAGTTCTCATCCCTGTGTCCTTCCTATTTGTTCCTCCAAATCCCTCCCCCTGTGTCCCTTTAAATTCCCTCCCCTCTCCCCTCTGGTCACTGTCCCCTTGTTCTCTATTTCAGTGTCTTTGTTTTGTTTTTTGTTCTGCTTGCTTGTTTGTTTTGTTGTTTAGCTTCCTGTTAAAGGTGAGATCATATGGTATTTGTCTTTCAACACCTGGCCTATTTCACTCAGCATAATGCTTTCCAGTTCCATCCATGTTGTTGCAAAGGGTAGTAGATCCTTCTTTCTCTCTGCTGCATAGAATTCCATTGTGTATATGTACCACAATTTTTTGATCCATTCATTTACTGATGGGCACCTAGGTTGCTTCCAACTCTTGGCTATTGTAAATTGTGCTGCTATGAAAACATATTTTCCAATGATACCTCAGACAAAGGTTTAATCTCCGAAATATACAAAGAACTTACACGACACCACTCTAAGAAGACAACCAACCCAATTAAAAAATGGGAAAAGGACTTGAACAGACACTTCTCCAAGGAGGGCATACAGAACATCCAGACACACATGAAGAGATGCTCAATATCATTAGCTATCAGAGAGATGCCAATTAAAACCACAATGAGATACCTACTAACTTTCTATTCCAAGATAGAAAGTGATTCTGCTCAGCAGGATAGGTACTGAGGGATAGCATTTATCATTTTATGGGTTTGCACAAGAAGTAAGTTAAAATGTTGATGTAATTCCAGTTTTCCTAAAAAATCACAGTGGGAATGAGTAGTGGTTATGACTCAGGAAATGATAAAAATTATATAAGTTTATGTTCACATTAAAGCCTAGTCCACTAAAAGTGATGTGCTGTTGGGAGAAAATTTAGAATAGGGTGATGGAGTATCTTTTTCTTTCTTTTATTTCTGCATTATTTTTGCAACATTCTTTCTATTTTTCTTTCTTTTTTTGTAACCTCTGCCTCTTCCTTTTTCTGAATTTAGAAGAATATATTAAGCTGGATAGAAAAGTTCATGTAGAAAACTATAAATAGTATGTTATTCCAGAGAAAGAAAAATCACCCTAAGGAGGTGATTTGTGTGTGTGTTTGTATAATGGAGTTATGATTTAAGTACATATTTTTGTAAATAAATTTTAAATCTATATAGGTGTCCAGTGGGACATTGAATAGGTGTGTATGAGGCAGGATAATTCTTTTTTGTAGTGTGAGACTATATTATGGTTCCTAGGGCTTGGTCTTAAACTCTTTCAAAATTTTACTAATTTACTTCCATGGATGAAATTTCCATTTAATTGCCAATGGCATCTATATTCATATTTCTAGATTAGATCTCTTTTCTAAACTTCAAACTTGCATGTTGATTCAACTGCCTACTCAAAATTCCTACATCAGTGCCTCATATACATCTGAAATGTACTATGTGTTAGACTGAATTTATGTTCTTCTTCCACAAACCTGGCTTCCTCCAGTGTTTCCTGGCTCAGTAAATGCAGCAACATCTGCCCAATTCCTAATGCCAGGAGCCAGCGGGCCATCCGGGATACATCTACCAGATCATATAGTCCATTGTTTACAAAGTTTTATAGACATATTCTACCAATTACATAGCTACTAAATCCATGAAATACTCTCCATTTCTTCCATCCTCAGGGTAACCCGTCCAAGTCAATCTTTACTCTTGCTGTCTCCATTGCAAATTAGTCCTTAACTGTCATCTCAAGTTAGCTGTCTTCTAATTAACTCACTAAACAGGTCAATTAGAAAGAGCTTTCAAGAACATCCAAATATCATCAAATAGCCCTTTATTTCATTGATATAATAAAGCAGGGGTCTGAAAGATATAATCCTTTGGCCAAATTCAGGAAGCCATTCATTTTTGTAAATAAAATTCTATTGGAAAACAGCCACATTCATTTATTTATGTATTATCCATGAATGGCTGCTTTCATTTTATAGCAGCAAAGCTGAGAAATTGTGAGATAAACTTTATGTCCCATAAAGCCCAAAATATTTGCTATCTCACTATCTAGAAAAAAGTTTGTTGACCCCTGCATTCAGCACATATTAAATATGCAATAAATATTTAATAAATTACTGTATACTTTATGACTCAAGAGTGTCAAACTCATTTTCACTGGTTGCCACATCAGCCTCGTGGTTGCCTTCAAAGGGCTGAATGTAACTTCAACTCATTGAAGTTAAGGAGTGGTTACATTTATGCAGTCCTAAAATTATTTCTGTCCTTTGAAGGCAACTGTGAGGCTGCTGTGGCTCCTGGTGAAAATTAGTTTGACACCCCTGCTCTATGTTCTGAATACTGCATAGGATTCATTGCTGTATGAACTCCACATAGTTATTTATAATTTTCCTTATAGACAAAGACCTCTGTTCAGTTCAGACTTTGTGTTCTGCTTATACCTCAACCAAATGAGCACAATAATTATGCATTTAGCATCAATAATAACAGAACCCAAGAGTTATTTAAAGTAGCTTTCAGATATGTGCTTATTGAGAGTCAGCTTGTGTCTGCCCTAGACGGAATGTTTGTGTCCTCCCCAAACTCACATGTTAAATCCTAACATCATACCCAATGTGCTGATATTTAGGGGTTAAGCCTTTGTGAAGTAATTAAGCTGAGAGAGAGAAGCCCTCATGAATGGGATTAGTGCACTTGCAGAAGACATCCCCTAAAATTCCCTTGCCCCTTTCACCAATTGAGAACATAGCAAAAAGTTAGCAATCTGTGAACCAGAAAGCCCACACCAGACACTTTATCTGCCCACACTTTACAGCCTCCAGAACTGTGAGAAGTAAATGTCTGTTGTTTATAAGCCACACAGTCCATGAGATTCTGTTACAGAAACTGGAATGGTCTAAGACACTGTCACTTCCTGAGACACTGGCACCCTGTTTTGATGTATCCTTTAAGGGAATTATGCCAGAGTGTTATGTCATATTTTCTAAAATGTTTTAATAGCCCATCTTCTGGGCAGTTTCATCATTAAGTAAGTACTTATGAAAGTTTAGGCTGTTCCGTCTTTTGATTATGATAGTAAAAGATGCTCTATTAAGGCATTAACTCTATATCCAAAGTTTTCAAGAAAGGAGTAGAAGATTATACACAATACAGTGGAGCTGCTCTTTGTCAAATTGTCTTACCATCTGCATCACCAAAAACTTCCAGTTGGATATATACACAGGCTATAGAAATTGTTGATAAATTTGATTTAAATTTTTCAAATTATATATAATTTTATAGATGGAACCATTTTTTTGTATTGTGGTCAAGAGAGGTTTTATGATTAGTTGCTGTCTTAATTAAGGGATACTTGCACACTAGATTTTTACACTAAGGCAAATAATATTGGCTAATTATCTTTAGGTTTGGATATACTTTAGGATTATTATAATATATATTTATTATTACTCTATACCTACATTATATTATTTCATACATAAAATATAATAATTTTATATTTAGAAATTAAATTATATGAATAAATGATAAATTGATTTTTATTAGTTTTATATTTTATATTTCTGAATAATTTTTGAAGAGATAACAGTCTTTGAATTATAAGTTAATTCAAAGCCACTTAATAGTAAATAAGAAGGTAGTTCCATAGGAAATAAGAGAAATTTTAAGCTGACATAAAACCCATAGTGATTTTTAAGATAGTGTTTTTCAAGACACCCTTTCTGTCAGCAAAAACTAAGATACTAATTCATTCAAACAAAAGCTTATTACCTCATAGACTGTTTCAGTGTCTCTGTAGAGGGCTAGATAGACAAGATCCTAAAAAATATAGACCTATGATCTATCTTGTTTACCTGAAAGGCAACAAAATTGCCTTCATTAGATACTAAATGCCCATATGCATGTTTCTATATATATTATATATAATCCCCACTATAACTTCTATGAAATTATTACTGTTGACAATTCTGAAGACTGTTTTTAGATGTCTTTTTTCTTTAAGTTATTCTCTAAGGAATTTTTTAAATGCCTTATTTTCTCAAGTTTTATTATATCATTTGTTCTCTCGCTTTTCTTCTTTTTTAATTTTATTTATTTATTTTTAAATTTATTTATTTTAATTGTTGTTCAAGTACAGTTTTCTGTCTTTTACTCCCATCTCAGTTCACCCCTCCAATGCTCCCCACCTCCCTCCCATTTCCACCCCCTTAGTTTTTGTCCATGTGTCCTTTATACTTGTTCCTGTGAACCCTCTTCCCTTTTCCTCTGAAATTTCCTCCCCTCTCCCTTCTGGTCCCTGTCAGCCTGTTCTCTATTTCAGTGTCTTTGGTTATATTTTGCTTGCTTGTTTGTTTTGTTGTTTAGGTTCCTGTAAAAGGTGAGATCATATCATATTTGTCTTTCCCCACCTGCCTTATTTCATTCAGTATAATGCTTTCCAGTACCTGATACCAAACTGTATTACAAGGCAACTGTAATCAAAACAGCTTGGTACTGGAATAAAAACAAGCACATAGACCAATGGAACAGAATAGAAAGCCCAGAAATAAACCCAGGTCTCTACAGTCAATTAATATTCAACAAAGGGAGCAGCAAAATAAAATGGAGTAAAAATAGCCTCCTCAACAAATCGTGTTATGAGAACTGGTCGGCTATGTGCAGGAAAAAAAAAATTCCAACACCAACTTACACCATACACCAAAATAAATTCAAGATAGATAAAATTTTAAATATAAGTCATGACACCATTAAAGTCCTAGAGGAGAACATAGGAAGAAAAATCTCAGATATTTCACGCAACAACATTTTTACTGATATGTCCCCTAGAGCAAGGGACATAAAGGAATGAATAAACAAATGGGATCTCATCAAAATAAAAAGCTTCTGCATGGCTAAAGAAAACAGTATTAAAATAAAAAGAGAACCAACTGTATGGAAAAACATATTTTTCAATGACACCTCAGACAAGGGTTTAATTTCACTTTTCTTCTTAACTTTAGGTAGACTTCCTGTTATCCTAAGACTAGTTCACTTTGGGAAGGGAGTGGAAAGTGGTCTTCCAAGTAGAGAAGAATAACAATTCTGAAATCAAGACCATGAAAAAAATAATGAGTATTGCAGAGCAATACATACTCACCATATATCTGATTTTTTCCAAACATTTGACTGCTGTTTCCATCAGTGCCACACTTTATTCAAAATAACCTAAAGCCATGTTTCTTTGCTCCATATCTATTTTTCCCTGCCAGGACCAAACTATGAAAAGATGTGTTTTGTTGTAGCAAACTGCCTTAATAGTGCATGTGCCTTTACTGCTTGCAGGCATCCCTTTGTTTGGAAAGAGAACAACAGCTGAATCTGGAAAAAAGAGAAGAAAGGCTTAGGAGACATCAATGTCACACCAAGGCATTGATGTGACTTCTCTATCCTTTTGGCTCATACATCCTAAGAAACTTTGGATTTAGAAGACAAAGGGGATTTTAGAGGGAACAGTTTAAATATGAAGTGAGAAAGATCATATAGAGAAAAATAAATCCAACCTTCCATCTACAAATTAACTTGAATTAAAGAAAAAGCCAAATGACACTGAGATTTGAGTAGATGTGTAAGAACTTTGTATACTCTTGTTGCATTAAGAATTCAATGGAAGAGTTTCATATACAGTAAATAATGAGTTTGTGTTTATATGTACAAGACAATCTTTTCTTCAGATCAACTCTTTACCAAGTGATTAATACTCTAATTAATACCACTTTTGTCTAATAACAGACTACTGTAACTACTTTTAGGAAATAAAACTTCAAAGTTGAAGTAAGCACAAAATCTTACAAAAGTCATTGGTTATGCTGATTTACTTTCCATTTACTCCAAAACCATAGTTATAAGTCTAACACACACACAGACACACATACAACACCTCTACCTAATCCCATATTTTAATTATTTCTATAGGCACATATTTGAACAACCCTCCCTTAGACACAAGAAAACACAGTCCTTAAGTATTCCTACACAACACTTAAAATGACAACTTGCAAGATGTATATGATTTAAATTTTTCATTAGCTTATTCACAGCAATTTTGTTCTTGTCTTGTAGGTATATTCGATTTTGAGCACAATTTCCTCCCACAAAAAGACCTATTACACATATGAAATGTGGAATAGTGTGGGGGTGACTTTTCCCACACATCCCCCAGTATGACATGGTCATTTCAATAAAAAAAAAAGCAGAGGCAATAAATCACAGAACAGTCCCATTTGTAATTCAACAAAGGATCTCAAACTTATAAGTCTATGAGCTCAGGCAGGTAGATCAATGTAATCAGTCTGGGTATAAGACGCAATAAAGGGTGGTGGAAACAGAAGGAGGCTACTTCTATTCAGCTCCATCAGACTGTGTGTCAAAGGCACATAAGGCCTGTGTTGCTAAAATACTCTGTTTAAGAGAAGCTAGAAATCTCAATTTTATATTAATTCTCCTGATTTTTAAATGTAGGTTTAATTGGTGAAAAAAAGTATTATATGGACAAAAATATTTGAGCAAAAAGCTTTTTAAAATTATATTGGATTTACAACTAAGAACAAACCTGATTTTTGATAGCCTTCTGGCAATGGCAGTCTGGGGCATAAATCAATTACTACTTTATATGATTTTTTTACTTTACAAAAATGACCTTGATCTTAGTTCATCTCATGAAATAGGATTTCGCTGTGTTATTCAGAGTTTGATGTTCTGCTGGAAACTTGCAAAACCTATATCTGCAAGATTGGCACTGATGAGATGTGACATGTGTCTTGTATATCAATTGTCAACCTGAGTAACACCAAAATGAAAAGCTGTCATTTTGTATCAGAAAGTTATTTGCTTTATTTCCTGTTTCTTTTTCAAAGTGATCCAAAGTGATGATAGTATCTGGTGTGAATCAGGGCTCTTTAACTCTGACCTAAGGATTTTATCCAACAAAGGAAGATAGTTTATGGTTCACTGTAGTTCATCTTTATATCAACCTGGTCAATTGTTTTCTGTTTTTCATTATTTTTACTTATTCTACCTGAATTCTTCTTAAAATCTTATTATTAAGATGGTTTCTAGTTTTAATATTATTCCCTGTGGCAACTGAAGATATTTTTACTATAACCATATCAACATACAGTTTATTTTTTCATTATCACAAAAGCCAAATAAGCCTTCAATAATATTTTCTATTTGATTTTATTGGGTGCTGTAATTAATTATACTCATTCTCTAGGAAAAGCTAGTTCTGTGTTAATTTTATTTTTAAATGCAGATACATAAACACATATCGCTTGTCATTTGACATCCAGGGAACTTTACTCTCTAAATGGATGAGTTAGACTCAGTCACACATCCATAAATCACACAAATTCTAAAATTTTAGACACCTTTTTTTAATGTGGTTTTCAGTGAACATTTGTAATCTACCATAAAAGTGCTATAATTTAATGTATACTAATGGGTGGATGATGGGTAATAAGGTCAATGTTCTTGACTGGAACCTAGATTTCTAGAAATCTGCCATTCTACTTTCTTTGATATGTCAATGTAAAAAATGTTCAAACCTGTAAGAGTTTTTATGAGTTTATTTGAGCCCAATTAATGACAATTACTGGGAATCAAAACCTCAGCAAGTTGAGAAATATGCTGGAGAATGGTAGTTTTATACCTTATTTATACATTCTAATAAAAAAGGGGGCATAAAGGGTTACATGAAACCTATTAGTGATAAATTAGGGAGGCTAGGGAAAGTGTAGGGGGAAATCTCTAGAATTGGATAAAAAGTAAAGTGATAGACAATTCTTTTTACACAGGTGAGTATAAAATAGTTAACAATTAACAATTAACATTATAATGATAATAATGAGGGGATTTTTGGTCTCCCCCTGGTGTGGTACTTTGAGGGGTCCAGAAAAAGAAATTTGACATTTCAAAGGTATGTTATCATAGATGCAAAAAGACAACAGATAGGCTCAGGTAAGGTAAAGATTGACCTCTGTTAGGGTAAAATACCAGCATAGGATAGACAACTTATCATGACCTGCTTTTAGTTAGAATATGTTTAATTTTATGTCATTCTATGTGATTACTTAAGGTCTCTGAGTGTATAAGGCCTCCCCTGGCATGTCAGGTTTAATATGCAGCCCCTTTTCTTCCATAAACATATTGCTGAAGGTCATGATAGACTCACTAATAATAACCTCCTATCTGCTAAGGATGTGTTGGATAAAGTGTTTGAAAATAATATTAGAAAAAAATGTTTACTGGAGTGTAGATATGGCTGTAAAATTACTCACTTGAAACATTTAGCCACTGTTCTCAATAGACTGCTATATTTTGGGGAGTTCCTAAGGAATAAGATGACATTTCTGAACTTATAAAAATTGTAATTTAAATTGGGGTGGGAGGGAGGATGTAGAAATGGAGAAGAGTAGAACTATCAATTCCTTAATGCTAGAGCATCTCATATATTCAGTCTCAAATTGCTTGATAACCCCAAACATTAATGCCGTCTAATATTTCTTTCTCTCATAGTACCATGTAGCAAATTTTCATTTAATTCTCACAACAACCCTTTGAGTAAGTTTTGAGAGGCTTTGTTGTTCATCAGAGCCACAGAGCTGGAAAGAGAAAGTGCCAGGAATAAGCAAAGTGTTTCTTTGTACACTTGGTTCTTCTTTATAACTACCCTCAGGATTATCTAACCTGTATGTTCATCACAGAAAATATTTCCCATCACCTCTGGCAATCCTAGACTTCATTTTGCTTAGTGAATAAGCAATATTAAAAAAAACAGTGTGTGCTTTCAAATACAAACAAACTAGAGAGTTTGGGGTACAAATTTTTATACAAAATACACATTATGGTTGATATAATGAAAACAAGTGATAGATCATTGACATTATAAAAATGTACAACTAATGACTCCTTTCTATCTTATATCAATGTTAATCATGAAATTATCTAAAGTCTAGTCTCATTGAAATTATATTGAACTCACCTTTAAAATATTTATTTCTTAACAAAAAAAACCCACATTTTTTAATGAGCATCACTGAGGTGGGACCAATGAATAGCCTTTAAAACTTTTTCAAATGGTATAGTAAAGCACACTGAATTCTTATAAATACAGCTAGCCTATAGAATTTAGGTATTTATGTGTTGGGCATGAAGTTACCTTATTCTGAAGTGAATATAGATATTTAAGAGTAAATGAATAAAGTCAGCCAGTAACATCACCCACATTTTAGTTCTCCTCATTCAAATTGTAGTTGGCTGTACTCTCCAGAAATTCAGAGCAGATTTTTTTTTGCAAATTCTTATTGGATATAATTAGAAAAAAAGGAGAGAATTCCTGGATTATAAATAGAAAAAAGGATATAGGTGGAGTGAAAAGGAGAGAGTAAAAGTATATAATTGTAAAAAAATAAATAAAGCTTTATAAAAAATAAGATCTGGGCTTTTGTTTGTTGACAGTCTTCTTATTACTGCTTTAATTTCACTAGGTATAATCTGTCTACTCAGATTCTCTGATTCTTTCTGATTTAATTTTGGAATACTATGTGTTTCTAGGAATTTATCCATTTTTCCCAGGTTGTCCAATTTGTTGACATATAGTTGTTCATAATATTTTCTTACAATCCTTTGTATTTCTTTGGTGCCAATTGTTATTTCTTCTTTTTCATTTCTGATTTTATTTATTTGGGTTCTTTCTCTCTCTTTTTTATGATTCAGGTTAAAGGGTTTCAGCTTTGTTTATTTTTTCAAAGAACTAGATCCTGAATTCATTGATTTTTTTGTATTTTTTTGAAAAACTTTTTTTTTAGATTTTATATATTCATTTTTAGAGAAGGCAAGGGGTGGAAAGAGAGAGGGGAACATCAGTGTGTGTTTGCCTTTCACGTGCCCCGTACAGGGGATCTGGTCTGCAACTCAGGTATGTGCCTTGGACTGGGACTTGAATCAGTGACCCTTTGGTTTGCTGGCTGGCATTCAATCCACTGAGCCACACGAGCTAGGCTGAATTGTTTTTTTTTTTCAGACTCTAGTTCATTTATTTCTGCTCTGATCTTTATTATTTTCTTCCTTCTACTCACTTTGAGTTTTGTTTGTCATTCTTTTTCAAGTTCCTTTAAGTGCAAAGTTAGATTTTTTATTTGAACTTTTTTTGTGTGTGTGATAAGCCTATAATGCTACGAATTTCCCTGTTAGGATTACTTTCTCTGTGTCCCACAAGTTTTAGATTGCTGTGTCCTCATTTTCCTTTGTTTCAACGTGTCTTTAGATTTCTTCCTTGATCTAATTGTTGACCTATTTATTGTTTAATAATGTTATTTAGCTTTCATGTCTTTGTGTATTTTTCAGTGTTCTTGTGACTGATTTCTAGTTTCATAGTGTTGTAGTCAGAGAAGGTGCATGATATAATTTCAATCTTCTTAAATTTATTGAAAGTTGTTTTGTCCTTAATATGTGATCTGTCCTAGAAAATGTTCCATGTACACTTGAAAATATGTATACTCTGCTGCTTTTGGGTGAAATGTTCTGAAGAAATCAATTAAATACATTTGGTCTAGTGTGTCATTTGAGGCTGCTGTCTCCTTGTTGATTTTCTGCCTGGAAGATCTATCCATTGAAGCCAATGTGGTGTTAAGATCCCTGACTATGACTGCATTTCTGTTGATTCCTCCCTTTATGTCAATATTTGCTTTACATATTTAGGTGCTCCTATGTTGGGTGCTTAAATGTGTACTTGGGCTATATACTTTTGTTGTATTATTCCCTTTATCATTATGTAATGTCCTTTTTTTCTTACTATACACTTGGTTTTAAAGTCTATTTTGTCAGATATAAGTACTACTACCCCAGCATTTTTTTCCATTTGCATGAAATATCCTTGTTCATCCTTTTACTTTTAGTCAGTGTGCATATTTCAATCTGAGATGGGTTTCTTGGAGGCAGAATATATATGGGTCTTCTTTTCTTACCCACTCAACTACCCTATGTCTTCATCTAAGTGTTATTTATAATCGACATGACGCAGAAGCAACCCAAATAACCATCAATGGTTGTATGGATAAAACAACTGTGAGACATTTACACAATGGAATACTACTCAGGCATAAAAAAGAAAATTTTACCGTTACAACAGTATGGATGGATCTAGAGAACATTATGCTTAGTAAAATAAGCCAGCCAGAAAGAGACAAATACCATTTGGTTTCATGATTTCATTCATATGTGGAATCAAATGAACAAACTGAACTAACACTAATAAAGAAAATGGGCAATGACTCCTAGATGGAGAGCAGAATGACACCTAGTGGAGAGGAATAGGGGGTTAAGGAATTGAGCGAAAATGAAAAGAATTCATGAACATGGACAAGAGGGTGGTGATTGCTGTGGGGGAGAGGCATATAAAGGAACTAAAAGTTAATGTAATAATAAAATAAATTAAAAAACAAAGGTGAAAAATTAAATTTAAGGGTTATTACAGGAAATTTTAGAATTAAAACTTATATAGAAAAAATGCTGAGACAGATTTAAGAGTAGATGATGGAGATGGGGCCCAGGAGGCAGAATATAAGAGTCACAAAATCAGAATGACATTCACATCTAGTTAAAGCCTAAAAGCAAGTAAGAGGAGCAAGTATACTGTACAGTATATATTACTTGTCATAAAGCCCCTCCCAAAAAACAAATAGAGAGACACTTCAATAAAACATCGATGGGAAAAAATTTGAGATTATTTGGTGATCAATGGATGACAAATCTTTTAAACTAGAGAGCTCTTTTTATTATCGATATGTATAAAATATCATTGATATTATTTTCATTGAATATAATCTTTATTATCCCATCTTAAGAAACTAATATCTATATGAATTTTCATATATTCATCTTTTATATATATATATATATTTTTTATGTTGTTATTTTTTTCAAGTAGGTTGTCTCAATTTTCCCCTACCCTTCCCACTAACCCAGCTATCCCTATCTCCCACCCTTATTCCCAACTTTTGCTTTGTTCATGTGTCCTTTGTACATGTTTCTTGACATACCTTTCCCCTGTTTGAAAAAGTAAAGATGAAAAACTTCCCCAATTTGATGAGAGGAAAAGTCACACAAAGCACAGAAGGTCCCAATCAAGAGGAACCCAAAGAGGCCCACTCCAAGACATGTCATAATTAAAATGGCAAAATTCCAAGAGTAAGAAAGAATCTTAAGGGCACACAGGAGAATCAGGAAGTGACATACAAGGGAGCTCCAATAAGGCTAGCATCTGACTTCTTAACAGAAACACAACAGGCCCGAAGGGAATGGCATGAATATTCCAAGTAATAAAAATCAAAGGCCTGCACGCACTTTATCCAGCAAGCCTCTCAATTAAAATGGAAGGCAAAATAAGGAGTTTCCCCCAACAAAAGAAGACTGAAAGCATACACCTCCACCAAACCAGCATTGCAAGATATGCTAAAGGAACTGCTCTACAAAAAGGAAAAAAAAAGAGTAAGACAGAGAGGAACACAGGTACTAAGGAAATAAAATGGCAATGAAAGAGTACCTATCAATAATATCCTTAAATGTAAATGGATTAAATGCTCCAGTTAAAAGACAGGTTACCTGAATGAATAAGAAAGCATGACCTGCACATATGCTGCCTACAAGAGAACAATATGCTGCCTACCGCAGAACAAAAGACCTACACAGACTGAAAGTGAAGGGTTAGAAACAAATATTCCAAGCAAATGGTCAGGAAAAAAAAGTCAAGGTAGTAATATTCACATCAGACAAAATAGACTTCATATGTTCATTTTAAAAATTAGTCATTTCACTCTGGTTTTTCTCAGGACCTTAATTTCCTATAGTTCTTACAAATTTAATATGATCTTCTAAAGTTGTAAAACACATAAATCTCCAGTGACTGATATTTGGGTGCCTTAACTTTTGAAGTGATCCAAATGACTAGAGGAAAGTTTAGAATAGTTATATGCATCAAACTTCTTGCTTATTGGGGAATCTGTAAAAGATATGAAAAATTAAGAGTCTTATTTAATGGACATTAAAGAGTGTGGTTTTCCAGGCAGGTCACAATTTACAATTTAAGGTGAAAAATGAAGACAAAGTCTTACAAGACTAACATCAAGATCAGAAAATAGGGCATGAGGGCACCTTGTGAAACTCCAAAAAGCTGATGTTAGAAATTGAAAGAAAATAATATTTGGTACTTGGTGCCCATACAGGGTCAAATGGTAGGCAGGTGGGAAAAACTTTCAATGGATTCTAGAATTACAAAACTGGAGATGCAGAAAGGCAATGTTAATGATTAGAAGAATAAAAACTAGGAGAAATTATTTCTTAAGAAAGATAGTTTCAGTCCAGACATACTATATTCTAACTACTGAAATGTAATGGAGAAAGCCCTGACCATGATCAACTATAGCACAGTGAAAAGAAATAGGGACGTTTGAAATCAGAGATATTTGTGATTTATGGCGATTGAAAATGTGATAGTGAACAAATCCCTGAAAAAGGGTGTGTAGTGAGAAAGTCTAACCAAACCTTGGGTCCTTCTGTAGAAGGAAAAAAAATATATAATAAATATGTAGGAAATGTATGGTAAAAACTCACAGAGAACAATGAAGGACTAAGTATTTCCCTCAAATCAGAGAGTATCATGAAGAAAAAATTTTTTAAAAAGATGAATATCCAAAACTCTAGACATGTGGGGCTGCTACTTCTATAAATCAAAGCAAATCTTTCTGGTTGATATTTCAAATATGAAATAAGAATATTTCATAATATTTGGCACTTTAAAAATCCAATGAAATGTTTACATCTGTTTCCCTTTGTATTTGATTTTAAACTTAGTCACATTCAAAGGAAGGAAGGAAGGCAAGCATGTAATGTCCAAGTTTTCTTAAAAGAATTGATTAGTTCTCTATGATAACTACATGCTTTAGGTTCATAATAAGTTAATTAAGATTTACATCTCAAGACTGCTGCTTTTTATTACACCAGCAAATATTTCAGAACTTTCCTCAGTGCTTATGAACATGTATAGATTTCCTGAAGGAAGGATGGTGATTATTGTTCCCTGAATTAATTTTCCCATTCAGAGTCCTAATTACCAGTTAATTGCTCTAATCTGACAGTGGCAAACTGATGGGAAATCAGAAGGCAGATATTTCAACAACCTCAAATTAGCTGGGTGGTTTTCCCAAATCATTGAGGCACCCTAAAGTACCTGCATTTTTTATGTTCTGTGTGACAGCAGAACTGCCCAGGTGATTTGGTGGAGGGGGGAGGTGATGATAATTGGATAGAGCCAGGCATTTCTGTGTGATTTAATCTTCTAAGTGGGCAGGGGTGAAAATACAGAAACCAATTATATACCATACACTGTGGGCGACAATACGAGAGTGTTGGAAGTGTGCTTAGACAACCGCTGCAGATGCATGGAGGCTCTGAGGTCTCCGGGGAGGAGGAAGCAAGGAGGGAAGGATGTTTGATACTGAGAATGAAAATTAGGCTAACATGCTCTGAGGAAATGCAGTCAGTTATGAGAAATCACAGAGTTTCTACTGAGAACCACATAGAGTTATACATTGAAGGAACGGATTTGCTCGTAGACAAGATCCTTTCTTTTTTTAATCTTTCTTTTGTTTATTATATTGATTATACTATTACATTTGTCCCACTTTTCCCCCCTTTGTCCCTCTCCACCCAACAACCCTCTCTCCTTCAGGCAATCCCCCACCATGGACAGGCAATGTCCATGGATCACATGTACAAGTTCTTTGGCTACTCCATCTCCTGTTCTGTAACGACCTATTTGTACTTCTTTATCCCCTCACCTCCTCACCCATTCCCCTCACATGCCCCTCCCAACTGGCAACCATTAAAATGCTCTCTGTACCCATGATTCTGCCTATTTTCTTCAGAGCTTTATAATTCAGTGGGAAAATAGAGTAAGGAACTTAATTAAAGTATAGTATAATGGAAGGTAAGTTGAAGTAGTTATGAGAGTACATGGAAAAAGCAAATAATTCAATTTGCATTCACTCATACAATTATCATCACAAAAATGGATGATAATAGCTCTCACATATAATGTTTGAATAGTATTTTATGATTTTGAGAGGATATTTATATATATTCTAACCTCCTTTAGTAGACTAGTATTAGTATTAGAAAGTTATGGAAATATTATTCTTAGTTTTCCTCTTCTTGGACAATTCTCTTGGATAATCATGTCGAAGGATACATGTAATTAGTAACACAGGATGTCACATTTGTAGTCCAGCGATTTTCTACAATTCGATATTTTTAATATTCACTTGGAGGATAAAGAACAAAATTAGCCCTGGATTCTGGCTTTTAGGTAGTACACAACATAATGTAATTGGGAAGATGAAACATTGTATATTGGCAAGTGAAACAAGATTAAATAACATGACTTGGGATGCAGTGGTAACCACGCCATCATGGAGACTGCTGATTTTTTTAAGTTTCTTCAAAGGCACATCATTAGCCCTCTACTATAAAAAGATGATTGGAACACAGAAAAAGAATAAGAAAGACCATGTGAAGACACAGAGAGTATACAGCCATCCATAAGCCAAGGAGAGAACTTTCAGTAAAAAAAAAACACCCTACAGACATCTTGATTTTGGATATCTGGCCCCTAGAACTGTGAGGAAATAAGTTTTGGTTGTTTAAGCCACCTAGTTTGTGGTGCTTTATGGAAACTCTACAAGATTGTTAGAAAATGTGATTTCTCTTCATAGTGAGAATCAGTGAAACTCTATATGCAAATAGTTAAATCATATGTAAAAGCCTTATTCTTATAGATAAGTGGGTGAAAAAAAGAGACAGATCATAATACTTAATGAAAGGTAATACTTTTATAATACTATAAAATGGGGAAAAAGACGTGTCTGAGCCATGAGGCAATGCCTTGGTCCCAGGATGTCAAACCAGTGATTGATTGATGGCAGTTATTCTGGCCAGTCCTGTCCAGGTGGTAAAGAGTAAGAGTGAGATCCTGTGGCTGGTATATTATCCAGGCTCTTGGATACCAACTCATAGAATGTGTCATATGTGAAGAAGGATCTTTAGGAACACTCATTAATGTTTGTCCACTGTATTTTTATGGTTGGTAGTAACAAAACTTGAATAACACTTGCAATTGGTCTATGTTTTCAAGCATGGGTAGTGGGATTTTCAAGCTGCTATTATAACATTAGGACAATGCTGATAGGTGTCAGGAGCCACTCAGTCTCGTTTCAGAAGCTGTAATCCCCACTGGCTAAGGCTGAGTAAAAAGACCTTTGGACCATAAGCCACTTAGGAGACAAAGCTTATCTTCCTTTAAGGGGCACTGCCTCTGCCCCACTTTCACCTCACCGTGGTTTTCCCTGGGCAGATGACTGGTTAGCCAATGACTGGTAAAATTCCATAAGGGAGGGATGACCTAAGACAGGCCTGGTTGCAAGGAGGCCCTCAGGGAAGGATTTAAGGGGCTGTAGAAAAGGGGGTTGATGGACCCTCTCTCCTCGGCCTTGACATAGCCTAAGTCTTCATTCTGTCTGTAAGAAGTCTCCTAATCTCTTGGTTGCCTTACTTCCCCTGCTTGATTTAAACCTGAAATAATGCTGTAAGCCTGAAACAATACCAGAGGTGGGTGTGGCCCTGTGCTGGATGGTGGGATGATCTGGCCTAAGAGAGAATGCTTAAAATTCTGTGAAACCTGCTTTGCTAATACCCTCAATTTAAATGATAAAGGTCCAAGCATAGAATGAGTTTGTTTCCCCAAAAGCAGCTATCTGACCTTGACTCAAAATAAGCCCTCAGAGTTCTTTAAATGTTATCTATTGTTTGGTCATTACTGCCTGACAATAATTGAAGAGTTTTACATATATACCCTGTATTCATATGCAAATAAAACCCAATAAAAGCCCATTGAGAAACAGGCTCCTGGCCCTTCTCTGACAGACTGGTCACCTTTCCTCCCCAAGCAGATAATGTCTTGGTAGACTTACTCTCATCCATGGCAGATGAACAGAGGGATCTGCTGGCAAAGCTCCCCCACAGGTAGCCCAATAAAAAGCACTATAAATTAACTTAATCTTCTGTACTTGATTCTTTCTACCCCTTAGAAAAGACACAGAAACATTTTATGAAAAGAAGAAGAAGCCCTCTTAACACATATATTACTATAAAGTCAGGTGCCTTGATAATTGAATAAAGTTGCAATATATAATTTTTTTAAGTTTAAAGATAGATATATTTACAGTTCCCAGTTACTGAACTAACATCAAGAATGGCTTGCAATGGCATTAAAAACTGCAAAAAAACTATACATCAAATTGCCTAGCACTCAGAAATAGTACTGTTTTACTTTATATTTTTAATCACTTGTTCTTTTAGCCTGTGAGGGAAGCTGGCCTTTAAAATTTTGAATATTAAAGTAGAGGATGTCATGAGCTTACATTGCTGACCCTACTCCAAATGTGTCTTCCAAAGTGGAGAGAAACTATGTTCCCTACCTTTGAGTTGTTTGCACATCTATGATTAATACAAAAAATTAAAAGTGAAGATATGTGAATGTCATAACCATGCGCACATTGCAAATGTACTGTATACTGGGGAGAGGTGTATTTTTATGTGGAAGATGTAACAACTTTTTATTCTGCTCAAATAGAACATTTAGGAGGCAATGAGGGAAAATGGACAAATTTGAACAGATGTTGAATATATTGTTCTTTATTTATGGGGAAGTTTCAGTAAAACTAGTGGAGATCCTGAAGGCTATTTATAAAATAAATGCTGAGACCTATGATTCCCTGCCCAATCTTCAGCTCTTCTGCTATATAGCATGCCTTCCTCACCGAATTTTGTCCTATAGAATGCATATACTAATGTACAATGATGTCAGTGCTGCCTCTCTTTCACACCTGAGAAAAGATCAATCAGATTTGTTTAATACTATATACCCATTGCCTTAAACAACCCAAGAAAAGAAGCAGTTATTTAATAAATACATGATAACCCCTAAAATCCAGGGTAGGTCTTGGCAAATGGAAGGGAAAGACTAGATAAGAATGAACAAATAGGAAATGGAAAGACTACATTTAGGATGTGATACAATTCAGTCATTGAAAGGATTAAAAAATCTTCAGTATGACATTAATTAAACATAATGTAAAAATAAAGGCTACAAAAAAGAGAAGCTAATGTCCTAGAAGGAAAAAGAAATGTGAATCCTGGAGCACAAATGTGATAATGGTATGATATGTCCTGGAATTGAGTCATGTGGCAAGCCAAACAGAAAAGTCTTCATGACAGTAGGTCATAAGCTGAGCCTTGATGGGTTTGAACAAATGGAGAGAAGAATGAACTGCATTCCAAGAAATGATCAGAGTGTAAAAAAAGTCCTGCTGACAAAGATGAATAAGGCATATTTAGAAGACTTCCCTGAACTGAAGGATATTAAGTAATAGAAAGAGTTAGGGTGAAAGGGCATATTGGGAGCACATTGTAGATGACTACTTCCAAGTTATAGTGTGCAAACTTTAAACTGTAGGCAGTAGCTTTTTCAGAAAACATTAAAGAATATTAATTTGAAGTGATGTATTAGGTGAATTTTAATAGAGAGACAAATAAACCAGAGAAATCAATTAATAAGTTATTTAATAATCTATGTAAGTCCACATGGATTTGAAATGTGATGTTGGCAGTTAAAATAATAAAGATGAGATAAATACAGGGCATAGGCATACTTCAAATAACAGTTCATTAAATATAACTACTTATTACTTAAGTAGTTAAATATGGCTGATCCTTAGTAACTGAATTATGATGGCATTGATTGAAAAAATTCAGGGCAAGAAGTCAGGTGGGGACATAGAGAAATAGTGATTGGGGGCATAGTGGCTAGAAGCTAAAAAAAGAATGTTCAGAAGATATTAGGAGATAGGGCTGGAGTTCCTGTGGAAGTTGTCATATAAATACAGAACTAAGATTGTGAAACCATAATTCACTGTTGGTGGGATTGCACACTGGTACAACCATTATGGAAAACAGTATGGAATTTTCTCAGAAAAATAAAAAATCGACCTGCCTTTTGATCCAGCAATTCCACTGCTAGGATTATATCCAAAGAACCCCAAAACATCAATTTCAAAGAACCTATGTACCACAATGTTCATAGCAGCACAATTTACAATAGCCAAGAGTTGAAAGCAACCTAGGTGCCCATCAGTAAATGAATGGATCAAAAAATTGTGGTACATATACACAATGGAATTCTATGCAGCAGAGAGAAAGAAGGAGCTACTACCCTTTGCAACAACATGGATGGAACTGGAAAGCATTATGCTGAGTGAAATAGGCCAGGTGTTGAAAGACAAATACCATATGATCTCACCTTTAACAGGAAGCTAAACAACAAAACAGACAAGCAAGCAAAATAAAAACAAATACACTGAAATAGAGAACAGGGGGACAGCAACCAGAGGGGAAAGGGGAGGGAATTTAAGGGAAAAAATGGGAGGGATTTAGAGGAACAAGTATAAAGGACACAGGGACAAGAACTAAGGGGGGTGGAAATGGGAGGGAGGTGGGATGCATGGGGGAGGGGTGGGCTGGGATGGGAGAAATAGAAAACTGTACTTGAAAAATAACTAAATAAAAATTTTTTAAAGATTGTGAAACCATAAAAAAAGAATTAATTCTCAAGAAAAGTTATAGATATTGAATTACCTATACATATTGATTGTTAAAAGATAACTACATTCAAGGGAAATTAGGAAGACGTAAAGTCAGAGAAGAATGAGAAATACTAGGTTTTATTGATTCACTTGCTAGGTTTTTTTTTTTTGGTTCTTTCCTTGTATAAACATTTGTTTAATTATTTCTTTCTCATCCTAGATTCTGAGTCAGTTACCTTGTAATATCAATAAATTAACTTAAAAAGTCTGCCAAGTTCTCTAAGATTTTTTAAAAATTATTTTACATGTATATCTGTATCACACATATAGACAAAAGGATCAGATATGGGATTTAAAAACCATAAGAACTGTCTTTGTTTGTTCTGTTTTGTTTTGCTTAATCTCTTCACTTATTTTACCCAGAACTCCAATCCTAATAGTCACTTGTTAAGTGTATACTCTTGGGCAAGTTTCTTAAATTCTAAAATCTGAGGCTATAAAATGAGGATGAAAGATGATCTACAATGATCTTTTTATGCATAGAAAATTAAATGTTTTAATACAGATAAAAAACTATGCAAGGCCTCATGAACTAGTAAATACTAGTTCATGACTGTTCCCTACTTTTTTATAAAATGTAGTGTTAAAAAGCCACTGCACAATATTTATGTATGATAGCCATTCATTCATTTATTAATTTAATCATGGATTTTCTATCATGATCAGCCATGCTCCAGATGCTGAATATACATCAGAAAGAGACAGAGACAGAGAAAGAGATAAATTGTAGTCTACTTAAGGGCCATAGAGTAGTGGAAGGCAAAATAACTAAATTGAAAATGTATATAACTTCAGGCAGTGATGAACTTTTTGAAGTAAAATGTAAGAGGATTACATAAATAATAAATGCATACATAATGAAACAGGATTTTTGTGGGAGTGTCTCTATTTTATATGTGACACTCAAATGACAAGACAATGAAATGAAGTGACAAAAGAGAGAGAGGGAAAGAGAGAGAGAGTGAGACACAGCGCCTTGGGGAGATAGTTGGGGAAATAATGCATGTGGAATGAATGGTAAGTGTAAGGTCCATGAGGTTGCACAGAGTAGTAATTAGGAGGAACAGCAAGAAGACAGACCCTGTGGCTGGAGTGGCATTAGTAATGGGTAGAGGTCAGAACTGTTATCATTGTTAAGATCATGTTGGTCCTAGAGCTAGAATCCAGAGTTTGCATTTTTCCCCCTAAAGGTGATGAGAAGCCATTCACTGAGGATTTGAGACTAAGCAGGTAGTATTATGGTTTTTTTTTGGAGGAAAATCAGAGTTCCTAAATTCAGTTAAAGAAATGATTACTAAACCTTTGAATTGTGCTTTTATGAGCCTGTTACCTCCTCTCCTACCACATAGCCTGTATATCAGTGCTATACTATGAGTTCTGTTCTTGGTGAACTACAGCAAAGGTCCTTCCAAGTCTGAAGAAAGAAAAAAGGAACGGCACTATGTTAAAGATTTAGGAAGGTTTAATGAAAGAAAAACAAATTTTTAGGGCACCACACTTTTTCTTTAGGCTACTTCAAACAGACAAAGAACCATAAATGAAAATCCCAGTATACGTCATTATAGTTTTATTATTTAGACAAAAACACCAGTCATTACGTTAGTGATGGAGACTTTGACTTGATGTTCAAGAAAAGTAGCAAAGACTTTAAGTTGTAGATTGGCTTTCACGTAATGATTTAATTTCTTTAAAATATTGCAAGAACTTCTTTTTTATTTTATTTAATTATTTTTCAAGTACAGTTTTCTGTCTATTTCTCCCATCCCAGACCACCCCGCCCTGTGCTCCCCACCTCTCCCCCATTTTCACCCCCTTAGTTATTGACCCTGTGTCCTTTATGCTTGTTCCTCTAAATCCCTCCCCTATTTCCCCTTAAATTCCCTTCCCTCTTCACTCTGGTTGCCGTCCCCCTGTTCTCTATTTCAGGGTCTTTGTTTTTATTTTGCTTGCTTGTTTGTTTTCTTGCAAGAACTTCTTTTTAAAAAAAATGAGAGCATATGCTGTTTCACAAGTGCCTGCTGGAAAACCACAAAATCAGCAGCAATATTTGTGGCTGCTGAGAGGCTGTGATAACTATTTCCAAAGACAGAGAGTAACAGAGGAACCAAGGATACCTTCATAACTCCACACGGTTTGTGGTATTTTACAACTTGTTTCCCTTTAAGTAGTAAAGATAATTATTTCTATCAAACAACTGGGACAAATTACTAATAATTACTTAGCTTTACCTTAACTTTAAATAGTAGATATTATACCACCACTAACTTATACATTTCAGATACAAAAACTGAAGCTCCAGGATATTAAGTGAATTATCCAATGCCAGTCAATAAATAGCTGTGCCAACACTTGAACTCAGATTCATTGGGGTCCAAATCTATGCTCTTGATTATTTACCATAGAACAGCAGAGCAAAGGAGTTTTCCAGAGCATTACTTTTTTTTAAATAAAGAGATACTACTTTAAATTTGCCATCCCCCCAACTTTTTAAAAAATATTTTATTTATTTATTTTTAGAGAGAGGGGATGGGAAGGAGGAAGAGTGGGAGAGAAACATCAATGTGTGGTTGCCTCTCATGTGTCCCCTACTGGGGACCTGGCCTGCAACCCAGGCATGTGCCCTGACTGGGAATCGAACCAGCAATCCTTTGCTTCATAGGCCCATGCTCAATCCAACTGAGCTACACCAGCCAGGCCCCCCCACCAACTTTTTTATAGTGAAAAACATAGCTCAGGTAATTTGTATCACTGTTCTTCTTTATCATTACTGTTTGCTATAAAGGAAACTGATGGCTTATTTTTAATAAATATAATAGTCAATTTACTATTAGAGCACATTAAGCTATATTAAATTAAATATGTTAAAATACATTGGACATTAAATGAACATATTAAGATGATAATAATGATAAAAGTGTCTTCAGTGGAATATTCATATTAATAGTTTAAACCCCAAATATTTACTCATATAACTTCTATTAGACAGATGCAAATGCATTGATTTTTATGCCTTTTATATTTAGGGTTTTTTTTACCTTTATGAAAAACACTTAAGTATTTCAAAATGGAGCTAATATTAATTTAAACCAATTTTTATCTAAAAATATTGTTGAGGCACATTATTTCCTCACTTGCTTTTTCTTTAAAAGTTTCCATAGTCTTAAAATATATTAAAACTATGAGAGATTGAACCTGTCTGTGGCTTTAAATGTTAGGTTTGTTATTTCCAAATTAGGAGGGAATTTTTATTGTTGATATGTACAAATAACATCACTTTCTATCCAGTTTTTGTCCCAGCTGCAGCATCTGGCCCCTTTAAAGGATTCTTTAATTTCATGTAAAAATAAGGGAATGAGATTACTAGGAGAAGTACTTGAAAATTAGGAGGCCAGGGCAAGAGAAAAAGATGGTGCTTTGACACATTCTGCAACTTTTTAGTCATTTATTTTTGTTAGTTGGCAGTAGAATAGAACTAATCCATAGTATTGGGAATATTTTATGTGTACAGAGGAATTCACGAATTGGTCTCAGGATGCTTGGAAAAAATTTAAAAATGTATAAGCCTCTTTAAGAAATTACAGTTTGTGCCTATCTATGGATACACATTTACTCACACATATCCACAAATACGCACAACCATAAACCCGTATACAGTCTATAAATGCTTTACAGAGAAGGAAGGAGTTTTGAGGGCCTAAAGAGCTGCAGTTCATAGGTGGAGTGGAACTTGAACTAGACCTTGGGACTGAGGAGCACTTGATAATGGCAAGCAGGGAAGGAGGAAAGCATTCTGGTCAGAGAACATAGTATAGTAGATGTAAAAACTTGAGTCAGTGATTCAGCAATGTCAATGTCAGTGAATCAGCAAGGAGGCCTGCAGGAAGAGGCTGCCTGTATGCATGATGCAAAAGAGCTTTGGCTGCAAACTGAAGTTATGTGATGAAGGCTTTTACTTGTTCTTGTAGGTAGACTGTTTTACACAAGGAGAACCGTGCTGAAAGTGATGCTATAATTAACATTCAAATGGTGTGGGTAATATTGTCAAGAGGTAGATAATAGTTTGGCTTAGTTGATGGCAATGGACACCATTAAATAAGCAAAATGGGAGTGAGCTTTCAAAGGAAGGGACAGAAGAATTTAACTATATTTGAACAATAAGCTTGTGTGTAGATGGACGATTTATATTGGGTAAAATAACATAAGACAACCACATCTTAAGTACATAGTTTGGCAGTCTGGACTTACCTTTGTCTGATTTATTGAAGCAAGAATCATAGCCTTTTGATTTATCAGTTACCTCACGAAGTAGCTCAAGGATATGCTTCCCTTCACCTGTCTAATCACAATTTCATTACTGTATGCATATAGATGTTTCCCCTCTGGGATTTTAAAGGGCATTAGGGATTTAGGGAAAGTTTAAACTCTCTCTCTCTAAACTTGACATTAAATTAATGTTATTTTAGACTCAAAACTTTCTCCTACACATAGTAGATCATTAATGTAATTGACAGAGATTTGAATCCCAGATGTTTATGCATTTGCGATCCCAAAGGCTTCCCTCCGGGAGTCATTCTCCTTTACAGTTAGAGGCACAATGAAAATGCAGACTCAAAGCAAGCAGTGTCAATTAAATTCAGATGTCAACCTGGCTCTTTGGTGACAGCCTGATCTTTAACATGGTTATGCTAGTTCTCAAAGCATTTCTGAATTTTGCCAATTATGGTATTACAAAGACTGTCTGACCAAGACTGGTACTTTAACAAATGACCACTCCTAATAACTACTACTTTTTTCACTAGTGCAGAACAAATCCTTTTTGTAACAAAGCAGGTTTCTGCTGACAATAGTAAAGAGAAACCTCAGTGGAAAAGAGATACAAAACCAGTGGTGCTCTGTTCTAGAAAGTTAGAAGTTAGATGTAGAGATAAGACAAACACTAGAAGAAACGAGTTTGCAGGGCTGTGGTGTTCTAAGGTGAGACGAATGGCAGTCAGTACTGTCTCTTCAGAAATATATGTTTGTTTTAATCTGCCTGTTGTGTTAAATTACTTATGGCATGTGGTGACTCATGAGCCAACACAAACACCTTTTCCTTCTTTTTGTCACTTTTTTCTTTAATCTTAGCTAACTTTCTATGCTAATCTATAGACAGGAGGGGCCATACTAGCTCTCTGGGCAGGATTTGGACCCATAGAAATATTCTGAAAGACTTGCAATGACCTGGCATTGAGCTGTATTGGGAAAGAACTTGGAATCTCCTGTTTTGTCAATGGCCTTTGTTCTTTGGCCTCAAAGGACAGATAATTCAGTAGGAGCAGTGGTGTACCTTCTGAGGCTTTGTATAGCATAGGAATTACCAAGGGAGGAGTGGAGGGACCCAGAAGTATAACTTTAGATGCAAGCATAGCTTGAGAACACATCCTGCATGATCAGAACTTGACACTGGGATGTGATCAAAAGAAGTGTGGTTTTTGTTCAGTGGCCAGAATTTTCTTCATCTCTTCCCAGATTTCAGGGACTGTATCAGGAGCAGTAGCCTTCTACATTTTGAAGGGTTCAGATTGAAAGCTGCCTTTCACAAGCTGAGATCTGGTGCTGATCTGTAGAAATTGGGAAGGGATTTAGTGAACTGAAAATGGAGTCCCTGAATGGCAATCTTCAGGGAAAAATAAATTCTGATTCTTATCTGTTTGCTTTCTAGACACTACCCTTAAGAAATGAATCCTAATAATTGTGGCTTAAAGTTAAGATGAACATAATAACACCAAGCAATTTTTTCTTTTTGTGTTTCACAGAAAAACCACCTTTCTGGAGCCCCATTCTTATTTTTAATGTCTTCATGTTCTCACTGATTAATTTTAAAATGCTGTTAAAAAACAAGCTATCATTCAGAAAGAAAACTGCCCCCTGACATTTCTACTGATAATAATGGGGAAAGTCGAAAGCCTGAAACATCTTCTCTGGGCACCTGGGTATAATTTCTGTTTATATTCATGGAACTGCTAAACATGTCATGCAAATAAGAAAATGGAACTTTAGAAGATAGTCCCTATTGACTGGACGGTTTTTTTTAACTGCAGGGAGTTATATATTGCTTTTATAAACTTTCTTTTAATTTAGAAAAATATTTCCATGTGATATAATTTTTAATTCTTCTAAGAAATACAGTGTTTCTGCCCTGGCTGGTATGGCTCAGTGGATTGAGTGCCAGCCTGAGAACCAAAAGATGGCCAGTTTGTTTCCCAGTCAGGGCACATGCCTGGGTTACAGGTGAGGTCTCCAGTATTAGGCACCTGAGAGGCAACCACATATTGATGTTTCTCTCCCTATTTTTCTCCTCCTTTCTTTCTCCCTCCCTTCCTGTCTGTCTAAAATAAACAAATAAAATTTAAAAAAAAGAAATACACTATTTCTAATTGAGAAGTCTGCGGATATGGCTTGAGCATTCTAGCTCATATGTATAATTGGTAGCAACAAATAATTCTAAAGGATAAAGATGCTTTATTCTCCATGACTGTTAATATCAAATGAAAGCACATACTGACATCCAGGAGAAAATAGCCTTTTTGCTTTTATATTACCTGTCAACTTCCATGAAATCCTTTAGGCATAATCACACTTTCTCCAGAGTGTCATCATTCTCTGGTAAGATTTCACTTTTTGCTATACTAATCTCCACAGATACAAGGAAGTAAGTCTAAGTACATCTCTCTTTTCCCTAAAAAGTGTTGCTGAAATGTAGGAGAAAACTACTTGGCAACTCTTAACTCCTCTCCCTCTCTCCCCAGCCTCCCAGAATTTCTCAGCTCTTCACAAGAGTGTTTTCTCCTTATGGATAAGTTGATTTGGTTCCATTTATAAAAATAGCAACTATTTAAATGGGAAATGCTTTCCCTTATACTCTGGGCCAAATGTTTTTCTAAAAACATACACATGTTGTTTTTTTTTTCCTAACACAGAAAAATTCTTAATGTATTCAAAGTTCATCAACTCCCAAAGAGTCTTCTGTAGGTTAATGGATTTAACAACTAAATTTACATAAATGCCAAAATAAAATTTGTGAATTAGAGAATTGTTCTACATAACTGCATTGTATGTATTTGCATGTATACACATTATATAAATAGAAAGCTGTCATATTATCTATTCATACACAATTATGATTATTTCCTAAATTGAATTTTATATAGTGATTTTTAGGATGGCAGGAAGTAGCCCATGTAATATTTTGCTTAAACTTTTTTCTCTACTATAGAGAAGCAAAAAGAGAAGTTTGTATCCCTTCTTTTAGTCCTTTTAAAGCTCATTTATTTATTACCACCTTCAAAGATTGTAGTTTCTTCAGCTTATATCCAAAGACTTGCAGTTGGATGTGAGCTTGAAATTCAAAGTTTCATTGTCTAGCCAATGAAGGATTCACTCTATCAATTATATTGCCTTCTGTTTAAAAATTTCCACCAGTAATGGTGCAAAATGTTGGCAGAAATAGGAATGGAGGTGTGGATTGTCTGAACTTCTCAACACACTCTCCTTCAGCCCCTCTGACCTGAATAAGTACAGGGAACAGCCAAATGAAACAGAGTTACCATGTGATGAATTGAGCTTGCTTCAAGATGACTCTCTCACTCCCTACCACAGGGATCCCCAACCGCTGGGCTACAGACTGGTACTGGTCTGTGGCCTTTTTAGGAACTGGGCCACAAGGGAATAATGCCTGAGCTCCACCTCTTGATCCCCCTCAGTTCCACCTTCTGTCCCTCCCACCCCAGTTCATGGAAAAATTGCTCCCTGGTGCCAGAAGACTTGTTCTACCCTTTAAACCCTTACATTAAAAAATTTTGGAGCCTCAACCAATTTATAGCAATAGAGACAGAATTATAGAATATGTTGTAATTAGTACTTACTGTCCTTACATTAAGGCATATCTGCCTGGCTAATTGGCCCCCTCTGGAACAATGTACAAAAGTGAGTCTGATCTCTGCTTTATTACGGTGCTTCTTTAAATATTTGGAGACAACTCTAACACTCCACTAATCTTATTTTTTCCAGGCAAAATTGTTTTAGTTTTTTTAAGTGTCATTAGTAACATTTATCAATAATAGTAGTAATTGTTACACACCTTTAGTACTTGGGAGTTTCCAAACACTTCCATTTACTTTCTTATTTTACACACAGAGCAACAACTATAGGTTCTTAATTTTACAAACGAGAAACCTAAGGCTTAGGGAAGATAAATCATATACCTTAATAATTGATTCAACAAATACGTATTGCATACCTACTGTACGGCAGGGAGAGTTCAAAATCCTAGGATATAGGAGAGAATAAAACAAGTATGGCACCACCCTCAAAGCTCTATCAATCTTGCGGGAATATCATACATTAAAAAAATTAGCCCTGGCTGGTGTAGGTCAGTGGATTGAGTGCGGGCCTGCAAACCAAAGGATCGTGGTTCAATTCCCAGTTAGGGCACATGCCTGGGTTGTAGGCCAGTTCCCAGCAAGGGAATGCATGAGAGGAAACCATACATTGATATTTCTCTCCTTCTCTAGTTTCTTTCCCCTCTAAAGATAAATATAAAATCTTTCCCTGGCTGCTGTAGCTCAGTGGATTGAGCACGGGCCTGTGAAGCAAAGGGTAGCTGGTTCGATTCCCAGTCAGGGACATGCCTGGGTTGCAGGCCAGGTCCCCAGTGGGGTACACATGAGAGGCAACCATACAATGATGTTTCCCTCCCACTCTTTCTCCTTCCCTTTTCCTTTCTCTAGAAATAAAATATTAAAAAAAATTATTATGTGGTACTCAGATAATAGTAACAATTGTAAAAAAGTTTAAACTTTAGCCCAAGTCTTCTGTCTCCAAAACAAACTCAGTAGGATCATCACCTTCATGGAAGTGGGTATTCACTTGTATTAATGAGACTCAATTATATTTTGGAAACCAGTTGTTTTGTCATGAGCCCTTTTTAAGATTGACGTTCTGTATTTTCATTTCTGGGGGACATGGGATCTACATGTGTACGGTTAGCTGAGAAGAGAACCTTACATAGATTTTGATCACATTTTATTTTGTCATTTTCTTACAATTACTCTAATTTGCCAACATTTTTAAAACTCTTATTTGATCATCACTAGCATATTAGTTCTTTCAGTTTCTGTTTCTCTGAAAATTTTATGAAATTATGTTCAACAATATCACTGGCAAAAAAATATCTACAAGTGTTTGCTGTGAAAGAAAGATCATATACATGTTATTAGATGAAAATGAGATTTTCTATTAGTTAAGTGACCTTGGGCAGATATCGTCCTTTCCCAAAGCATCTGATTACTCATCTGTGCAATGAAAGAAAGCAGGATGAGAATTTTAAAGGGATTTCCCGGCATTAAAAGTTTTATAATACAATATGTTTTAAAGATATATGCTGAGTATTAAAATACTTTTTTTCTGGGTGTGAAGAGAAGAAAATGCAAAATATATACCAACATGAGCTGGTGAGCATCATGCCCCCATCAGCTTATGGAAAGAAGCAAACACTGGTCCAAAAATCATATACAATGGTCAGTTAAAGTATAGTAATTGTCAAACTTCCCTTACTCTAGGATAATGGATTCATGAAGTCCCCAATAGTCTTTTCAGCTATCTATTTTTAAAAACTATTTAGATCATATGATAGTCATCTTTCACTGACTGACTTATTTCACTTAGCATAATATTCTCTAGTTTCATACATGCAGTTGCAAAAAATAGGAATTCCTTCTCTCTTTCTGCTGTATAGTATTCCATGAGTAAATGTACCATAGTTTGTTTTTACTTTAATACACTCATCTACCTATGGGCACTTAGCCTGTGTCCAAATCTTGGTTATTGTGAGTAGCACTGCTGTAAAATGGGATGCATAAATTCTTTTGAACTGGCATTTCAGGATTGTTAGGGTATGTTCCCAGCAGTGGAATGGCTGGGTCAAAATGCAGTTCCATTTTTTAGTTTTTTGAGGAAATTCCATGATGTTTTCCACAGTGGTTACACCAATCTGCATTCCCTCAAACAGTGCACTAGGGTTTCCTTTTCTCCACATCCTCTCCAGCACTTGTTTATTGATTATTAATGATGACCGTTCTTAATGGTGTAAAATGGTATCTCACTGTAGTTTTAATTTGCATCTCTCAGATGGCTAGTGATGTTGAGCCATCTGAGATGTTGAGCCTATATCTATGGGCCCTCTGTATGTCCTCCTTGGACAAATGCCTATTAGGTCCTTTGGCCATGTTTTAATTAAATTATTTGTCTTCCTGGTGTTGAGTCCTATAAGAGGAATCTAATGAACAAAATAAACTAATGAGCAAAATAGAACCAGAGGCATAGATTCATGGAAGAGACTGACAGCTATAAGTAGGGTGCAGGAAGGCAGGGACTGATTGAAAGAAGGTGAAGGAATTAGTCAAAGAACATATAGGAAGGACCCATGGACATGGACAATGGTGAGGAGACTGATTATGGAAGTGAGGGGCAGGGTGGGTGGAGCGGGGGGAGGGGGAAAAAGTGAGACAACTGTAACAGTATAAAAAATAAAATACAAAAATAAAAAATGTTTAGAAACCAATAATGAATAGATTGATTACAGATAACTAAGCCAAATTAGTTACTTAGAAATCATTTCTAATTTGGAGTCTCCTGCAGTCCCCTCTTTTTCTTCTGTGTAGGAAAATAATCTATGATTATGTCTGGTACCACTCACAGGTCTCTTTCAAACATCAGCCTAGTAAAAGTCAATTCTTATTCTTTAACTTAAATTTAATGCTAGGCTTTATTTATGTCTTTGAATTTGAGTAGTTTGTGGATTGCTTTTTCTTAATATTGCTTCATTAAGTAACATAATGTATCTATTTCACATCAACTCTATTTTGGTTGCAATATGTGCTACAATTTATTCCTGTCATTATCTTAGACTTGTCAGTAAGAGAGGATTGAAATTTAATTAACAAAAAATTTCACCCACTTTCAAGTAGGGATAAATGGGAATTGTAGAAACCAAAGGAAAAAGAAAATAAAAGACCACCCACCCCAAAATGTAATGAATGTTCTCTTTACATGGAAAGTTCTGTCCTGATACTGTGGTTTAAAGACAGAGTACTCATGTCCTGGCTCATGTGGCTCAGTGGATTGAATACCAGCCTGTGAAACAAATAGACACTGGTTCTATTCCCACTCATGGCACATGCCTGGGTTGAAGGTCAGGTACCCAGTTGGGGGTATGTGTGAGGCAACCTATGGATGTTTCTTTCACACTTTGATATTTCCCTCCTTCTCTTTCTTTCTTCCTCTCCCTCTCTCTAAAAATAAATAAATAAAACAAAAAATTATTAAAGACAGACTACTCAGAATGCACATTTATAAATAACAATATTGGAAATATTTCTTCATTTGAAGATAACTTTGTTAATTATATGAAACTATGGTGGATTAAATAACAACTTGCAATGAATTAGCTTTTGGATATTGTAGTTAAAAAATTCTTCTGTCACTTTTCAGTTTCTTATTTCTTTGAAGGCTTCTCATCATGTTGCCAGACCATCTCTAGGCTAGGGAGCTTCCCTAGTGTTCTTGTCAGCATGAAAATCCATGCCTGGTTTTAACAATACCTTTTTCTTGGGAATGTTAATGCTGCTGTATTTGTGTCTTATTTGTATTTACTGTGTTTTATTGTAACATATCAAAGGCAGGCATCAAAAATGTCTGTTCAAATGTGTTACTTTTTAAGTGTATATGCAAGACAAATAGGTTCAAGTATTTAACAATTTAAGAGTTTTTTAAAGTTTTTTTTCCTTTAAGCTGATATACATTGGGCATAAGGGATTTTAGAAGATACTTAAAAGTGCATAAATAAATTTATATATGTATATGGTGCAGAAGGATATTTTGGTATAAATTAGCATGGCTATTCATATTTCCCCACCATGTGGAAAGGCTCAAGTGTTTACAGACTTAGCTTCAATTGGTAACATATTTAATTAGTATTCTATCTCTGCATTCACAATGCACAAAGAGGGTTTAAGAAAACCGTAGCCAATATACTGAGGCAAAGACACATGATGCAAGGTAAATTTAGCTTGTTGAAAGCTATAATTATTTAATGTAAAATATAGTACTCCCCTCTTTTTTCAAGTATTTACCTAAGATAGAAAATTTATTTTTATTATGGGTAAGCTAAAAATAAATATAAAAGCATTAATAGATATTTATAATATATATGAACCAATTTTACTTGTGTATATCTTTCCATGCCAACAAAATGAAACCTTTTAACATGACATACAGAGCCTCCACGAACTTATATTTATTTAGAATTTTGGACATAAAAAAAGTCTAGCCTTCTACCCCATCAGGGTTGTTGTGTATTTATTGGGCCCCCACAATTTTCTAATCTATGAATTTAGAGAATGGGCGGACAGAACATTTTCAGGTAAAACTCTGAAAAGTTTTTCAACTGGAATTTTACAGAACTTCAAAGATTCATGTACATACACATGCACTCATGAACTCTGTCCATAAAGTATGCTACCATGTAATATAAAAAATAGAAACATTCATTGTAGAAGATACAAGATACAAGAAACATTGTACATAGGATGATGCCTTAGTCCCCTGCAAAAATGGCACCTTGGGACCTCACACAGTTCTCCCAGTTGCCATCAGCTGTCCAGTTGTATTTTCCTGAATCTCACTGATAGTCTGAAATCTCTCCCTTTTCAAAGATGATTTTAGCTTGGGGAAAATCCAGAAGTCACAGGATGCCAAACCTGGGCTGTAGGGGGCCTGAATCACTTAGTTAATTTGATGTTTCACCAAAAATCTCTGCATAAGACGTGATGCATGAACGGGTACATTGTTGTGATGAAGCTGCCAATTACTAGTTGCCCATAGCTGCAGCCTTATGAATCATCTAGTTTCCACAGAGGAATGCTCAAACTTAACAGAAAATCTGTTGCGAATTTGTTGCTCTACTTCTTCAGTAATTTTGAATGCAATGGCCACACAGTACATATGCTCACTCAATGATATCTACCATCCCCCCGACTAGTACAGTACAGTCATCAATGTTCATACATGTGCAGTCCAGTCCACTCTACTTGGCTGCTGGGTTACACAGATGTACAAACTGTTCTCATATTAACAATGGTAGTTTGAAAATACTATTGATGCACTCTTTCAGTTTAATTTTCCATATGGTTTTGTATATATATCTTTTTATTATTGTTTGCTGTATTTTTCCCAGTAAATTCCTTGATAGTCAATTTTTTGTCATTATTTGATTTCAAATAATGTTTCTGACACACTGCAATATATGGCTGAATACCATTAATTGAGTTGTTTAGAAGTGCAGTGTTCTCAAAAACATAAACAACAAAAAAATTTAAAGCATCAGGTTCAATATCTCACCATTACATTAAACCATTTTAGTTTTTTAAGTTTCTTACTTGGTATTTTAGACTATGCTATTTAATAGCAATTATTTATCAATACAACATATGGCTTACATTTTGTATAGTAGTTACAGACATTTCATATAAGAAAATAATTAGAGAAATATGTTTTGTCTTACTAATAATTTAACTACTCAACTCCCAGGTTAGGCAATAGAACCACCACAAGTATTTCAGGCTAATTCTTTTTGAAATGTAATATTTATTTTACTAATTACCAAATAAAATTTAATCTCTCATGTATTATTTTAATAATTTAACCTGTCAAACATTTAATAAGTCCCACTTATAAAACAAGACTTAATATTCCAATTAAAATATTTAGGTACCTTTAATTTTTACTAATGTGCACTGTGATATGATGGAGATGCAAAAACATATAAAAGATGAGGAAATTACTTATTTTTTTTAAGATTTTATTTATTTATCTTTAGAGGGGAAGGGAAGGAGAGAGGGAGAGAAACATTAATGTATGGTTGCCTTTCATGAATCCCCTGCTGGGAATTGGCCTGCAGGGAACTGGCCTGCAACCCGGGTATGTGCCCTGACTGGGAATCGAACCGAGATTGTCTGGTTCGCAGGCCCGCGCTCAATCCACTGAGCTACACCAGCCAGGGACCAAGAAATTACTTATATTACTTATCCTGAATATTACTTATTCAGTTCTTTTCTCTTTTTTTTTGAGTAAACTGTGATTCTAAAAGTAACAAGTATTTTATGTCATTAGATACTTCCTGTTCACACCAAAATGTCTACAATTTGTTGATCTTTATGGTTTGATTAAATGTACATATTGGAAACAACAATGCTTTCCTATAACTTTTGTAAACAATAAAATATAAATATGGGCATCAAAGAGGAAAATAAGAAAGATATTTTAGACTATCAAGATACAGTCCCAATTTTATATTCTGAAGTACCTCATTTGTATAACAATGTAATTAAATTTAAATCCACATTGATAAATGTAATCTGCCCTTCCTCCAAGCCAATACAATACTGCTTTCTCGCTGGTACAGATCACTTTCCATGAACTTTTATTTTCTCAGTTTCTATTGAAATCATATAGGGATAAAATATTGCATGATTTTATAAAAACAAAGATGCAGTAAAGTATAAAGACAAATTTAAAGCATATTCTTTGATTTTATTTGTATTTTCAACTTAGTGCCTACACATAATCAGCTAACATTCTCGGCTTCCAGTAAACTCTGGATCTATATTGATAGTTTTCAACATGGGCTGCACTTCTGAAATCCTGGAGGCCTTTAAAAAAAACCAAGTATGACCTGGTATTATACCAGTACAATTAAATTAGAATGTCTAGGGGCCAGCATTCCAGTTGCAGTATTTAAAATAGCCTCTCTGGTGATACTCAAATTCAGTGATGGTAGCAAATCATGGCTCCATAAAATAGAACAGGCTATGCCTTTATAAATATTAATCATAGTCTACATTAATTCATCTCCAGATAGGTAGCGATAAAAATATTTTGGAACAAAGAGATTATTAAAGGCCTGCAATAAGTTAGGCTACTTTAGGAGAGCTATTTTTTACCTGCTATCATTATAAATTGAAGGATAGTGAAAACTTCAGGAAAGTGATAAATTGCATGTCTAGCTTAGGAAATTTATGTGTAATATAGGGAAATTCTTTTATTGATAACACTAATTTACAGAATGACTAGAAAGAAAGTTCATCTTAGTCCTTATTCCTAAGTCTTCTGTAAAATATTACCACGCTTGGTAGCTGAAAACAATAGGAACTCATTTTCTCACATTTTTGGAGGCCAGAAATCTGAAATCAAGGTTGATTCTTTCTAGAGGCTTTGAAGAAACCTCTCTTAGTTTCTAGTGGTTGCTGGCAATCCTTGGCTTCTAGATGCAGCAACCCAACCTTTGACTCCATCTTCACATGATGTTGTCTTCTTTGTATTTCTACATCTGTATGTGTCCTCTCATTATAAAGATGCCAGTTATTATATTTAGGGTCCACTCTAATCCAGTATAACCTAAATTTAACTTAACCAATTACAAGGACCCTGCCTCCAAGTCAAATCACATTGTGAATTTTTACATGGACATGTAATTTGAGAGGACACTGTTGAGCCTAGTGCAGTCCTTATGTTACTTAATTTCTCTGAAACTTTTGATGTGGTTCAACAGTCTTCCTAAAACTTCCCCACCTCATGTCTACTGTATATATTTTGCATCTTTTGCTTACTTCTGTCATAATACCCCAAACAACATATTGCAAAGGTATGTTATATACCTGTTTCTTCCCATAATCTGTGAAATCCTACAAGGCAAAGGGAGTGATTTATTTGGGTCTGTCTGTGAAAACCTAGCATGGTTTCTGGCTTATGCAAGCCCTTGCTTGGTAAGTTTTGGAAAAAAAGGAAGGCAGAGGGAATGAGAGAAA
Source organism: Artibeus jamaicensis (assembly GCF_021234435.1). Classification (NCBI taxonomy): domain Eukaryota; kingdom Metazoa; phylum Chordata; class Mammalia; order Chiroptera; family Phyllostomidae; genus Artibeus; species Artibeus jamaicensis. Next base: position 8,568,281 of record NW_026521887.1, read on the forward strand.
AGGATGTGTAGCCACTCACCTAAACGGAACTAAAGCAAAGGTCTGCCAGTACAGTTTCTGATTACAAACAGGGTTGATGACTATTGAGGCCTGTTTTCTGAATTATTGAGGCTCATGATTTTTGTAAATATAATTCCCACATATTTGTTCAAGAAATAAAAGGCTTCTATATGTGTACAAAAGGATTTGATTTATATGTTGATCCAGCTATATAATCTTAAGTTCCACAACTCAGGAATCTGTGGGATGAAATATTTACTTAGCAAATAAGGATTCTGTCAAAGAAAGAAAGGTAACATACAACATAGATTATTTCTGAAATTTTCACTTAATCAAGCAGTTTACTTGCAGGTCTTGCGGGTTGTGTCTTCCAGCACAATCTGAGAGTTCACAGCAAAACATCCTTTACTACCATTATCTTACCATTTACTACCATCTATGGCACTGGTCCCAGTGACCAATGTTTTTGGTTGTTGGATCTCATCATTCAGAGTTATCAGACATGTATAGCTCTGGCCAAGTGATGGTCTGCATGTAATTGGCATGTACAGGGGTTTTCAAATTATTTCCTTTTCTTGTGTGTGACTTGCTTAATCAATTCAAATGTTGTTCCCTTGAAAACTTCCAACAACTGAAGTATGAACAAGGGAAGAAAAAAATAGAACTAAGAGTGCTATGTGTGCCAGAAGCATAGTAATATCATGTAGTCCACTGTTTGGTCGTACTGATCTACACCATTCTTTGCTACCTCCTTCATATATAGATTGTAGAATGCATGAACCAAACAAAAATGGATCATTAAGGGCTGTTGGCTCACAAAATGCCAATTATATATTATGTGTTCAACACATAATTTTATGGAAGATACATGGAGAATCTAGATAGGAAAAATTACTGTCTATGAGTGATTATATTGAAACCAGTGGTATCACTATCACTTAGTGGTGTATTACAATGCTAATTCAAGAAGGGGCTACTGCTAATTCAAGGTCAAATTAAACTTCCTATAAGCAGTTTAAAAGTGTAGAAGTAGTTACCTAAAAAGGTAATTTGAGATTATTTGGAAATAATTAAATACTTTGAAAAATTGTGGATTCCTTTATTAGAGCACCTCTACATTTGTCTGTTTCATTCTTTTAAAAAATGTATTAAATTTATTGAGGTGACATTGGTTATCAAGGTGATATAGGTTTTAAATGTGCACTTCCATAGTATAAGATCTGTATATTATACTGTGTGTACACCACCCCAAATCAAACCATCTTGCATCATAAGAGTGACATTGCTTTAGAAGAGTTATTAACCTTGGGTGATTTTGCACCCTAAGAAATTTTAGTCAATGTTTGGAGACACTTTGGATTGTCACAAATTTGGGAGGGGCTGCTGATGGCATCTTAGCTGAGGCCAGAAATGCTCCTAAATACCCTGCAATTCAGACAACAACCCCTTGGCAAAGATTTGTCTGGTTCATATTGTCAGTAGTGCCCATGTTGAGATGCTTTGCTTTAAAATACTACATGCAAAAAAATGAAACTTGAGCACAAACTTACACCATACACCAAAATAAATTCAAGGTGGTTAAAAGACTTAAATATAAGCCGTGACACCATTAAAGTTCTAGAGGAGAACATTGGCAAGAAAATCTCAGATATTCCACGCAGCAACATTTTTACTGATATGTCCCCTAGAGCAAGGAATATAAAGGAAAGAATAAACAAATGGAATCTCATCAAAATAAAAAGCTTCTGCGTGGCTAAAGAAAACAGTATTAAATTAGCAAGACAACCAACTGTATGGGAAAACATATTTGCCAATGATACCTCAGACAAAGGTTTGATCTCCAAAATATACAAAGAACTTACATGACTCCACTCTAGGAAGACATTTAACCCTATTAAAAAATGGGAAAAGGACTTGAACAAACACTTCTCCAAGGAGGACATACGGAATATCCAGAGACACATGAAGAGATGCTCAATATCGTTAGCTATCAGAGAGATGCAAATTAAAACCACAATGAGATACCACTTTACACTGATCAGGATGGCTATCATAAATAAAGCAACAAACAACAAATGTTGGAGGGGTTGTGGGGAAAAGGGGTCCTTAGTTCACTGTTGGTGGGATTGCAGACTGGTACAACCATTATGGAAAACAGTATGGAATTGTCTCAGAAAAATAAAAATCGACCTGCCTTTTGACCCAGCAATTCCACTGCTGGGATTATATCCTAGGAATCCAAAAACATCAATTTCAAAGAACCTATGCACCACAATGTTCATAGCAGCACAATTTACAATAGCCAAGAGTTGGAAGCAACCTAGGTGCACGTCAGTAAATGAATGGATCAAAAATTGTGGTACATATACACAATGGAATTCTATGCAGCAGAAAGAAAGAAGGAGCTACTACCCTTTGCAACAACATGGATGGAACTGGAAAGCATTATGCTGAGTGAAATAGGCCAGGCAGTGAAAGACAAATACCATATGATCTCACCTTTAACAGGAAGCTAAACAACAAAACAAACAAGTAAGCAAAATAAAAACAAAGACACTGAAATAGAGAACAAGGGGACAATGACCAGAGGGAAGAGGGAAGGGAATTTAAGGGGAAAAAAAGGGGAGGGATTTGGAGGAACAAATATGAAGAACACAATGATGAGAACTAAGGGGGGTGGAAATGGGAGGGGGTGGGGAGCATGGGGCGATGGGGGGCTGGGATGGGAGAAATAGACAAAAAACTGTACTTGGAAAATAACTAAATAAAAAAACATGAAGAAAAAATAAGCAAAGAGAATGAAAAAGCTGGCACTTGAGTTAATTTCACTTTATCGTTACACATATGTGGGTTGGAAAACTGTTCTAAACCAGGAGCAAAGATGGGGTTAGAAGATCACCAGTGAGTTTCAATCTTTCATCATATTTACTCTGTTCCATATCTGGAATGATAAGAGTTGAACTACTAAAATTCGCTTGACAATTAGAAAACCCTTTCTCACCTTTTATCTCATAGGATCTTCATAATTCTGTGAGGGGTAGGGGCAGGTACTGAATTTGTCATAGGTGAATTACAGAACTGAAACTTGGAGACCCAGTAAGGAGATGTGGCAGGGTCAATGGTTTCTGGGAGAAGTCTCTGTTCAGACAGCAGTAGAGTGCAATGTCTGTAGAGGATTAAAAAAGAGTAATAGTGAAACCAATGGAAATTTACAGTGCTTTATATTAATTACTAATTCTAAACAATGTCAATGATAAAAAAACAGTATTTCCCTGAGACAGGTTCTTCTAGTCTCCCATCTTGTTCTGCCACTGCTTTGGGAGGTTAAGTAATTTATCCCAAATCAAAACTAGAGAGGAAATGGGAATTCATAGATATGGGATCAAATTTCACATCTGGTGTCTCTACATGCACAAAGCTCCTTCAATATCCCAGTCTAAATCTTATAATTGAAGTAGTATACTTTCTTTAGAGAAAGAAGGCATAGGCCCATAAAATGCTATTAAATCCAATAAATTGGGCAGATTATATATTAATAGTGGTACATTGGGTCCAGTTGAATCCACTAAGCTTTTTATACCAATCAGTGATGCAGAAAGCTCTTTCTACCTTTTTATTGGTCTTGCCACTGTTAGGGATGACTGGCCATGGAATTTTATGGGTCATTTATTTTTTGACAGGTAAAGTCATGTTTTATAGCTATAATTACAGGTGCTTATTCCATGCCTTCCATTTCCTCTCTCTTTATTCTTTCAACTTCTAACCTAACCAAACTCATTAAGCCAAACACTTAACTCCTGTGCATTTTGCAAACTTTCGATATGCTCAGTGCCCTATATTTGACTTTCCTTTTGATGAGATGGGAAAATTGCAGTTGGTTGTCTGAAAGATAGCCCCTAACCTTTTCATGATGGGATGGAAAGCTAAAGGCGAATCCGGGTGTGCGTTAGGCACAACACTAAAAGATATTCCCTATGGCAGTACAGGCATCCTGCCAAAATAGAACTCCTTGACTAGCATGAAAATATTCCTCAGGGCAAAAAGAAAAATATGACAAGGCAGGAGGTAGCATTTGACATTATAGAGATCTGGGAAAATGAAATGTGACAATTGATAATACTATGCAGTTTAATGAAAATTGTCATATTTCATGTTCCCAACATGTATTTAAGTATATGGAAAGGTATGTAGGTATAAAAGTGTAAAAAATGTTAGTTATTTTGATGACACTATGGTTATCTCCATTTAACTATGGGAGCATCATTTACAATAATGCTTTATGAGCCAGTTATTTTTTACTTTGCCATTTTTTAATTTCTTCATTCATATAATAACATGGATGAAAAACAGCTGACTGAATTGATACTGTGTTTATATGTTTTACTTAAGGTTATATTTCTTTTTAGTCTCTAAAATTGATAGCTTGAAGCACATGGAGTAAAAAGGGAAATGATACCTGCCTTTACATAAATGTAATCCTTCCAACGAAAGCTATTTTGGTATAATAATTAGTGAGTTTATTGTTTAGGAACTCAAATTCAATCTCAATGTATGTATTTTCTATAGTGAAGTTAGCAGTGTTAACTGAAAACTTTATCCAGCCAATGAAAAATATCACCAGTTTTGTATTAGGGCATGCTACTTCAAAATGTGGCATTATAGGTGAGATTTTATGCAGCACTCTGTAATAAACCCTCTTTCAAGTAAACACACATCTCTCTAAGCTCTTTCAAAACAAGTTTAAGATGGTAATTAGGGATTGGATAAAATGGCACAACATTTGGGTGTTGGCTTCAAGTTTACTCAAGTCTTCTCACCATGGACCAACCTGCAGTACAATACAGTGCCTAGTATTGCTTTCTAGCCAGATCATCAGTAAATATTCTTTGTTTTAAAAAATGTAAATTGAAATCAGCAGAATCAAATGGTTTCTCCCCAATTCTAATTCTTTGGCAGATCAATCTTTCTCACTCTCTCTGTATCAGACTCTTTTGTTGGCTTATTTCTCCAGTGATGGGAAATATTAATTATGATTAAAGTCTTTTGGTTGTGAACTGAATATTTGCAGAGAAATGCCCACTCATTTGCAGTCATTGAGGAATATTGAGGTTTTTATTGCTACAAAGTTGATCAAGAAACCTAAATAAATGTTTGTCTGCCATCATACTTTCTACAGAGCTAAGAACACTAAAAAAAAGGGTTCTTGTTAGAGCGAACCCATTTCAGGTAGGTTCCAAGATTTGATCTCTTCCCTGGCTGTCCAAGTAACAGGCATTAAAAATACACCAGAACACAACATATATGATGCTATGGCTTTCTCTTTAGAGTTTTTCAATTAGCTAGAAAACCTGTATGTCATCTTGTCTTTTCTCATTTTTAAACATTATTTAAATTAGAATGAGGAGCTTGGTTTACACTTACTCCTAACCTATCTCTGGCTCAGCTCATCTGAGCCCATACTGTTTACACAGCAATATATCCTGCTGAAACTTGTCCCCATCCTTGAGCCCATCATATCTCCTCTGGTCATTTTATCTGAACACTTCCCATTCACTCAGTCAAGTCAAAGCTGGCATATGCTCTGCTCCCCAAATTGCCCCTCCTCCTGTATTTCTCTGTTTTGTTTGCTAGACATACAGATACCCAAACCAGAAACCTGGAAATCAGCTTAGACTCCTCCCTCTCTCTCACTTTGAACATCTACCTAGTCACCAAGTCTTTAACTCCATTCCTGCTTTCCATCCCCACCACACAGTCCTGGCTCAGGCCTTTATTATTTCTCCTTTGGATTATTCCAAAATACCCTAACTGACTTTTCTATTTCTAGATACTTCTGGCTTTAATCCCTCCTCTTCATGTCTGCCAGTATTCTCTTTCTAAAAACAGGTTGAAAATGCCATTTTCTGCCTAAAAACTTCCAGTGGCTTCCTATTGCTAATAGAATAAAATCTAAATTTTTATCTCAGCACACAGGGCTTTTCAGGTCTATGCCACTGGTGATAAACACAAGGCCCAAGGGCAGAATACCACCCTCCACCCTGTTTTATTCAGCCTGGCATCTTGTTTCTACCCAGTGGCAATGCTGAGCTCTCACTGAACTGTTAAGGAGTAGTTACATTCATACAGTTCTAAAATCACATTCATCCCTTTGAATGCAACAGGGAGGCTGATGTGGCTCCTGGTGAAAATGAGTTTGACATCCCTGTTTATATGATCTGTTTGGAGATTTATAAAATGTATTATTTCAGTCAGAAATTATTATTTTAAAAATTATTTTATTGATTATGCTATTACAGTTGTCCCCTCTTACATTTCCCCCTTCATTCCCCTCCACCCTGCACACCGCCTCCCAGCCACATTTCCCCCCTTTAGTTTATGTCCATTTGTCACAAGTTCTTTAGCTTCTACATTTCCCATATTATTCTTGCCCCGCACTGTTTATTTTCTACCTACCATCTATACTACTTATTCTTTGTACCTTTTCCTCCTCTCTCCCCCTCCCACTCCCCTGTTGGTAACCCTCCATGTGATCTCCATTTCTGTGGTTCTGTTCCTGTTCTAGTTGTTTGCTTAATTTGCTTTTGTTTTAGGTGTGATCGTTAATAACTGTGAGTTGGCTGTCTTTTTACTGTTCATGTTTTTTATCTTCTTTTTATTAGATAAGTCCCTTTAACATTTCATATAATAAGGACTTGGTGCTGAACTCCTTGAACTTGTCTTTATCTGAGAAGCACTTTATCTGCCTTTCCATTCTAAATGAAAGCTTTGCTGGATAGAGCAATCTTAGATATTGGTCCTTGCCTTTTATGACTTGGAATACTTCTTTCCAGCCCCTTCCTTCTTGCCTGCAAGGTTTCTTTGGAGAAATCAGCTGACAGTCTGATGGGAAGTCCTTTGTAGGTGACTGTCCCTTTATCTCTTGCTGCTTCTAGAATTCTCTCCTTCATTTTAATCTCGGGTAGTATAATTATGATGTGCCTTGGTGTGTTCTTCCTTGGGTCCACCTTCTTTGATATTCTCTGAAGTTCCTGGACTTCCTGGAAGTCTATTTCCTTTGCCAGATTGAGGAAGTTCTCCTTTATTATTTGTTCAAATAAATTTTCCACTTGTTGCTCTTCCTCTTCCCCTCTGGTACCCCTATAATTTGAATGTTGGAATGTTTAAAGATGTCCTGGAGGTTCCTAAGCCTCTCCTCATGCTTTTGAATTCTTGTTTCTTCATTCTTTTCTGTTTGGTTGTTTCTTTCTTCCTTCTGGTCCACTCCATTGATTTGAGTTCAAGTGTTCTTTTTTTTTTTTTTTTTTTAAAGATTTTATTTATTTATCTTTAGAGGGGAAGGGGAGGAGAGAGGGAGAGAAACATCAATGTACGGTTGCCTTTCGTGCGTCCCCTGCTGGGAACTGGCCTGCAGGGAACCTGCCTGCAACCCTGGCATGTGCCCTGACTGGGAATCGAACCGCGATTGTCTGGTTCGCAGGCCCGTGCTCAATCCACTGAGCTACACCAGCCAGGGCTGAGTTCAAGTGTTCTTCCCATCACTATTGGTTCCTTGTGCATTTTCCTTCATTTCACTTAGTGTAGTCTTAAATTTTTTTCATCTAATTTGTGACCAAAATCAACCAGTTCTGTTAGCATCCTGATTACCAGTGCTTTGAACTGTGTATGTGATAGGTTGTCTGTCTCTTGGTTGCTTAAAAGTATTGGCTTTGGGACTTTGATCTGTTCTTCCATTACAGCCATTTTTTTTTTGGTCTGTTTGCATGTACTTTGTGGTGAGGGGTAGATCCTTAGATGTTCACCAGGCCCGGTCAACTCAGTCTCTGGGTTATGATTCTGTATGTGGGAGTGGGGTCAGAGAGAGAACAATGGTGCTTGTTCCACTTTCTCTCAGATTTCATTCCCCTCTGCCTCTTCCCACAAGCAAATTAGGCCCTTCTGGTGCTGGTTCCCTGGTGGGTGGGCTTGTGTACTTTCTAGGACCCTGTGGGTCTGTCCAACAAACTCTCTTGTGAGATTGGGAGTCTCTCCTGGCACCTCAACCCCCACATGTGTTTTCAATTGGTGCTTTTAGGCTTTATTTCCTGGCAGTGGGGCCCCGAGTTGTGAGGTCTATCTTGTTTCCCATTTTTGCCTGATTTATCTGCCTGTGAATGCGTGACTACAGCCAGCCAGCTGCCTTGTGTACCTCACTGGGTCTGCTCATTGCCACCCTGTGCCCTAGTCTGCCAGCCGCCACCTGCGCGACCTGATCCACCAGCCACTGGCTTTTTCCTGCTGTGACCCCTCTCCACCGGCCACCAACTCTGTCCCTCTTACTGGTCTGAATGGATGGTTGTCGGACTTCTGTATAGTTCAATTTTCTGACAATTCTGGTTGTTTTTTTGTGGAGATAGATTACTATAATGCAATTGAAGCACTAATATTTAAAGATGAGATAAATTAAATTATAGTAGCATTTGGTTAACATAGCATGTTTTTTGCTTCTGTTGATGTTAAAGTGACAAAGTCATCAGAAGAGAACCCAAAAGCTACTTGTCTTAACTCAGGCTGCTTGCTGTAACAAAGTACCATAGACTGTATGCTTTAAACAACAGAAGTTTATTTCCCACAAATCTTGAGGGTATAAGTGCAAGATAAGGATGCCAGCATAGTTGGTTTCTGGTGAGACTTCTCTTCCTGGCTTGCAGATGGCTGCCTTTCCCTATATGTCCATGTGCATAGAGATAGTTTTCTTGTCTCTTCCTCCTATTTTAAGGGCACTAATCCTATCATGAGGGCTCCACCCAGATGATCTCATCTAAACCTAATGACTTCCCAAGGTCACACCTTCACATTTATCACCATGTTAGGGATTAGGATATCAATATATGAATTTGGGGGGAATATACACAGTCACTTCATAACACAGCCTACAACAACAATCCATCAAATAAATGATTGATCTCTGTTTTCCGACATATTAATAATACATGGTTTTCTCCCTTCTTTTTTTCTTCTTTTATTGTTATTCAAGTACAGTTGTCTCCATTTTCTCCCCACCACTACCCCCCACCCCAGCCATCCCCACCTCTCACTCTCAATCCTACCCCTCTTTGGGTTTTCTCCCAAAAGAGAGAAAACCATCATTTTCTAATGATGAACTTCCATGACTCTATGCTCTATTTCAGACAGATTTTTCCTTATATTAGGCCAAATGTTCTTACATGATGAGTTTTATTCAATGGTTCTTGCACTCAAAGCTGTATGAAATGAGAATGTCACCTTCTTTCTTATACTCATGTTCATTGCACATTGTCTTTTGTCATCTCAGAGTGAGGAACTGAGAACCAAAGGCAACAGGATATGTTCGAAGTAGACCAATTGATAAAGAATTGAATTGAGTTATTCTTTTCAAAAATGCCTGAATATTGATGAGATATATGTAGATTACATAATCCATTGACCATAAATATCATCAATTACAAACATATGTTTCATTCTTCTCATTGAACTCTCTCATTCCTAAGAAGACATGAGTTGAGTGAGGAACACCTCTAGATATTATTGAGAAGCAATTTCTGAGCCAGGCTGGCTCAGCCAACATGGCAGTTGCCTATCAACTTCCCAAGTAGACCTAGTTAGTGAGTGTGCAGAGAAATGTTGCCTTAATAGTATTTGTTACAGGTAGAGCCTAAGGTTGAATTTTGTGGACTTGTCAGTCATATTCCTCTGTTGGTCATTGAGCCTACTCTCAACTACATGCCTCTGATATTTTTTGGATCTACTGCTCCATGAGTGTGCCATCATGTACTTGTGAAGAGTGAAGTTAGACCCAAGGGCAGAACTTCATCCTCACTGAATCTCATTTTATTATATCTAACCTATTACTCCAAATTCTTAAACTTTTTTAGATTTAGATTCTATCATTTAATACAGAACTGGGCAAAAATATGTTTACAGTTGTTTTATGGAAAATAATATAATATTTAATAAGTAATAATACAAGAATAAACTGTTCATGTATTCACAACTGTAAACCTACTTTTGCCCATGCTGTATAGGTACTAACCTCTTAGTCTTATGATATCTTTAATTTGCTACATATCTTATATTCAGTAGGAAAAGTGTTAAGATTAGAACAAAGTTGAAAACTTAAGGTAGACTACCATCAACTTTGGCAGGTTGACACAGATTCAAAATCATTTAGATACAACCATGCAAGCTACTGTTAACTTCTAGTAGATACATTCCCTAGTCAAATGTCTTGTGCTGTACCTGCTTCATAATTCTTACTCACAATATGGCAATCCTCTGGAAGGGAACTTGAGAGTCTGAAATGATTTCTTTTAGTGTACGCATTCCAGGTTTTAAGGATATTGACTATTTCTATTTACTCACAAAATCAACTTGTAAATTGATTTTTACCTTTAAAAATCAATTCTAGATTTTTGCTCACTGAATACAATGAAATAACTGGCAGATAAACTATTTTTTCTCCTTCCACCACCATTTATATCCTCCTTCACCCTCCTACACCTCCCCCCATTCCATTTCCCTCTGGTAATCATTATACTGTTACCCGTGTCTATAAATTGTTATTGTTTTTTGCTAAGGCACTTTGCTTTTTTTACCTAGCCTGTTTTTTCCCTCATTATTATGATACAATTATAAAACTACTATCAGGAAAATACATAGAAGTGTTCATTATAGTTGGGACATTGTAGAGGGATTCATGCAGTGCGTGAAATAATACATCTCTAGTCAAAATACCCTAGTCCCATGTACCTGGTACATGGTAATGAGAAAGTGCCGTTTTGCTGGGATGTGAGTGTATGTTAGAAAGAATTAAAGAAAAATAATAATATCAGGCAATTAACACACAAATGTGTTTAGTAACTACCTGTTAGTTATTTGAATAAACACATGGATGTACAAGATGGTTGATTACGGCACTTTTATCACATTACATATCAAAAGACATTTAGACTTTATATTTTAAGTTTTGAGGTGCTGCTGATGGCTTTTGATCAGGGAACAGCATGAACAGTGCTTTGAGCCCCTGAAACACTAGCCATTTTAAAAGTGAACTTTATGCTTTTTTCTCATATATTTTGTTGCCACTTTAGATTCTCCCTGGAAGAGTCTTTGTGAATCTGGAATTTATATGAACAGGCAACTAAAGGTATTGATAGGTAATTAAGTCAACACACAACCTAAGGTTTTAGACAAAGGTGTTTTTAATGGAGGGTAGAAGCTAGACAAGAAGCAGCGAATATAGAGTAAGCCCCACATAAATATAATTTATTTCCATGACTCAGAACTGCTTCATATTTCATTCAAATTTACCTCTGTCAAAAATAGTTTCATCTAAGGACACTTTGTTACATTACTTTGATTTTAAAAATGTAGGTTAAAGGGACTTACCTAAGAAAAAGACGATAAAAAAGATGAACAGTGAAAGGACAGCAAACTCACAGTTATTAAGAACCACACCTAAAACAAAAGCAAACTAAAAGGACAGCTAGATCAGGAGTGGAAACATAGAAATGAAGATCTCAAGGAGGGTTAGCAACAGGGGAGTGGGAGGAGAAGGGGGGAGAAGGTGCAGAGAATAAGTAGCATAGACAGTAGATAGAAAATAGATAGGAGGCAAGAATAGTATGGGAAATATAGAATCTAAAGAACTTGAGACACATGGTCATAAACTAAAGGAAGGAATGGTGGGGGTGGGGGGTGCAGGGTGGAGGGGAATGAAGGGGGGAATAGAACAACTGTAATGGCATAATCAATAAAATAAAAGAAAAAGAAAAAATGTAGATTTTCTCTTGAATTGCTAGTGCTGTAATCTGTGAGAAAAATAATTGGATTCACCTCTATTTTTTGTAGATTCAGGGGTTGGTATTAGATAAAGGATTTCTCTCTCAGTTGGGAAATCTTTTTTTGTCTTAGAAACTTATTAGGTTATTTAGCTGTCACTAAATTTAGTATATCATAGAAGAGAGCAGCCTTTGAAACTTCCAGGGTGATCCTTTCATTTATCTAAATTCTATTTCTTTTTCTTCAGAAAAGATCTAGAAAATAAATCTGATTCACTTTGCTCCACAGTAATAGTTCCCATTCAAGGGCATTTATTCTAAAGCAAAATAGAACAGAATCTGAATATAGGGAAATGCCTTAGAGATCATTGCATCCTTCCTTTTAATTTTGCAGTTGATCAAACTTAGACCCAAAAGATTAAATCATTTCCCCAAAAGCAAAGGCAATAGAAAGGACCTATATAAAATTGAAATAGATGAGAAAATTATTCATTGAACGATATCTATCTGCCACTTCCACCTAGGAATCAGAGGTTAAGAATTATAGAACTGTATTGGCAGTATAATGAGCACTCAAAGACATGCGGGGTAACCGAGATTTGATGGGAGCCAAGAGAAGCACAGTCCTGTCAGATATATTCTACATATGATGTACCATTGATGCCATTTCCAATGACCCACTTACTGCCCATTAATGATATTATGATCCTTAGATGCCCCAATCACAATCACACTTTGATTCATGGTTTTATTTTTCTGCTCAGGCTCTCATACACTGGGTTTGTGCTTTGTTCCCTTCAGATTCAGACTATCATCTAAGAGCATCTGACTGGTCACCTTAGATTACATGCAGTGACCTAGTGTTTAGGAGAGGGAGAAGAGGTGTGAATGGGGAACAGGTGGGTCCCTATCTAATACCTACTTTGAGATTCCCCTTAAGTGTGGAGTAATAAATATTAACAGTACCCAACACATGCCTGTACATTTCTGCATGTAACGCTGGTTTGCACTTGGCTACTAAATCAGTCCCAGGGCTAGGGTAGAGCATGGTCAGGCAGCTTGAACCAAGATTAGGCTCAAAATTGAAGCCCTGATAGAAAAAGCACTTTTGTGATTATTGTCATTGTCATTTTCATTGTTATTCTCATGTTAGAAACAATCAGACATCTGTTAAACCTGTAAGTTAGAGTGTCTCAAAGCATGTTGGAATACTGCTTGCATCAGAATCATCTGCTTATTAAAACATATCCCTTATCCCAACTCAGAACTGCTAAATGAAAATTTGGGGGGCCTCATACAGATGCATGCTGAATTTTGAGAACCATTGATCTATACTCAGTTTAAGTATCTATATTCTGGTAGGGTATTACAACCTTTCACTAACTCCCCAACTTGTTGCCAGTCACACAGAGAACTAGGTAGTTCAACAACTAAGCCCAGAAATGGGGGAAATTGTTAGCTTTAGATTCCTTTGTGTGAAGCCCTTGCAAGGATTTCATTACTGTCTTTATGGTTATTTTGTCTTTACAGTACTAAGTCTTTATGGTCTGCAAGGGAAGAAAACTAAAATATCTTAGGCTCCTACTATATACTTATAATATCTAGGCTGAAGAAATTGTCTTTGCAAAAGTTATATATGTATTCTCAATCAGTGCAGTGACTTTCTAATGTGGTCCCAGGCAAGCAGCATCAGCATTATCCAAAAATGTGTTAGAAAGGTGAATTCTTGGCTAAACCACCGCTAGACCTATATAGTAACTAGCTTTCTAGGTGGTTCTGATGCATGACAAAGTTTGAAACTGCTGCTCTAAGCTGCCTTTTCTTCAGTTTAATAATAATGGTAAAGATAAAAGTAATAATAATTCATACCTCATATTTATTCTTCATATTATTTCCTATTATTGTTAAACTAAGCTAATGGACCAAAATCACGTGGCCCAAAGTAAGTGTTCAATACATCGTAAGAATATCATTGAGTCTATGTTTAATTTTATAAAGCTGTTTCAATTTTTTAATTGCTTAATTTTAGGTAAATCCATAGGTTGCCTATAATATAAGCAGTCATGTTCCAAGTTTCATATAAAGGTTATAAAAAGATCCAGGTGTTGTAAAATTGTGGCATTAACAAGGGAAAATTTTTTTAATTCTCCATTTTAAAAATTAGGACTATGCCATCTATTTTTCTACTATTATTTAAAGCCTTTTAAAGACATTCACAGGTGACTTGACTGTAGCATGGCATTGATAGCCTTAGTGGGTCTCTCGATGTCTTACTCCCAGGTGGGGACCAGTTTCTTGGGGCTAAAGTATAATAATCTCTACCTCTTCATATCTGACACCCACATAAAAATCCATGAATCTGGATTTGCCTATGGTTTTCAAAATCAATTGTTTTTCAAACTCAAATGGATGTTCAGTGACTTTCTTCTCCAAACGTGAGTATTGAGATTGAAATACCTGTCAACCCCACTAGAGGGTGACCTTTATCTAAGTCAGGGTGCAGATATACTAGAGGCATCCTCTGCAGCCATCTCTAAATTTGATCATGCTGCCCTTTATTCAAGGTGAGGAGAGGCCAAAGGTATATCTCCTGCCAACTTAGACCTGAATTACTGCCCTTTTCTAAGTAATCTGGTTATCTGGTGGGGACATTTAAAATTGAGCTGTTCCATAATCTCAGTTTGCATTTTAGAGTAAACTTTTTTACTAGGAATTGCAGGTCCGATTAAAAACATTTTTTATCTATTTTAATTCTTCTCAAATATCCCTTCTCAAATGCCCCTTACCACTTCTCCAGGGAAATGATACAACTGAAAATATATATTTTTTTAAAAGAGAACTCTCTTTTTGATTTATAAAAACAAAATATAACTCCCTCACTACCTGAAACAACCAACAGATTCTCTCCCTCTCTACTTCCCTTCCCCTCTAAAGATAAATAAATAAAATCTAAAAAAAAAAAAAAAAAGGCTACAGAATATCATTAAGCTCCATTTTGTGATTTAAAAGTAAGGTGAACAAATTCTCTACATACCAAATAATGACATTATCAGGATGTTTGGGCCATGATGAAAAAGTTCAGCTTTGATCAAATCGTAAGAATTTAATATTGACCACCAGATAGGAATTCATTTTCAAAGTTTAGATTCAAGAAATAAAAATTTATTAATGTTACAAATATTTAAAATCTCTCAATTTGATATCAGAATCCAATGTTATTTTAAAAACCTACTTGATGTATATACCTTTTAGTAGCATATACAATTAACTCAACATTTTGCAACACAAAGAATTCAAATAATAGTTATGTATTCTTCATTCTTTAGATACTAGATATTTTCTACTTTGATTTTAAATAATTTTACCATAAAGAAAAGCTTAGCATAGGCTAGTTCTAATTCTGTTAAAATATGTAAGAATTTGCTTATTTTCTCAGCATAATGTAAAGAATGTTTCTAGAACACATGATAGCTGTCCTACCAAGAAAAAAAGCAATTAACTTTATGCAAAAGAACACAGTAATTAAACTTGGGTCCTCAGATACAGATTTTCATTGTTATCCATCTCTACAAACTTAGAAAAAACAATGCCTTATAAAATGCATACCTATTAAGATGCAAAAAAAAAGTTTTCTATGGCATGAATTAATCTGAATTGGTTTTTAACTTACACCTAAACTCATGACTAGAAATTGCCTTCAGAAGTAATACCGGTAAGTGTTTCTTTGAAAGATGGGTGGATTTACTATTGTTATATTCTTGAAGGAACAGATTGGAGCCTGAATGGAAACCTTTCTTCTCAGAAGAAAAACTAATATTGTTATGAATATACATTAAAATAGCATCTATGTATAGTTGCATATGTTCTTATATCGCTAAGAACTACTGTGATAACTTTGAAATTTCTCTAGTTAATACATTTACTTGGTAATATTTACTTCTATGTTTAAGATTAGGTATTTTTCCAAATGTTTTCTTTAAGTAAGGAAGGAAAAGAGAGAGACAATGAGAAGCATAGTATAAAAATAACAATGAATAAGTATCTATTAATAATATTCTTAAATGTAAATGGACTAAATGCTCCAAACAAAAGACATAGAATACCTGAATGGATAAGAAAGCATGACCCATACATTTGCTGCCTACAAGAGACCCACCTCAGAACAAAAGACCATCACAGACTAAAAGTGAGGGGCTGGAAGCAAATTTTCCAAGCAAACGAACAAGAAAAAAAAAGCCAGGATAGCAATACTCATATCAGACAAAATAGACTTCAAAAAAAGGGCTATAATAAGAGACCCAGAAGGAGGTCACTTCATAATACTCAAGGGAAGAATCCACCAAGAAGACATAAACATCGTAAATATATATGCACCCAACATAGGAGCACCCAAATATACAAAGAAAATCTTAGAGGACTTCAAGAATAATATTGACAGCAACACAATTATAGCAGGGGATTTTAACACCCCACTGTCAAAAATAGACAGATCCTCCAAACAAAATATCAACAAAGATATTGTGGAATTGAATAACGTCCTAGATGAAATGGACTTAACTGATATATACAGAACCCTTCATCCCAAAGAAGCTAAATACACATTCTTTTCAAATGCACATGGAACATTTTCAAACATAGACCACATGATAGGACACAACACAAACCTCAACAAATTTAAGAAAATTGGAATCATACCAAGCATTTTCTCCGACCACAAGGGACTGAAACTGGAAACCAACCCAAAGAGAAAAGACCCAAAACATTCAAAATCATGGAGATTGAATAGCATGTTACTAAACAACAAATGGGTCAAGAATGAAATTAGGGAAGAAATCAAAAAGTTTCTGGAAACAAATGAAAATGAACTCACGACAACCCAAAACTTATGGGACACAGTGAAGGCAGTCCGGAGAAGGAAGTTCATAGCAATACAGGATTACCTAAAGAAGATAGAAACATTTCAAACAAACAACCTAACCCTACGGCTGCAAGAACTCAAGAAAAAACAACAAAGACAGCCCAGAGCAAGAAGAAGGAAGGAAAGAACCAAGATCAGAGTAGAATTAAATGACATAGAGACTAAAACCACAATTCTAAAAATCAATGAATCCAGGAGCTGGTTTTTTGAAAAGATCAACAAAATAGACAAGCCTTTAAGTAGGATCATCAAGAAGAGAGAGAACCCAAATAAACACAATCAGAAATAAAACGGGAGAGATTACAACTGACCCCACAGAAATACAAAGGATTGTAAGAAATTATTATGAAGAACTGTATGCCAAGAAATTTGAAACATTCTTTACAATATGCTGAGAAAATGGACAACTTTCTACAAAAATATAATCTTCCAAAACTCAACAAATAAGAAGAAAGCCTGAATAGACCAATAACAGCAAATGAAACTGAAGCAGTAACCAAAACCTCCCGAAGAACAAAACCCCTGGACCAGATGGTTTCACAGGAGAATTCTACAAAGCATTTAAGGAAGAGCTAACTCCTATTCTTCACAGGCTATTCCAAAAATCCAAAATGATGGAAAACTCCCAAACTTTTTTTATGAAGCCAGAATCATCCTAATCCCCAAACCAGATAAAGATACAACAAAGAAAGAAAACTTGAGGCCAATATCAGTGGTGAACATACATGCTAAAGTCCTCAACAAAATATTTACAAACTGCATCCAACAATACAATAAAAAGATCATTCACCATGACCAAGTGAAATTCATCCCAGGGTTGCAAGGATGGGTCAATATTCGCAAATCAGTAAGTGTAATACATCAATATACACAAAAGCAAAGACAAAAACCATATGATCATATCAATAGATGTGGAAAAAGCTTTTGATAAGGTACAACACCCATTTATGATAAAAATACTCAGCAAAGTGGGAATAGAGGGAGCATTCCTCAATATAATAAAGGCCATATATGAGAGACTTACAGCCAACATCAACTCAATGGGAAAAAACTAAAATCTTTTCCACTAAGATAAGGAACAAGACAAGGTTGTCCACTTTCACTACTTCTATTCAATATACTATTGGAAGTTTTAGCCATATCAATCAGACAATAAAATGAAATAAAGGGCATCCAAATTGGAAATGGCGAAACAAAACTATCACTGCTTGCAGATGACATAACAGTGTACATAGAAAATCCACCCCAAAATTTCTGGACCTAATAAATGAATTCCACAAAACAGCAGGATACAAAGTTAATATCCAGAAATCAAAGGCATTTTTGTATACCAACAATGAAACAGCAGAGCAGAAATCAAGAAAAAAATTACATTTGATATAGCAAAAAGAAAAAACAAAATACCTAGGAATAAACCCCACTAAGGACATAAAAGACCTGTATGCAGAAAACTACACAACGCTGAAGAAAGAAATCAAGAAAGACACAAACAAATGGAACAATATACTATGTTCAAGCACTGGAAGAATTAACATCATCAAAATGTCCATACTACCCAAAGCAATTTACAGATCCAATGCAATACCTATTAAAGTACCAATGGCATATTTCACAGACATAGAACAAACACTTCAAAAATTTATATGGAACCATAAATGACCCTGAATAGCAGCTGCAATTTTGAGAAAGAAGAACAAAGTAGGAAGGATCACAATACCTGATATCAAACTGTATTATAAAGCCACTGTAATCAAAACAGCCTGTTACTGGCATAAAAACAGGCACATAGACCAATGGAACAGAACAGAGAGCCCAGAAATCAACCCAACTCTCTACAGTCAATTAATATTCGACAAAGGGGGCAGTAACATAAAATGGAGTAAAGAAAACCTCTTCAACAAATGGTGTTGGGAGAAGTGGACAGCTACGTGCAAAAAAAATGAAACTTGAGCACCAACTTACACCATACACCAAAATAAATTCAAGGTGGGTAAAAGACTTAAATATAAGCCATGACACCATTAAAGTCCTAGAGAAGAACATTGGCAGGAAAATCTCAGATATTTCACGCAGCAACTTTTTTTACTGATATGTCTCCTAGAGCAGGGGACATAAAGGAAAGAATAAACAAATGGGATCTCATCAAAATTAAAAGCTTTTGCATGGCTAAAGAAAAAAGTATTAAAATAAAAAGAGGACTTCCACCAAGATGGAGGCATAGCTGGAGACACTGTGTTTCCTCACACAACCAAGTTTAGAGACAACTTAATAATAGCAACAGAAAACATAGTCAGAACACAGAAAATCGAACTTTTCGGAAGTCTGATAACAAATTCTTCAGCCTGACCAGTAAGAGAGGTGAAACCAGCAGCTGGTAGAGCAGGGTAGCACAGGAAAACTCGGTCAGAGGGACTCAGGCGTGCAGAATCCAGGCGCAGGGCTGGACCTGGTGGGCAACTCAGCAAGCAATCACAGGGAAACAGCGAGAGAGCAGGGCTTCTGGTTGACTGTGGTTGCGCATTCGTGTGTGGCTAGACAAGCAAGGGAGTGGGCAACTGGATGAGAGCCAACAGCCCCAGCGGGCAAGCAAAGGCAGAGGGCACTGCCATTTCCCTGCTCCGACCCCACCTCCACATACAGCGCCATAATCCAGCGACCTAAGTGGCCCTGCCGTGGTGAACAACCCAAGGCTCTGCTCTTCACCCAGGTGCCAGAAACAGCAGAGGGGGCCACCATTTCCCCACTCTGACCCTGCCTCCACAAACAGCGTCACAACGCAGTGGCCTAGGAGTCCCAGACTCCGCTCCTCAGACTTAAAGGGCTCGAACAGACCAAAAATGGCTCAAGAAGATCTCAAAGCCCCAGAGCCTATAAATCTAAGCGATGAAGAAATAGCAAAACTCTCAGATGCACAGTTTAAAACACTGGTGATCAGGATCCTCACAGAACTGGTTGATTATAGCCACAAATTAGACAAACATATGAAGGAAAACTAATTGAAATGAATGGAATTGCACAGGAAACCAATAGCAATGAAAAGGAAACTGGGACTCATATCAGTGGAGTGGACCAGAAGAAAGCAAATAATGGCCAAACAGAAAAGAGTGAAGAAGCAAGAATTCAAAAAAATGAGGAGAGTCTTAGGAACCTCCAGGACATCTTTAAATGTTCCGACATCCGAATTATAGGGGTACCAGAAGAGGGAAAGGAACAGTCATGAGTGGAAAACTTATTTAAACAAATAATAAAGGAGAATTTCCCCAATTTGGCAAAGGAAATAGACTTCTAGGAAATCCAGGAAGCTCAGAGAGTCCCAAAGAAGTTGGACCCAAGAAGAAACACACCAAGGCACATCATAATTCCATTAGCCAAGATTAAAATGAAGGAGAGAATCCTAGAAGCAGCAAGAGCTAAGGGGACAGTCACCTACAAAGGAGTCCCCATCAGACTGTCAGCGGATTTCTCAAAAGAGACCTTACAGGCAAGAAGGGGCTGGAAAGAGGTATTCCAAGTCATGAAATCCAAAGACCTACAACCAAGATTGCTCTATCCAGCAAAGCTTTCATTTAGAATGGAAGGACAGATAAGGTGCTTCTCAGATAAGATCAAATTCAAGGAGTTCATCATCACCAAGCCCTTATTATATGAAATGTTAAAGGGACTTATCTAAGAAAAAGTTTAAAAACCATGAACAGTGAAAGGACAACAAACTCACAGTTATTAACAACCACACCTAAAACAAAAGCAAACTAAAAGGACAGCTAGATCAGGAGTGGAAACATAGAAATGAAGATCTCAAGGAAGGTTAGCAACAGGGGAGTGGGAGGAGGAGAAGGGGGGAGAAGGTACAGAAAATAAGTAGCATAGACAGTAGATAGAAAATAGATGGGGGGGCAAGAGTAGTATGGGAAATACAGAATCTAAAGAACCTGAGACACATGGTCACAAACTAAAGGGGGGGTAATGGTGGGGATGGGGGGTAGGGTGGAGGGGAATGAAGGGGGGAATAGAACAACTGTAACAGCATAATCAATAAAAAATTAATTAAAAAATAAATGAAAGGAGGTCCAACCATATGGGAAAACATATTTGCCAATGATACCTCAGACAAGGGTTTAATCTCCAAAATATATAAAGAACTTACATGACTCCACTCTAAGTAGACAAGCAACCCAATTAAAAAGTGGGCAAAGGTCTTGAACAGACATTTCTCCAAGGAGGACATACAGACGTTCCAGGGACACATGAAAAGATGCTCAATATTACTAGCTATCAGAGAGATGCAAATTAAAACCACAATGAGATACCACTTTACACTGGTAAGAATGGCCATTATAAACAAAGCAACAAACAACAAGTGTTGGAGAGGTTGTAGAGAAGAAGGGACCCTAATCCACTGCTGGTGGAATTTCAGACTGGTACAACCACTGTGGAAAACAGTATGGAATTTTCTCAAAAAAAATAAAAGTGGACCTGCATTTTGATCCAGCAATTCCACTGCTGGGATTATATCCTAAGAACCCTAAAACACCAATCCAAAAGAACCTATGCACCCCAATGTTCATAGCAGCACAATTTACAATACCCAAGAGCTGGAAGCAACCTAGGTGCCCGTCAGTAAATGAATGGATAAAAAAATTATGATACACATACACAATGGAATTCTATGCAGCAGAAAGAAAGAAGGAGCTTCTACCCTGTGCAACAGCATACATGGAATTGGAAAGTATTATGCTGAGTGAAATAGGCCAGGTGTTGAAAGACAAATACCATATGATCTCACCTTTAACAGGAAGCTAAACAACAAAACAGACAAGCAAGCAAAATAAAAACAAAGACACTGAAATAGAAAACAAGGGGACAGTGACCAGAGAGGAGAGGGGAGGGAATTTCAGGTGAAAAGGGGGAAGGGTTTACAGGAACAAGTATAAAGGACACATGGACAAAAACTAAGGGGAGTGGAAATGGGAGGGAGGTGAGAAGCACTGAGGGGTGGGCTGGGATGGGAGTAAAAAACAGAAAACTGTACTTGAACACTAATTAAATAAATTTTAAAAATTAAATAAAAGCAAGAAATTCATAATTATAAAATAGGAACAGTAGCTATATTTAGAGCACAATTAGAAATTGACATAAGTGTTAATAGCTAAATGCTCTAAAAATTAAGATGTATCTATAAAAAGTCTTATTATAATTATTATATTTTCAAACTGTTCCACAGAATGAGAAAATACTTATAACATAAATAAATTAATATGCAAGAATGAAAAAAAAGATTAGGCTTTTTTCCATTAATTAAATTACTTTTAAAAGTATAAAAGACATTCTTGAAAATTATGCTGGCATTATGTGTAAAAATACACTCTTTAAAAATAACTTCACTGGAGGATATGCTCACTGAGCTTAGAGAGGGAAGGAGGGGGAGAAGAGAGAGAGGCAGACAGATAGACAGACACCAATGTAAGAGAGAAATATCAGTTGGTTGCTTCCTGTACACATCTAACCAAGGATCAAACCCACAACTTAGGTATGTGCTCTGATCAGGGATTGAACCCACAAACTTTTGTTGTGCCAGACAACACCCCAAACAACTGGATTACTTGGCCAGGGCTAAGCATACACTCTTACAACCACTCCAGCCTAAGGATGATATAGACCTAAATTCTCATCTGCAAATTTGAGTTAGAAAAAGAACATGAAATTTAATTAGCCTGAGCGAGGTCCTGGGTCACAAGATTGTGCAGCTCAGGTTAGTAGATAAATGGCCTAGGAGACATTTAACCCATCTCTAAGCTGGGATGATGATAGCATTCATCCTCTAACTGGGATGTTTTTAAAAGTAAAAGTAACCTAACTGGTATAAAGTCAAAGAAACAGGATTATTCCAGGAACTGGAGTGATGAACAGGATCATCATACTCTATAATGTTGTCCCAACATAGGTCTTCCAACCATGCTCTCTGCCTGATGTTCTAGGGATGTTTATGTAACTCTTACAATATGGCAGGAGCTCTTCTACACACTTGGAATATATAAGTGAATAAAACAAAGATCCTTTCCTTCATGGAGTCTACGTTACAGTGGAAATTAAATAAAAATGTAAGGAGGAAAAAAAGGGAGCTATGTGAGGGAAGAGTTTGGGGTGTACTGAGGAAAATTTAAGTAGGTTTCACCATTAAATAAAGTGATCAGATGTCAGCAAGCTTCTCCCATATTAGAAATTATCAATGGGTATGAACTACTCCATTAATTCCAAACCAAAACTCTTGACAAAATAGGTCCTTCTGATAATAAATACTTGGAAAAGGGGTTGGCAAACTATGGCTCCTTTTTGCTGTTGGACAGCTTAAAAGCTAGAAATAGTTTCTAATTTTTTAAGTTACTATGAATATTAAAAGAAGAATAACATTTTATGATACATTAAATGATATAACCTTAAATCTCAGTGTTCATAATTAATTTTTTAGAATACAGCTAAAACTCTTTATCTATTGTCCATGACAGCTTTCATGCTATAACAGTTTAGTAGTTCCAGCAGAAACCATATGGTCTACAAAGCCTGAAATATTTACTACCCAGTGCTTTATAAAAAATTAGTTGGCCAATCCCTTACCTGGATGACCTAAATTTCTTTCTCAATTTTTGTTCTAGGTCTCTAACTCTTTGGTTTATTAGTATCTACTACCCTGATAAATTATGTATATTATATAATGACAATATCTTTCAATAAATATTGCAAAAAGGAAAATCCATTTAATACGAATGTGCTAATTAAAATGTTTTTTTAAAGAGGCTAACCAAAAACTGTTTGAAAGTAGAGTAAATAAGTGTTTCCATTCTTAATTTTTGCTGCTATGCCAAAGTAAGACTGGGGGGCTTATAAACAACAGAAATCTACTTCTTACAGTTTTGGACCCTGGAAGTCCAAGATCAGTTTGCCAACATGGTAGGGTCCTATTGAAAGCCCTCTTGTGTGTTGCAGACTGCTGTGGTATCCTTGTGTCTTCAAATGGCAGAAGGAGTAAGCTAGCTCTCTAGCCTCTGAAAAGTACACTAATCTTTTTCATGAGGGCTTCACCCTCAGGACCTAATTACCTGCTAAAGGCACTACCATCAAATATCATCACACTGGGGATAGATTTCAACATATAAATTCAAAGTGGGTTGGGGCCACAAGTAGTTCAACCCATAAAAAATTGTAACTAGAATTTTCTCAGAAAAATAAACATTGACCTGCCTATGACCCAGCAATTCCACTCCTAGGATTATACCCCAAGAATCCTAAAACATCAATTTCAAAGAACCTATGCACCACAATGTTCATAACAGCACAATTTACAATAGCCAAGAGTTGGAAGCAACCTACGTGCCCATCAGTAAACGAATGGATCAAAAAATTGGGGTACATATACACAATGGAATTCTATGCAGCAGAGAGAAAGAAGGAGCTACTACCTTTTGCAACAACATGGATGGAACTGGAAAGCATTATGCTGAGTGAAATAGGCCAGGCATTGAAGGACAAATACCATATGATCTCACCTTTGACAGGAAGCTAAAGAATAAAACAAACAAGCAAACAGAATAAAAACAAAGACGCTGAAATAGAGAACAAGTGGGCAGCGACCAGAGGGGAGAGGGAAGGGAACTTAAGGGGAAAAAGGGGGAGGGATTTTGAGGAACAAGTATGAAAGACACAGAGATGAGGACTGGGGGGGGGGGGAATGGGAGAGAGGGGGGAGACCGGGCGGGGGGTGGGTGGGATGGGAGAAATAGATAAAAAAAAATGTACTTGAAAAGTAACTAAATAAAATTTAATATTTAAAAAAAATTGTAACTATATGGTCATATCTGTCAACCAAGAAAATTTGGTTTTTAGTTAACACTTATTTTGTTAAACTGTATGAGTGGTTCTGGTTATAACTTCATAATAGAATTTTTATATCTTTTATGTGAATAGAGCTAAGAATAGTGCTTAGAAAGTAATTTTTTGGTGAATTATAATTTCATAGGATTTTATTAATTTTTTATGTTTTAAAGTTATCAAAAACTGTTTATTAGGTTAAGAGAAACTCAACATAGCTATCTTTTTTCTCTTTTAAATAATTTTTATTGTTGTTCAATTATACTTGGTCCATTTTTCCCTCATTGCTCTCCCCTGCCCCACCTACCCCACACCTCCCACATTCAGTCCTCCCCACAGTAGACTTTGTCCATGGGTCCTTTATACAAGTTCCTTGACTTGACCCCTCCCCTTCTTTCCTCCACTATCCCTCTTCCCCCTCCCCTCTAGTCACTGTCAGTTTGTTCTCTATTTCCATGTCTCCGGTTCTATTTTGCTCACTGGTTTGTTTTGATTAGATTACACATACTTCACACATATAGAAAAAAATTTCAAAAATTTATATGAAACCATAAATAAATTATGGAGGATCCTCAAAAAATCAAAAATTCAACTACCATGTAGTACAGCATTTGCACTTTTGTGTATTTATCTGAATAAAATAAAATCATGATCTCAAAGAGATATCTGCAATCCCATGCTTATGAATTGCATCATTAGTCACAATATACAATATATTGTGTCCATTAATAAGTAAATATGTATATACACACACCATAATGAAATATTTTTCAGCTTTAAAAAGAAGATAATTCTATAATTTTTGTCCCTATGGATGAACCTGCATACATCATGCTAAGAGGGCCCTACTTTACTACAACTCATTTCTGATAAGGAAGTTTAAGTAAATTAAGAAGTTGTGTTTTTTAGCTTTCATTTAATTTCAAGGAAACAGTACCAAATTAATTTCTATGTATCTATTTTCACATTACTTGGTATTTTATTTTTGGAAATCATAGTAACATTGATTGTGTTCTTCTCAGGTATCATGCATTGTTCTAAGCACATTACAGGGTTAACTCATTGCATTTGCACTACAAATTACTTAACAGGAAGCCCTTTTTAAAGATGAGGAAGTGAAGTCATGAGGCTAATTTAATAAATTAGTAATTTAATAAATAACACATAACTAATAAATGCAAAGCTGGGATTTAACATGAGCCTGCCCATTTAACTACTACCCTATGTAGCCTCTATAAACTCAACAATTGAAATAAACCATCCTAAAAACCTAAAACAAAACATGAACCAATTGATTTATTTTCTTAAACTAGATTTGCAAAGATCAACCACATCTTCATCTAACCCCAAATGCTATATAACTGAAGTTAAATCTGTGATACAAAGCAATAACATTAAGACAGAATCAAAGTTCTTGAACATCTATTCTAAGATCCACCCACTTTGTCACTGGCTGCATTTCCAATAAATCTGTCTACCCAAACAAGATCCAGCAATATATTTAAAAAATCATACACCATTATCAACTGGGATTCATCCCAGGGATGCAAGGATGGTATAATATATGCAAATCAATAAATATAATACACCACATAAAAATACAAAGCACAAAAACCAATAGATGCTGAAAAAGCTTTTTATAAAGTATAACTCCTCCCATTTATGTTAAAAACACTCATCAAGTGACAATAGAGGGAGCATGACTCAACATAATAAAGGCCATATATGAGAAATCTACAGCCACTATACTCAACAGGCAAAAACAAAAAGCTTTCCCCCTAAGATCAGGCACAACAAGGGTGTCCACGTTCACCATTTCTATTCAACATAGTATTGGAAGGTCTAACCACAGTGATCAGCCAAGGGAAAAAAAAGGCATCCAAATTGGAAAAGGGGAAGTAAAGCTGTCACTGTTTGCAGATGACATGATAGTATACATAGAAAACCCTATAGACTCCACCAAATAACTGCTCAAGCTAATGAATGAATTTAGCAAGACAGTGAGATACAAAGTCAACATTCAGAAATTGAAGGCATTTTTTATACCGACAATGAAATATCAGAAGCAGAAATTAGGGAAAAAATTCCATGTACTATAACAAAAAGAAAAATAAAATACTTAAAAGTAAACTAAACCAAGGAGATAAAAGAGCTACAAAATACTGAAGAAAGACATTAAGGAAGACACAAATAAATGAAAGCACATACTGTATTCATGGATTGGAAAAATTAACATCATTAAAATGTCCATAATACCCAAAGCAATCTATAGATTCAAGGCAATCCCTGTCAATATACCAATGACATATTTCACAGGCCTAGAATAAATATTTCAAAAATTTATATGGAACCAAAAATGACCCCAAATAACCTCAGCAATTTTGAGAAAGAAGAATGAAATAGAAGGGATCACAATACCTGATATCAAACTATTTTACAAGGCCATTGTAATCAAAACATTCTGGTACTAGCATAAGAACAGACACATAGACTAATGGAACAGAATAGGAAGCTCAGAAATAAATCCATGTCAATATGGCCAGTTAATATTTGACAAAGAGGGAAGGAACACAAAATGGAGTAAAAATAGCCTCTTTAATAAATGGTCTTGGGAGATCTGGACAAACACCTGCAAAAAGAAAAAATGAAGCTAAACCACCAACTTACACCATGCACCAAATTAAATTAAAATGGATAAAAGACTTAAATATAAGCCATGACATCATAAAAGTACTAGAGGAAAATATAGGCAAGAAAATTTTAGATATCCCATACAGCAATATTTTCACCAATTCTTCCCCTGGGGCAAGGATATAAAGGAAAAAATGAACAAATGGGACTAAATAAAGCTAAAAAGTTTTTACACAGCTAAAGAAAACATCAACAAAATGGAAAGGGAACAACTGCATGAAAAATCATATTTCCCAATGATATCTCAGGGAAAAGCTTGATCTTCAAAATACATGAAGAACTTACAAGACTCCACACCAGAAAGACAAACAATTGAATTAAAACTTGGGCAAAGGACCTGAACAGACACTTCCCCT
Organism: Artibeus jamaicensis; assembly: GCF_021234435.1. Lineage (NCBI taxonomy): Eukaryota > Metazoa > Chordata > Mammalia > Chiroptera > Phyllostomidae > Artibeus > Artibeus jamaicensis. The sequence goes on from NW_026521887.1 coordinate 8,595,904, forward strand.
AGGAGGGCATGCAAAGGGACCTAAAGCACATGAAAAGTCACCAGCCATCAGAGAGATGCAAATTAAAACCACAGTGAAATATCACTTCACAGCAGTCAGAATGGCCATCATAAACAAATTAAAAAACCACAAGTGCTGACAAGGTTGTGTAGAAAAGGGAATTCTAGTATACTGTTGGTGGAAATATAGATGGTTGGTGGGGTACAGCCACTGTGAAAAATAGTGTGCAATTTCCTCAAAAAACTAAAAATGGAACTCCCTTTTGACCTGGAAATTCCATGCTGGGATTCTACCCTAAGCACCCTAAAACACCAATTCAAAAGAACCTATGCATCCCAATGTTCATAGCAGTGTTATTTACAGTAGCCGAGTTTTGGAAACAGTCTACATGACCATTGGTAATGAGTGGGTCAAGAAACTCTAGTATATTTACACAATGGAATACTATGCAGCAGAAGGAAAGAAGGAACTCCTACCCTTCACAACACCATGGATAGAACTGGACAGTACTATGCTAAGTAAAATAAACCAGGCAGTGAAAATAGTATTTTATGTTGTCAAACTGCAAAGAATATCTTAAGAATTAGCATTCTTTAAACTACTATTAATGATTGTTTTTTAATTAAATTTTTAACAATAAATTTTGCAAGCCACTAAATTGAAAGGAATAAAAGCAATATTTTAAAAAATACTTTAGGATTTTAAGTTGAAAATTTATTTTCTCTTTATAACAGATCAAATTATGAAAGCTATGTATAATATCACATATTACGCATGTGCCAATATATATGTATACATGTATATATACACACATATATATATATGTGTGTGTGTGTTTGCATATACATAATGAATGGTATTGCTGAATTACATTTGCATGTCATTGATTTAAAACTGAATTACATATCATAAAATCATGCCATTAAATATGTGTCACTCATATATTTAAGATATTATGAGAAAATAATGTTTGGTTTAATGTTATATAAATTCCAAAGTAATTTTTTTACAATAACAAAGCCCTACTTTTATTTGAGTAATATATGCTCTAATACAGGAAATTAATAATGCTTGGTTTAAAGACTTAAACTTTACCTATGTATCAGCATTCCCATTCAATTTAACAGCAATTATTCTAGGTATATCTATGTGTCCCTATTCTGACCAATGAAATAAATAAAATTTTAAGACTGAGTTTCTAAGAAAATATTTTCTTCCTCACAAGAAAAAGAGAGAAAGCTTTTTCCTCTCCCTCCATATTAATTGGGAGACTGTTCTATAAAAATGTGATGATTGGAGCTACAATTATTTTGTGAGAGACAATTGTCAAAATACTTAGGATAGTGAAAAGGAGAGAAAGAAAGAGCCTGAATCCTTGGTGAAATCAGAGGCACTGATTCAACTCTGTAAGCACTGATCTCTAGAGACTATTTACAAGAGATAAATTTAAATTCTACTCTTCAAACTACTACAATTTAGGTGGTTTATTCTAAAATGATACAAATATCGACTCTACCAAATACTTTTAATTATTCATGTGATCACTTTTATATCATCATTCATAACTAGTCTGGTATTTTATACATGTAAATTACTTTTTTCCTTTTGTTCTTTATATAATCTTATGGTTAAAATTTGTTTTAATATTTTAAAATTATATACACAAATTCTAATGATCTCATTTTTATTTCTCTGATAAACAGTGTATGAGACCTTTGAAAGAATACACATGATATAAATCTGTCTTGTGAATGTTGTTTCTGGTTAAACAAAAGCAAATGCTTCATTTTTTATTTTTAATTTTGATTAGTGATACTTCTTTATTTACAGATTTCATTTGAAACGTGCCTCTATGAATTTCCTGATAGAAGTTATAGTGTATTCATGTGATAATTAAAATAGAAATAAAATTACAGTGTAGAATGCTGCTCAATCTATTTTACAACTGGGCTATTTAATGAATCAGAATGAACACTATGGTACCCCTATAGATCTCCAGAATCACATCTCCAAATCCAGATATTCTTAGAGGGATCTATCCACAGACCAGTATTTATTTATTTGTATGAGAAGGTTTCTGTATCTCTGTATTGTTTATTCTAAAACAGGGGTGTCAAATTCATTTTCATTGGGAGCCACATCAGCCTCAGTTGCCTTCAAAGGGCTGAAATTATTTTAGGGCTGTATAAATGTAATTACTCCTTAACTGTTAAGGAATTACATTTGGCCCTTTGAAGGCAACCACGAGGTGGCCCTCCTGTGAAAATGAATTTGACACCCCTGTTCTAAAATAAAGGAATCCCATGAAAGCTATATAGAGCCAGCCCCAATTCAGAATCCAGTGTAGGGGTTGGCCAACTCTTCTGTAAAAAGGTAGATCAAGTTGTTTTAGGCTTGTAAGTCATATGGTCTCAGTTTTGTGTAATAAACTGTTAGTATAGTGCAAAACCAGCCTTAAGCAATATGTAAATCAATGGGCTTGGCTGAGTTCCAAAAAACATTATTTACATAATCAGTTGGCAGGCTAGATTTAGCCTACAAGTTGCACAATGCACAACCCTGATCTAGAGGTTTCATTTTTGACCCACTAACCTGGGCTTTCAAATATTGTTCTTGAGTACTGTTAATATATGTATCTTCCTTAAGGAGTAAGTGCTGAGAATTTATTAAGATATTGATGAAGAGACAGAGCTTGCAATCTCTCTGCCTCTGGACTAAAATCTTCCTCCACCCAAATTGAGTTTGTATTCTTAATATTTTCAATTAATAGACTTTATTATTTAAACACAGACTTTATTTTCCTAGTAGTTTTAGGCTTACAGAAAAATTGAACAGAAAGCAAGTAGAGAGTTCACATATGCCTCCTTACCACCATCACCACCCATCCATTTCCCTTTTATTAACAAATGTCACAATTAATAAGCCAATATTGCTACACTATTATTAACTAAAGTCCACAGTTTACATTAGAATTCACTTTTTGTCTTGTACATTCTATGGATTTTAACAAAAGTATAATAAAATATATCTACCACTATGATATCATATAGATTGTTTCACTGTCTTAAAAATACCCAGGCTCCACCTATTGACTCCTCCTGCCACTGCTCCTTTCAGTCACTGATATATTTACTTTCTCCATAACTTTGTCTTTCAAGAATGTCATAGAGTCAGAATCACACAGTATGTAAACTTCTAACCAATTCTACCTCAGAGAGCTTTTTATGCAGTTCTTTTCCTTTCAAACAGAATGTCTTACTCTTTTTCTGTCTCCTCCCAAACTGAAATTTACCTTTCAAGCCCTAGCTAAATAGCACCACATTTAAATTTCTGTTTGGGATGATGATAAATTATGGAGATGAGTGATGCTAATGGTTATACAACAATGTGAATGTACTTAAGGCTAGTGAACTAGCATTACATTTACATTTACATTTAAAATGGTCAAAATGATAATTTTTTGTATTTAATTATAATAAAATAATAGAACATTTGAAAAAACAAGAAAAGAAAAAATTGGAAAATACATATTTTTCCCATTGCTCTAGGCAGTAATAGCTATTTCCTCTAGATTCTCATTCTAATGTCCCCAGCATAGCAGTGTCTCTGTATTGTGATTGCTAATGTATTATTGATTCCCTTCACTAAAATGAAACTGAAATTCACAGAGGATGGGGATTACATGTTATGACTTTTTCCACACTCAACAACTAGTACATGAGTGGCACAGAGTAGATACTCAAATATTTGTCAAGTAAATTAATGAATTGGATAGCACTGGAAAAATAGAAACAAAAATAAGACCTTCAGTATTTGCTGTAAATTTAATTGTCCATATGCTACTCAAAGCTAGTTTCATATTCAATGCATTTGTCTTGCTGTATGCTATAAAAAACATTGCTGAACTGATCTACATTTTCCTTTAATGCTACCTTACAAATGTCTTATTGCCAGATTGGTGAAACACAGAATATTGTTTCCAACTTTTACACAAAAAGAAGGGCTTAGGTTAAAATTATTATGGGATGAGGCATAAAATCAACATTATAAGATCAAAATTGTAAGAAATTTAAACACAAATGTGATCTTTGCCACATTAACTGAAACCGTGATACCCAATCATAGACTACTCAAATGACCTTACTAATCAAAGGTTATTTATACCCCTGCTGCCAACTTCTTCCTCCACTTAAGTCCATGGAAATAAGTATTTTATATTGGAGGTTACATGACTTTTTCAAGATCATTACTAGTGAGAATCTAGAGTGGGATTCAAACCCATGTGTATTTAGCTTCCAACTTCTCAACCTTAACCCCTTCACTACACATAGGGTGAGCTGTGTTCAATGATCAATGGTTTTCATCTGTAATTTTCTCTCTTTATCATTTTAATGGGACTACATTAACATTTTTTGATCTCCTAATTCAAACTACTTTCCAACCCTAGATTGAGTTAGCTGTCTTCTTCTGCATGTATATATTATCCTTAAAAGTGTAGTGCCTCAGGGACCATACAGTTCTCTAAGGGCCAGCTTATTTGTGCCTTGTAAGATGTACTGATACTTGCTAATTTATTTTTAGTTTTCCTCCTCAAAGGGCCTACCTTTTGGTCAGTCTGTTTAGTTGAGAGAGCAAATTGGGCCAACTGAGTGAATGGAAGAACTAATCTATGAAACTAGACTTAAAAGTATACACAATTCAATCCAGAAAGATAAATGTAGCAAGTAAAGATCAAAGTGTATAGAATAATGCAGAGAACAAGGATGGAATTTGTGTTATTTTACAGTAATACATCATGAAAGTAAAAATTATTTTTAAGAGGGTTAAACTCCAGTGATGGATAAATAACATTTATGAGGAAAACAAATAGGAGGCTACCACAAACCCCTTACTCTGGCATAAGTAGGAATAACTGTGTTTCATATTTTTCTAAAAATGTCACAAAATATACCTCTTTTGGTAAAATTTTGGATCATTCTTATGTATTTAACTGAACTGACTTGGAATTGAATAGTTTCTCACTACAGTAAAGTTGTGAGATAAACCTTTTACAATTTTCTCCCTCAGCTGGGAAGTCTATAATGGCTATCCTGATATGATGTTTTAGTGTAAATCTGGGAATCACTTTGTTTGCTGACTGGGACTTAAAAAATGACAAGGAATTTAAGGAACTGTTTTTACTAAATTCTAGTAATTTCTCTTCCAACTTTATTTGCTTGGCAACTAATAATAGTTCAACTGTTATTTGTTTTTTTTCCTAGGAATTAATACATTTTTATAAAGTAATCTGGAATTGAAAACATACGTGCACACATACCCACACACACAAAATAGGCTACTTCAGAATAAAATTGAAAATACATTATGCTAAGTTAAATAAGCCAGGTGGTGAAAGACAAATACCAAATGATCTCACCTTTAACTGCAACCTAATCAACAAAACAAGAAAGCAAAATATAACCAGAGACATTGAAATTAAGGACAAATGGACAGTAACCAGAGGGGAGGTGGGAGGGGATGATGAGGGGGAAAGGGTGAAGGGTTTTCAGAAACAACAATAAGGGACAGGGGAGGGAGGTGTGGATGGCTGGGGTAGGCGGGGAGAGAAAGGCAGACAGCTGTACTTGAACAATAAAATTTTAAAAAATGAAAAAAATAATTGACTATATGAACTGTGATCAAGTCTATATCAGACTTGTCCTCCATGCTGTATTTTTAGCCATAGATTTGGTGATCAGTTGAGTAATAAAATTAACCTATACCTAAAAAAAACTGAAAATAAAACACTGGAAAAATTGTCCTATGTATATTTGAAATAGTATTTTATAAAAGGACAGAAAGCACCATATGAACTTGTTATACATGTAAGCTTATTTTGCCCAATAATACAAAACTACAATATTTGTCCTTTCAAAAATAGCAGTGAACACATACCAAATGTCATCTAGATTACTTCTTTCATGTTCTGGAAAAAATTAGACTTTTTTTCATTTAGTTCATATTCACAAGCAAAAAACCTACACATTGTGCTTGATACTCCTTCTCCCTTAGCATCCATATACAATCACATAGCACTGACTATTTGGCCTTTTAAATATTTCTCTAATATACCCTTTTCTATCTCCACTTCCAAGGCCCAGGGTACTACAGTAATTAAATCAGCATTCTTGTATCCAAACTGGTTCTATTATTTTTCTCGTCTTCATAATTAGATAGAGTGGTCTTTTCAAATGCCTACCTGATTATGGCATGCCCTTGCATCAAACTTTTGATGTCTTCTCATTGCCTTTAGGAAAAGACCAAAGCCTTTAACAGGCCAACCTGGCTCAGTTCAGACCTAACACTTAGATCTCATCTCCTATTGCTGTCTCCTTTACACTCTATATTACAATTTCACTGTTTCTTTTTGTCCTTCAAATGATCTGTACTGGCTCCTGCACATATCCTTTTCAGAGATATTCTTCATCCCGCTGTAAGCCTAGTAGGCTCATACTGATGTTTATGGTCTCAGATCAAAATTTGATGTCTTTCCTTACCAATCCAGATTTACTCACAATTCTTTGTTGTGATTCTTATATAATTCATTCTTTTTCTTATAAGAACTTATATTGTAATGATATTATTAATGTTAACATCTGTCTCCCCCACTGTATATTCCAAGAGAGGACAGATATATCAATTTTTACCCATTGTTATGTCTCAAGATTAAAAATAGTGACTAGAAAATACTAGAAGCTTGCTAAATATTTATTAGATAAATGAATGCATGAATTGCAGACATTATTACTTACAGAATAAGTGGCAAATTATTTCCATGTGCTCATAATATTCAAATTTTATTATTCAAATAAAATTTATTATCCCATATCTGGGGCAGAAGGTTTAATATTTGTAATGGTACTTTTATTTTGCCAATTTTAAATAAAATAATTCTTCCCATTTCATAGTGTCATATTCTCAACCAACAATCTAGAAACTGAGTCAATATATTCATCAATGCCTATAATATTTCATAATATAACATTAAAATAATTCAGAGATAATTTAGAGAGAATTAACTCCATAACTGAAGTGAATATTAGGGACTTCAGCTTCACCTAGTTATTGAGCCAACAGATTGACATTTTTCTCTCCTACTTCCTCTTCTTCCCCAAAGGGTACTGCTATTACCTCTTTTCTTACTTTCTTGGCTTCGTTCTTTCACGTTCAATATTTGTCCTTTGGTGTTAACCCTTGCAATTATTAAACAAATTCTTACCAGAATCTGGGAAATCATGGCCCACAAGTGTTTAGCTAATAAAGCAAAATCAAGATAACATAATCCTCAGGTTAATTTTAGTGTCATGTGGGTTTACACATTTAGTTTTGGTAATTCTTATCAAATGCTGATTTTCCTCTTATTCCAGTAAGATGATTTCTTTGGTGTTTTGAAGAAAAATTAGACCTTTTAAATTTGGTTCATATTATCAACTGCTATACCTAATAAAGATATGTAAATATTAGCATGGTATAAGGAGAATATCATATGCATAGAAATATTTAAAAACATCTTAATCTATCACTTCCTGGGACTTGTGTTCTCTGAGACTGAAAATCATCATCTATGAAGGGGGTAATGCTATTTTTCTTCTTAAAGTATTTTAATAGCATTATTGAATCAAGCAAAACATGTCAATAGTCTGAACATAATAAGGTTTCATACAAACAAATCTTATTCAATGAATATTGTATTTTAGGAATATTGTAGAGTCTGCTTATATAGCTTTTCTTATTTTTCTATGGAAGCTTGCATTTTAAAGGTTGGGTAAAGGTACTTTTGATCTGTTTGATTTAGTTTGCTTTTTATTTATATAAGTATGTAGTTTTGACTGGGCATGTTTTATTATGAAACATCTATAACACATAAGCTTAATACAAAACACGTTTAATGTCTAATTTAGAATGAGGTTTAAAGAAAGAAAAAGCTTGAAGATGCATGTAGAAATAGGCTTGAGGAGAGAAGTGTATAGAATCATAGGAATAGTATTAAAATATAGTTCAAGGAACTAAGTGGAAGAAAAAATTGATAAAAACAAATACATGTTCACTCATAGCATTTAGCAGAGTTAAAGTCACAGCTAAATATTTGTCATTTGATATTCAATTACTTAACATGGGCTGAGAAGTACAAGTAGATGAAAGAAAACATTGATAAAGTAACCAGAGTAGGTTTCCATAGGACATGGCAAGGCACTGAGTTAATCTATTTTAACTACATTAACTATAAAAATTCAATTTTTGCATAAATGCTAAAACTTATGGGTTTTAGATATCCAAATAAATATGACAATCTTCATCACTCCTTTCTTAAGGGTCATTCATTGAAGCAGAAAGTTTGGTCTGGAACTACTTTACCTTCCCATGTGATTCTCCTAACTCTTGTAAAGTCACACTCCTCTCTTTAATTCTCTATTCGACCAGATTGGGTTTACCAGTGGAATAACTAGTGATGAAGACTCCAGGCCATGGACTTAGCCTGAAATCAAAAACCTGCTCTGCCACTCACTAGCTATATAAATTCTCATCAGGATAGTTAACTTTAGCATCATGGACTGTTAAAAAAAATAAAATGAGATAATACATGTAAAACATGTAATGTTGTGATTGGTTTATAGTGATAAATAAGTAAATGATGATTATTACTAATTCTCACTTTTATTCCTTAACTGGATTTATATTCAGCTATTTATAGATAGGTTCTTTAAATTGTATATAATAGAGCAGTATTTCCTAGACTGTCTATGGTGAAGGACAGTACTTTTTTAGTTTCCAGTTTTTTGCAGAGATATTTTATAAAATCTAATAAAATTAAATGACTAGAAAAGTATTTTTAAAAATACAAAATAAACCCCCAGATTTTAATATTTATATTTAACTCATAAAAATATTGTTAAATTGCTATAAAAGTTTATAAATGTTTTGCTCACTTTCTGCATTTGTTTCACTGAAGACAGGCATTATTTGTACATGGGCACAGGTTCATGGACCATTTGTCAAGTAGTACTATAATGAACACTGCATAATATATTTTATTATTACCTCTTGAGAGATAATTACATTTCTAAAATGTTTAAATGTTCGCTGATACATCATGGCTGGTGTGTATATATGTGTGTGTGTGTGTGTGTCTGTGTGTGTGTGATTATTTAACATGGGCTGAGAAGCACAAGTAGATGAAAAAAAACACTGATAAAGAAAGATAAAGTAACTAGAACAGGTTTCCAGAGGATGTGGCAAGATACTGAGTTAATCTATTTTAACTACATTAACTATAAAAATTTATAAATATATGTAAATTTGAGATATATATACACACATATAATAAATGTGTGATAGATATTAAATATGCATATGTGCATACATATTATATTATATATATAATATTGTCTTAATTTGATTTTTGTGGTGTAACAAAAATACAAATCACTAACAATCTGAAAACCCTTAAAATGAAGGATAAGGCAGTGCAGAGAATATGACTTCAAGTTGTCACTAATCTCTACTTTAATGAAGCTTCTGAATATTTTTCAGACCATGGAACTCTGTATATCATTGTATGCATCTGTTATAAGTTAAATTATTCACTCAGATCATCCAGAAAAAATTTAAAACTCCTAACAGTACTTTTCTGGAGTTCATTACATACATCAAATCCAGTTCCTTTTCCATAAAACACTTGCACTTTCAGTTTTACATTTCCCTTTTAGGCAAAGTTCTATTGAGTTAATATGTGACCCTACATATGATTAAGATGGTATATGGTTGTATCAAAACCCTCTTGTGTATTTCTTTGTGATTTCTTGCTAATATTTATAGTACAGGCACCATCTGTTCATTTTACTAGCATTACTATTTCAGTAATTTGTATATGTCTATGTTCTAGAGAAAACAGATTTAACATTGTAGAGTCAGTTGGCACATGTTTTTACTTATAATTCTAAAATTCCTTAATTATATACTGAAAATACTTCACAGCTTTATTGGTTTCATTTTTTTACTTTAATACATTTTATGCCAAAATTAAGAGATTGTAGCAAGGCACAGATAACACCAATTTAATTGGTATGTCCAAAAATTCTGCAATAACTTACTAGTTTTTTCTATGTGGTAACACGAATATGTGCCAATGCTTCCAAACTGGAATGTGCATACAAATCATCTGGGGTTTTGTTAAAATGAAAATTTTGCATTAGTAGGCCTGAGATGGGGCTTATAATTATGCATCTCTAAGAAATGACCAGGTGATTGTAAATTGTGCTGCTATGAACATTGTGGTGCATAGGTCCAAGAGTTGGAAGCAACCTAGGTGCCCATCAGTAAATGAATGGATCAAAAAATTGTGGTACATATACACAATGGAATTCTATGCTGCAGAGAGAAAGAAGGAGCTACAACCCTTTGCAACAACATGGATGGAACTGGAAAGCATTATGCTGAGTGAAATAGGCCAGGTGCTGAAAGACAAATACCATATGATCTCACATTTAACAGGAAGCTAAACAATAAAACAAACAAGCAAGCAGAAAAAAACAAAGACACTGAAATAGAGAACAAGGGGATAGTGACCAGAAGGAAGGGAAGTTAAGGGAAAAAAGGGGGAGGGATTTGGAGAAACAAATAGGAAGGACACAGGGACGAGAACTAAGGGGGGTGGAAATGGGGGGGAGGTGGGGAGCAAGGGGCGGGGGAGGCTGGGAAGGGAAAAATAGACAAAAACTGTACTTGAAAAATAACTAAATAAAATTAATTAAATAGCCAAAAAAAAAAAAGATCATCTCATTTGTTATTTATCAACTGTGTGACCTTCAGCTAGAGACTGCCTCTCACTGAACCTCTGTTTCTTATTATTAAAAAAGAGGAAATTCAGCTAAATTAGTAACTTTTAAAACTTTTGACCATGACTCACAATAGGAAATATATTTTATATTATAATCAAGTATATATATGTGAACATATATATCTAAATAAACATTTCCTGATATAATAAATAAAAAAAAAGAAATGACCAGGTGAAAAAAGTTGCTATTGGACCCTGAGTAAATAATGTATATTCAAAGATTTCATATATTTGTGTATATATGAGATGTATTAAAATATATAAAACTACATCTTCATGTTTATTAAATTAAATAATTAATATTTAATCATTATAATATTGTTCTTGCCACAATTTTAAAAGCCATGTCCATAAATTGTAAAAACAAAATCAATATTAAATATCATGTAATAAATTTAAAATACATTTCATACAAAAATAATGTCTAAAGATATATATGTATTTATTTACTTATGCATATGTAACACATTAGACAACTAAATTTTCTATTTTGGAGTGTTAACTACAAACTCTTTTTAAAATTTTTTTTATTTAATTATTTTTAAGTACAGTTTTCTGTATTTTACTCCCATTTGAGCCCACACCCCCATGCTCCCTACCTCCCTCCCAAAGTTTATAAGTTTAAAATATTCTAAAAGGTCAGAATTTTATTTCTTTTATAAGTAATCTTAATAATGTCTGCATTTTTAAGGTACTGGGAAGTGTCATAACAGTATCATTAAAGGATATGGTTGATTTTAAAACAACTATAAAATATGAGGGGAAGTAGAATAAATGTCTGCTGATTTTAGGATAAACTCTAGTAGACAGCATCCCCAAGTAGTAGAAAAAGAGAAAAATCTGACAATATAGGTTAAATGGATAATTGGGATTCCCACCTAAACATATGTCTAATTAAATTGAAACATGTTGAGAAAAGTTAGACCCGGAGATTGCACCAGTAAACCTGCACCTCAGCATGCTGCAGCCAGCAGGAACAGAAAAATGGTATGGCCAGTTTGAAACCAGCAAGAGGTTTTTCTTGTGTGTGTGTGTGTGTGTGTGTGTGTGTGTGTGTGTGTATTTTGTTTGTTTCTTTTATTTTAATTTTTTATTATTTTTATCTCTCAGTTCCTTTTGCTCCTCTTTCCTTCTTTCTTATTTCATTCCTTCTTCCTTTCTTTCCAATTTTATCTCTTCTACCTTCCTTAGTCTGCCTTTTTTTTTTAATACTCACAAATGAGACAAAAAAAAAAAAAAACCACCAGAACTGTGAAAAGACCAGAGTTGGACCCAGGGAGGGGGCATCCAAACGGCTGAGACAGAGACACAAATTTCACTTTGCTATTACAGAGAACCTGTAACATATTGCATATTTGTATTATTATTTTTCATTATTATTACATCTTTTATTTGAATATATTTTTGTATTCCTCTTCTTTCTGTTTAGTCTTCTTTGCTTGGCTGGTTATATTGTATCGTATGACAGGTTTCCCTGTCCTCCCATTCATGATGTCCTTCACTTCACCTGCATTCCATTAGCACACTACTGAAGGTCCAATACTCCCTATTCTTGGTATTGAGAGCTTATACATTCTGTCATATGATTGTCGCTTTAATATTGTTGTAAATAATAGCTGTACCACTACACAGCACAATTCCCAGATCTCAGCCCACTTCACAGTTTCCTGAACTAGATTACCGTAGTGGCTTACTCTATTGTCTCACACACTACACCTATTTACTATCTTTTATTCTCACCTTACCTCAGAATCTGACCTCCCAAAACCTCACTGCTTTTGAGATCCAACTCACAATGATTCCCTACTCAACAAGAGTCTTATCTTTTTCCCATTCTTTCTAAAAAGTGGCTAGTTCGGTGGAATATCATAGTAAATACTATCCACTGCCAAAGGATCTCCTATCTCTTCCTTACCAGCTGCTATTATAAATAGCATAGAATACTCTCTTGCTGTCTTAAATGACTTTGCCTCACCCCTCTAACTATTTTTTTAAAAAGTATGTGGAAACAATGAAAACCAGCATACCTGAAGGAGACTGCACTGCTGATCTCACAGGTAGTCTACCAGAGAAGTTCACAGCATAAACCCGGGGAGGCAGAAAAGATCAATTTAAGAAGCTGAAGCTAACAAGATAAGTCTAACAATCAATGGGAAGACAAAGAAACAATATCCAAATGAAAGGAAAGGAGGAAGCCTCAGAAAGAATGCTAGATGAAATAGAGGCAAGTCAGTTATCAGATATTGAATTCAAAGCACTGGTAATCAGGAAGCTCCATGAGCTCACAGCAAATTACCAGAAACTACAGAGAAATTACAATAAACTTGCTGAAAACTATATCAACATGAAAAAGGAAATACAAACTATCAACAAGGGCCAAGAAGAAATGAAGAATACAATTTCAGAGATGAAGAACACAGTAGAAGGAATAAAAAGCAGGATAGATGAAGCAGAAGATGGGATATGTGAGCTGGAGGACAAAGTAGAAAAAAACACCCAGAAACAGCAAAAAATGAAAAAGGCTCAGAAAGAATGAAGAGGGATTAAGAGAAATACAAGACAATATGAAATGTTATAATATTCAAATAATAGGGATTCCAGAAGGAGAAGAAAAGCAAGTGATAGAAAATCTATTTGAAAAAGCAATGATGGAAAACTTCCCTAATATGATGAGAGAAAAAGACACACAAATCCAGGAAACAGAGAGTTCCAAACAAGAGGAACCCAAAGAGGCCCACTTCAAGAAAAATCATAATAAAAATCACAAAATTCCAAGACAAAGAGAGAATCTTAAAGGCAGAAAGGGAAAAAAAGGAAATAACATACAAGAGGGCTCTGATAAGGTTAGTAACTGAATTCTCAATGGAAACACTCCAAGCTAGAGAGAAAGGCAAGATATATTCCAAGTAATGAGAACCAGAAGACTACAACTAAAGCTACTTTACCCAGCAAGGCTCTCAAGATAGAAGGCCAAATAAGGAGCTTTCCAGACAAAAGAAGTCTAAAAGAATATACCTCCACCAAACAAGCTCTGCAAGATATGCTAAAGGAACCGCTTTAAGGAAAGGAGGGAAAAAAAGTAGAGAAACAAAGAGAAACATGGGTATGAAAATGAAAATGAATAAGTACCTAACAATAATAACCTTAAATGTAAATGCATTAAATGCCCCAATCAAAAGATATAGAATAGCTAAATGAATAAGAAAGCATGACCCACGCATATGCTGTGTACAAGAGACCAAACTCAGGACAAAAGTCCTACACAGATTGAAAGTATAGGGATGGAAAAAATTACCAAGCAAATAGACAGAAAAAAGAATTGGAGGTAGCAATTCTCATATCAGACAAAAGAGACTTCAAAAAAGGGCCATAAAGAGAGACCCAGAAGGTCACTTCATAATACTCAAGGGAAGAATCCACCAAGAAGACATTAACATTGTAAATATATATGCACCCAATGTAGGAGCACCCAAATATACAAAGAAAATCTTAGAGGACTTCAAGAAAGATATTGACAGCAACACAATTATAGTAGGGGATTTTAACACCCCACTGTCAAAAATAGACAGATCTTCCAAACAAAATATCAACAAAGGTACTGTGGCATTGAACAAAGCCCCAGATGAAATGGACTTAACTGATATATATATAGAGAGAGCCCTTCATCCCAAAGAAGCTAAATACACATTCTTTTCAAATGCACATGGAACATTTTCAAGAATGGATCACATGATAGGAAACAAAACAAGCCTCAATAAATTCAAGAAAATTGAAATAACACCAAGCATCATTTTCTCTGACCACAAGGGACTGAAACTACAAAGCAACCCCAAGAGGAAAAATCCCAAACGCTCAAAATACTGGAGATTGAAAAACATGCTATTAAACAATGAATGGGTCAAAAATAAAATTAGAGAAGAAGTCAAAAAATTTCTGAAAACAAATGAAAATAAACTCATAACAACCCAAAATTTATCAGATACAGTGAAGGCAGTCCTGAGGGGGAAGTTCATAGTGATACAGTCCTATGTAAAAAAGATAAAAACATTTAAAATAACCTAATCCTACACCTACAAGACCTTGAGGAACAACAACAAAGACAGCCCAGAGCAAATGGAAGGAAATAACCAAGATTAGAGCAGAATTAAATGATATAGAGACTAAAACCACAATTCTAAGCAGCAGTGAATTCAAGAGCTGGCCTTTTGAAAAGATAAACAAAATCGACAAACATTTATGCAGGCTCATCAAGAAAAGAAGAAAGAGGACCCAAATAAACACAATCAGAAATGAAAGAGGAGAGATTACAACTGACACCACAGAAATAAAAAAAATATAAGAAATTACTATGAAGAACTGCATGCCAGGAAATTTGAAAACCTAGGTGAAATGGACAAATTTCTAGAAAAAAATATATTACAAAAACTGAATAAAGAAGCAGAAAACCTGAACAAACCAATAACAGCAGATAAAATCGAAGCAGTAATAAAAAAAAACTCCCAACATACAAAAACCCTGGACCAGATGGTTTCACAGGAGAATTCTACAAAACCTTTAAGAAAGAGCTAATCTTTACCCTTCACAGACTATTCCAAAAAATTCAAAATAATGGAAGACTTCCAAACTCTTTTTATGAAGCCAACATCATCCTAATCCCCAAAGCAGATAAAAACACAACAAAGAAAGAAAACTTCAGGACAATATCGCTGATGAACATAGAAGCTAAAATCTTCAACAAAATATTAGCAAACCTGCATCCAACAGTGCATTAAAAAGATCATACATCATGACCAAGTGAGATTCATCCCAGGAATGCAAGGATGGTTCAACATTCTCAAATCAGTAAATGTAACACACCACATAAACAAAAGCAAAGAGGTTCAACATTCTCAAATCAGTAAATGTAACACACCACATAAACAAAAGCAAAGACAAAAAACACATGATCCTATCAAAAGATGTGAAAAAAGCATTTGAGAAGCTATAGCACCCATTTATGATAAAATCACTCAGCAAAGTGGGAATAGAGGAAGCATTCCTCAACATAATAAAGGCCATTTATGAGAGACCTATAGCCGACATTATACTCAATGGGCAAAAGCTAAAAGCTTTTCCATTAAGGTCAAGAACAAGAGAAGGTTGTACACTTTCACCACTTCTATTCAATATACTATTGGAAGTCCTAGCCATAGCAATCAGACAAGAAAACAAAATAAAAGGCATCCAAATCGGAAAGGAGGAAACAAATCGTCATTGTTTGCAGATGACATGACAGTGTAAATAGAAAATCCTATAGAGTCCACACAAAAATTGCTGGCCCTAATAAATAAATTTGGCAAAGCAGAAGGCTACGAAGTCATTATCCAGAAATCAAAGGCATTTTTGTACACCAACAATGAAACAGCAGAAGCAGAAATCAACACAAAAATCCCATTCGATATGGAAAAATAAAATACCTAGGGAATAAACTTAACCAAGGATGTAAAAGACCTGATGCAGAAAACTCCACAACACTGAAGAAAATTTAAGGATGACCCAAACAAATGAAAACATATACCATGTTCATGGATCAGAAGAATTAACATAATTAAAATGTCCATACTACCCAAAGCAATTTACAGATTCAATGCAATACCTATTAAATTATCAATAACATATTTCACTGACATAGAACAAAGAGTTCAAAAATTTATATGGAACCATAAACAACCCAGAATTGCTGCTGCATTTTTGATAAAGAAGAGCAAAGTAGGAGGGATCACAGTACCTCATACCAAACTGTATTACAAGGCCACTGTAATCAAAACAGCCTAGTACTGGGATAAAAACAGACACATGAACCAGTGGAAAAGAACAGAGAGCCCAGAAGTAAATCTAAATCTCTATGGTCAATTAATATTCAACAAAGGGGGCAGCAACATAAAATGGAGTAAAGACAGCCTCTTCAACAAATGGTGTTTAGAGAACTTGACAGGTACCTGCAAAAAAAAAGAATAAAACTTGAGAACCAACTTACGCCATATACCAAAATAAATTCAAGTTGGATAAAAGACTTAAATGCAAGCTGTGACACCAATAAAATCCTAGAGGAGAACATAGGCAGGAAAATATCAGATATTTCATGCGGCAACATTTTTACTGATATCTCCCCTAGAGCAAGGGATATAAAGGAAAGAATAAACAAATGGGACCTCATCAAAGTAAAAACCTTCTGCATAGCTTAAAAATAGCATTAAAATGAAAAGAGAACCAACCACATGGGAAAACATATTTGCCAATGATACCTCAGACCAGAGTTTACTCTCCAAAATATATAAAGAATTGCATGACTCCACTCTAAGAAGACAACCAACCCAATTAAAAAATAGGAAAAGGACTTGAACAGACACTTCTCCAAGGAGGACATACAGGAGATCCAGAGACATGAAAAGATGCTCAATATTGCTAGCTATCAGAGAGATGCAAATTAAAACCACAATAGATACCACTTTACACTGGTCAGAATGGCCATCATAAACAAAGCAACAAACAACAAGTGTTAGAGAAGGCGTGGAGAACAGGGAACTCTAGTTTACTGTTGGTGGGATTGCAGACTGGTACAACCACTATGGAGAACAGTATGAAGTTTTCTCAAAAAACTAAAAATGGATCTGTCTTTTGATCCAGCTCTTCTACTGCTAGGATTATACCTTAAGAACCCTAAAACACCAATCCAAAAGAACCTATGCACCCCAATGTTCATAGCAGCACAATGTAAAATAACCAAGTGCTGAAAGCAACCTAGGTGCCTGTCAGTAAATGAATGGATCAAAATATTATGGTACATTTACATAATGGAATTCTATGAAGCAGAAAGAAGGAGCTCCTACCATTTACAACAGCATGGATGTAACTGGAAATCATTATGCTAAGCAATATAAGCCAGGTGGTGAAAGACAAATACCACATGATCTCACCTTTAACAGGAAGCTAAACAACAAAACAGTCAAAGAAGCAAAATATAACAAAAGACACTGAAATACAGAACAGGCTGCCAGTGTCTAGAGGGGGGAGGGGAGAGAATTTCAGGGGAAAGGGGGGTTTGCAAGAATAAGTACAAGAGACACATGGACAAAAACTATGGGGGATGGAAATGGAAGGGAGTGTGGGGCCCTGGGTGGGTGGGCTGGGATGTGAGTAAAAGACAAAAAATTGTACTTGAACAACAATTAAAATAAAAAATAAAAATAAATAAAAATTAAATAAGTACTACTTTGTTCATAATAAATAAAAATTAAATAAGTACTACTTTGTTCATAATAGCAACCTGAGTGGTTGGGTGGTACTTTTTGGTTCAATTTATAACTTGTAACTCAAGTTATATTTTATAAATCATTTTGTACCTCTAGTATATTATATGACATTTGCAAAAAATTTTTGTTACTTATTATTCTTCAAGTAAGAACCTGGAATTTGAGACATTGCTTCTCAATTTAAACATGGGGAGAAATATTCATAAGAAATCCAGGGTCATGTCATTCCTGATAATATGAAAAGGACTGAATTTTTGGATGACTCTGGAATGTAGAAGCTAATAACTCTTATTTATTGTGAATTTATATATGTTATTTGCTATGATATCTCTAATCTCACTATTCTATTCTCTTTTTACATTTATTTTAGAATTATGTTTTATTTTAATAAATGCTGTAAATTTGTTTAGAATGCTTACACTTTGTTTTTTTTGTAACTGTTGTGCTGTTGATGTAAGTTAATACACTTGTGTATATTAACCAAACATAATTTTAATTCAATCACAGATAACACCAAAGATGATGTATTAACTACATAAATTGATATTTGGAATGCTATTTGCATAATCTTACTGGAATCCCAGGCTCATAACATAACATAAAGACTTTTTCAGGGATGGAATTCTTATGAAAATCTTGATTGAAATTGTATACATATGTATGCATGAAAATAAGTGCAATCCAAGTTTAATTTGTGAATTTTTAAATTAGATTCATAATCTCTCCCCCAATTACCTTTGTTGAAAGCCCTCAAAATTTATCTTACAACAGGGTTGGCAATTTTTTTTGGCAAATGATCATACAGTAACCATTTTAGGCTTTGCAGATTATGTAATTGTTTCTCTCTCAATAATTCATTTCTGGACTCGCAAGTGTGAATTTATAAAAATAGGTGGCGACTCGGTTTGACTCATGGGCTGCAGTTTGCCAGCCACTAAGTTAGATTCTCAATGTCCCTTTTGGTTCTTCAGTTATAGTTATGCTGAATTATCTGGATTTATGGCTATTTCATTTGTTATAATTTAAGGAAGTTGAGCCTTCTCTTCTCTCCACCCTCTGTTTTTATCCTGAGCCCAAGAAGCCTAGCTGTGTACATGCAAATTGCTCATCAAGGTATTTATCTTAACAAAGACATTTTCCTTAGCAAAGGAATTATGCTGCTACTGTTAAGATAGTAAGTAACCCAGAGATGGTCCTTTCATTTCAAGAGCAATCACAACATAAAAGGAGATGTGAAGTTTTATTATGGGTTTTTTTTTATTATTGTGTTCTTTTATTCTAGGTTTTGATGATTTAGTTTGACAAAGATACAAATTAATATTTAAGTTTCTGCTAGAATTTATTTGTTGCTTATTTTGTTGTTTTGGTATTGGTGTTTCCAAATATTGACAGGCAAGATAAGAAAAAGTCATCAACTCCTTATCATTTTGGGGAGGAAATTTCAAACAATTTTTATTTAAGCTTAAATTTCAATGACTGTTTTCATATATTATCATTGCCTGTTTTGGAGTTTTACTGGCACAATTATCATATCACTCAAATATATAAAAACCTTAAGTGAGGTTAAGGATGCTTTGATAAGTCACTTGGGCTCCTTCTTTTTTAGCACTTCTTTTGCCACTCTATATTGGACTTTTCAAACTGGAAGCTCATGAACCCCTTATTAGACCCCTGGTTCATAGTATATGGATAACCCATAGACACAGACAACAATGGGTAATAGCCTAAGGGGGGCGGGGGCTGGGTGGGGAAGGGCAAAGGAGGAAAATGGGGACATCTGTAACAGTGTAAACAATAAAAATAAAGTTTAAAAAATAAGAAATAGTTGTCACATTAAAAGGAGGTGTTATGTAGAAACCCGGATTTCTAACTTCCTTCAGTTACACTAAAGGTCTAAGGTTTTCATTTTCATATGAAAGTCATGTAAGGAACAGCTAGTTGCTCCTTTTACCATCCTCTCTATTATTCTCTCTGTCTCTTCCACCAAGCTCAATAAGGGAGCATTCATCCTTATAAGAGTACTGTGATTACTCTATCTTGTTTCACTCTTGATCTACTTGGTTGGTAAGGACATTGAGTTTGTGGACCCTGCTATGTATATGATCCCTGGGGATCTCATCAGTTACAATTATTTCAAGTCCCACCTATGGGACTTTTCACTTCATCTCTTTACCCAAACTGTATTGCTGGACTCAAACACAAAACTAAAGTCATTAATAAAGTCATTAGTTGAACAATTACTATCAAGAGCAAATTTTTGTTTATGTTAGGCAATGTCACTCTTTCCCTGTAACAAAATGACTTTTGGAAGTTAGTGCCAAGGAAAAGAAAATATTTCCTCTCTTCCATAGTTTTATTATAACCTATAGCTTTTATCTTTTGATCTTGGCTACCAAGAAGTTCAGAACTCAATTTATAATGTGACATAATTCTGGTGGTATTTCTCCACTGACTTAGTGTATCCTCAACTATTATATCTATACTAATTGCTAAAATGAGCACACATACAATGTTCTATAATTTTCAAGTTCATTTTGCAAGAGGTTGGGCTTCAATACATCAGTATATGAGTGCTATGTACACTACTCAAAATTTTCCTCTACATTGGAAACACATGGTGTTTATAAAATAATAATAAGACTATACTATTTTTCTCTTGCTTATTTAAAAAGTCTCCATGTCTACCCCTTGCTCATAAGAAATCCAGCCTGTTTATCAGACCCTTTGTCATATTTATTGAACCTTTCCTATTCACTTCTGCCTCCACAAAGTCTCCGTAATGGACTAATTATAGTTCTACAAATGTACCATGTCATTTCTCACCATTGTCTTTCACAATGGCATTTCTTACACCTATTATTCCTCTAGTTTTTTGAAGATAAGTCTACCACAGCAGATATTCCATTGTACTGTCATTTTCTATGCACAAGAATTTTAACAAAATTCTTCCAGTGAAGAATCTTGTTTGCTTTGCATATGTTCATTTTGGTGTATCTGATTCTGAGCCCAATATTTAGTGTAAAATATTCTCAGTGACTAATTATTTACCTAAATTTTAATTTGCTGAAATATTGATATAATTGATATGGGTTATATTTTAGATGATACGTAATATCCTAGACTAAGTAGTGAGTACTTACTACATGCCACATTCTTCTCTAAATATATAACATGTATCAATTCACTCAATCCTCCCAACCATTTTATTATCCTATGGTTTTGTACTCACTTTAGAGAGGTGGAAACTGACAGCCAGAGATTAAGTAATTTCACCGAGGGCAGCTGGTAAGAAGTAAGGCCAGGGTTGAACCAGGAGATCTGGTTCCACAGGAATTCATAGTCACCCTACTCCACTGCCTCCTATATATGTACTGAATGTATATTTAATTCTTATTACATCCAATATATATTGGATTGGGCAAAAAGTTTATTTGGATTTTTCTGTAAGATGGCTCTAGTACTGCTTAGATTGTGTTGTGACAGCTGTCATATCAGTATGCACTAAAACAAACATTAAAATTGGCTTATTTTTGTGTAGACATATTAATATTGAAGATGAGAAAAAATAAGCAACATTTTGGCATATTATGCTTAATATTTCAAGAAAGGTAAAAAGGCAAATGAAATGCAAAAAAATATGTGCAGTGTATGGAGAAGGTGATGTGACTTATTAGAGGTATCAGAAGTGGTTTGCAAAGTTTTGTGCTGGACATTTCTCACTGGATGGTGCTCCATGGTTGGGTAGACCAGTTAAAGTTCATAACGATCAAATTGACACATTAATTGAAAATTATGTTACGCCATGCAGGGGATAGCCAGCATATTCAAAATACACAAATCAATAAATTCATTGGTGAAAATGAAAATTGTGTCTTTTATTTTATGAAAAAAAACTAAACAAACTTTTTGGCAAACCCAATAGTAACTAATCTTAACTTTTATTAGTCCTATCAGTATTCCTGGGAATGCAGGGATTCTTTCTGTGCTCCAATGTTTGATGAGCAGATTGAATTCTTGAAAATCTAGTGAAATTGAGCAAAATGTATTAGATAATAGTGCTTTTGAATGTAGTATGTTTTACACATTAGTTATTTAACCAAGAATAGAGAAGAACCGAAGCCCATAGCTCTCACTATAGAAAGCAGAAAGAATTGCCTGTGAAGTCTGTAGCACAGCTCACAGAAAGATGTGGAATCGTCTTCCTTAGAATTCTAAAATGCAAACATTTTATCTACAAAGACTTAATGTCAGATGTCCTTAATTTATGCTTTGACAATGAGTGGTTCTTTCACATCAGGATTCTTTATTCTCTTTCATATTCAACCAAGTCAATTTACCATGTGTAGATAATACACTGCTAATTTGCTAAGGTAGCAAAGCACTGTCTTCCTTGTTTCTTACATTATAAAAGGGAATCAGATAAGAATAAGTGTTGACTGCCCTATGGACCTGCATTTCCAAAGCCGGAAGCCCTCGTTTCTCTAGATAAAGGTCAGTCATTGGCAATTTATTAATAAGGTGAACCAGGCTTTGGGCAAAGACCAGGAGTCTTAAAAGGCAGGTGCCAGCTCCTCCAACTCATGAGTGACCTCAGCTTGCATCAGCTTTTATCAATCCCACTCTAGCTGGATTTGAGATAGGTTTTAACTAATAAGTAATATGCTTGGATGTCTTGCTATAGCTCAGTAAAAGTATGTCTCATCTATTTGTTATCAAAAGTATACTTTCAACCAATATATTGTATTTAGTAATCTTTTTAGGATAAACTAGATTTACAGCATTCCGTTTTATTTCCTTTATCACAAATGTATGAACAAATATGGTTTTATTAGTATCTCCTCTTGATATTAACTCAGTATTGAGTTATTATTAATGAGAGTTATTTATTAATGAAGTAACTAATAGAGGGATTTGGAGAAAAAAGGACTTAGTGAAAGGCCAGAACATTTATTTCAATGAGATCTACATCAAGCCTGAGGTAGAATAATCTAGAAGAAATGAAGGTCTACATAAATTCCTTTTGGAAGAGTCTAAAAATCTCTTTTGGCTATTTTAATATCAAATTAATCATTGGATCCATCATCTTTGTCATGAAAAGTGTCTGCCATTAACAAAACCTGTTCCTCTTGAAAAACCATTAGCTCTCAGTGAACTACCTAAAGTTATGGGGTACTCTGAATAAATTATAACCTGAAAGAGCCACTGTTTAATAATAATTCACACTCTCATGAAAAATATTGAAAGAAAGTTTCTACTGGCAACAATGTCATATTTTTTATTGTAGTTAGCATAACTTTAACTCTTAAAAGTTTTAATTTTTTGATTCTAAGGGATATGTTTTTCAGAATATGCATAAAATTACTTTTTAAATGAAAAACAAGTTATTATTTTGTGCATTTATGAACATTATTAAGATAATTTTTAAGTACAGTGATATTTTAAATTTTTATTTCTAATTTATTTTTATTATTGACACTATTACCAGATGTCCCCATTTTCTTCTCCTCTGCCCACTCACCTCCACCTAGTATCCACCTGTCTTTCCCTCTGGCCATCACCACAGTGTTTTCTATGTCTATATATGTTCTTTGGCTAATCCCTTCACCTTCTTTCACCACCACCCCCAACCATAGCTGTCAGTCTACAGTAATATTTTTAAAAGATTAATGACAATAAAGCTCTTCTGTATTATATTTCATATAAAATTAAACATATAAAATAGCACAGTGTTGATATTACATATGAAATATATTTTTGTATGTTTCATATACAAATAGCACCATTTGTGTATATATACATATATAATAGCAAAGTGTTGAGCCTATTTAAAATAGCCATAAAAACAAGTCAAGGGGCTTCCAAGATCTTTAGCTGGAGAGGTTAAACTTTTAAATTAATTTTAATAGAGGTCTATCACAAGTGCCTTTGTAGGTTAAATCTCAGAAACATGTCAAAGTCATCTATGAATATTTATGTTATTAATGATAATCCATAAAGTAGTAAAGTTTTTTGCTATTTGTTAATCAATATAGATCATGGCATTGAGAGTCACAGCATTTAATGCATTACTCTCTTTCCAAAAGTGCTGGGTGGATTTTGTTCAGGTAAGATTCTAATGTTTTTCTTCAAGAGTTCCAGTGGAGCTCCAAACCATAGAATTAGGTCATTATTTTCAGCTTCTGTCACTTTGAACAGCTAACACACTTGGCCTCAGCTCCAGCGTCTAGTTGATGTGCTAGCTGACTGTTATGGTTTTAGTTTGGGGTTTCAGTTTGTCTTTGTAGTTAAAATGTATCACACTAGAATATCACTGATCTGATGAACAATTGGCAACTGTTAAGGTATCATATGTTATTCCTATGGAAATATTGAAAACAGATTAGCAAATACCTTAAATATATATTTGATTTTTTAGTGTATTGTAGATATGATACTACTTTAAGGTGCTTTGGCTGGTTATACCCTGATTGCATTATTTTTAGTTTAAGTAAAAGGATTTTGAGTTTGATTATGTCTTCTATTTTCTATTAAAGAACATCTAAAAATGAAACTGCCTTTTGATCCAGCAATTCTGCTACTGGGATTATACCCTAAGAGCCCTGAAACATCAATCCAAAAGAAACTATGCACCCCAATGTTCATAGCAGCACGATTTACAATAGCCAAGTGCTGAAAGCAACCTAAGTGCCCATCAACAAATGAGTGGATAAAAAAAACATAGTATATTTACACAATGGAGTTCTATTCAGCAGAAAGAAAGGAGTTTATACCCTTTGCAACAGCATAGATGAGACTGGAGAGCATTATGCCAAGTGAAATAAGCCAGGTGGTGAGGGATGAATATCATATGATCTCACCTTTAACTGCAACATAATCAACAAAAGAAAAAAAGCAAACGAAATATAACCAGAGTCATTGAAAATAAGAACAATTTAACAATAGTCAGAAGGGATGGGCAAGGACCGAGGGGAGAAGGGCTTTCATGAACTACTATAAAGGACACATGGACAAAACCAAGGGGGAGGATGGAAGCAAGGGAAAAAGGTGAGTATGGAGGGGGTGGGGAGAAAATACAGACAACTATAATTGAACAACAATACAATAATTTTTTAAAAAAGAACATCTATACTTTTGCCTGTAAGTATATTACCAATAATATCAGATTCTCTATTTATTGTATATTGAGAAAAAGTGTATGGGCAATTAATGCATTGCAAGAAGAAGTGTCTGGTCATCTCTGCCCAAAAGCTGACTCTTTCACCATGGTGGATGAGGTTCTGGAGGAAGGAAGAGAAATCATAGTGAAACCCCCATTTTTTGGTCTGACTTTCTTTTTTCCTGTTTCTCTCGGCAGGAACTTTTTACCCCTGAATGCAAGTTTAAAGAATCTGTTTTTGAAAACTATTATGTAATCTACTCATCTATGCTGTACAGACAACAGGAATCTGGTAGAGCATGGTTTTTGGGGCTGAATAAAGAAGGGCAAGCTATGAAAGGAAACAGAGTAAAGAAAACCAAACCAGCAGCTCATTTTCTACCCAAGCCATTGGAAGGTGAGTGTTATGTGTGCATATCCTTATCAGATTTATTACACATTTATTCTTTGTATTGATAACACTGCTTTGGGCATCAGTAACCCTTGGGGAATGCTGGAACTGTTCTTTATCTTGACCTGGGTGATGGTTGCACAGACATGTAGTTACATTGTACATTTAAGATTTGGACACTTTGCTGTATGTATATCTATGTCTATATATGTATATCCATATTTATACTCACAAATTGATAGAATATATACACCTCTATATTCCATTAATTTTAACAATGCCAGCAAAACTCCCTCTCTACCTATTTCTAATGTCTTAAATCCTCACTGCTCCAACTTTTCTAGCCCCTAAAATAAATTAATTAATTTACTTTAAAAATTTTTAAATTTATAATTATGTTACAAATCTGTGGCTGTGACAATAGATATATTAGGAACACCTAGTTTAGAGTATTATGGAGTAAATATATTTGCCTATTTTGATGTTATCTAGCTTAAAGTAGTCATATTATTATAAATTATTTTAAGTACAGAAAATGAAGTTAATAACTTGTCTTTTAAAGAACTTGTTGATTTAAATATCTCCCTTTCAAGCTGAATAATTGTTTAGTATTCTTAATTGTGGCATTATCTTCTTTTACATTCACCTGCAAACAATGAAGTCATTTACTTTTACCAGATTCTCAGAAAGCAGGCTATAAACTTTTGTTAATTAGAAATATTTTCACCTTTCTCATCAAGGATTTGGTTAGAAGTATCATTTACTTTTATCTATATAAATTTGCTTGTGAATTACAAAAGATGACATTGAGGCTTCTCCATAGCATTTTTAATTTAAATATTTCTTATTTTTCATGGAAAATTAGATATACAATAACTAAATAAGCACTCTAAGCTAGTTTAGACAGTTTGATTTCATGCTTGTTTTTTATCCTTACAGGAAAGCCTCAGAAAAATATCCACATTGGTTTTATAAATCCACATTTTCTCTATGAGAAATAATTTAAAATATTGAAAATTAAAATATTAATAATATGTGAGTTTATAATTCAGCTTTCAGTTTTCCTAATTTTGGAAAAGCACTCTTGTTGATTAAAAGCATCTTTATAATTTCAATGATATTGACTTCCTATCATCCTCTCCTAAATTTGTCTCTAGAACAAGTCATTGAAACCCAAACAATTAACCAACAGGGTCTATCTAGGAAAAGAAAGCTCATGCCAAACTGTAATATGAGTAAATTATTCTCATTATATGATAAATCATAAGGAAAATTAGAGAATAAATAAGGAATTAGAGGGTTTCTCTGTTCTTCTAAAATAATACCTCAATGATTTGTTTTATACTCTTTAAATTAATTTTGAAAACATTAGATTAACTAATAATCAAATACAAGTGAAAAGTTTAAAAACTTAGTCAATAGTAGCTCTAAATAAATCTTGTTTTCTTTGTCTCATTACATCAATTTTTTTAATATAGACACTTAAGAATTGACTAAATTTCTAAAACTTTATCTCTTAGCTGCAGAAATGTAATGAAAAGCAAAAAGTTCTTTATGTCTCTTTTAACTGAAGCAAAATTTGGAAACCAACTGTTTAATATATCCAGTAAGAAATATCTGAGACTCTAAAGGTGTGGTAAAATAATATCAGTTGGTATTTTAGTCACACGCTGAACTGTTGTGTGTGTGTGTTTATATATATATATATATATTTAATATATATATTTATATATTTATATATTTATATATTTATATATTTATATATTTATATAAAGGAAGAGAGGAACAATATTTTCAAGTAATTATCAAATACAAGTACTCTTAAAAAACAATTGAGGGGGTATTGTAATGACAGAGGTTATCACATAGTCCAGTTGATAGAGGAAATTAATTTCAAATTTTCAAGACCCATACATGATATAAATTATGTCATTGAAAGTGTTAGGGCAAACTAGCTACTTGATTAATTAGTGATGCTCTGGGGCATTCATATATTTTATACAACTTCACACTAGACAATCAAAGTTAGTGCTCTGATATTATTGTCTCTTAATTGGATTAGTAGTGGGAGTAAGAGATTGGAAAGTGTTTCAAGGATATGGATTAATCCCTTTTAACACCTTGCCAAGTCATTTAATATAGGTCTGATGTATACAAGCACTTTCAAATATATGTGATACTGAAAAATCATGATTCACAGATGCAAAAGGTAAAATTCTACCACCTTAAACAAAAAGACTGTACAATATATGGTAGTTCATCCTAACTATACATAAGTTCTCTTCATAAAGTATATTAAGTCCACTTA
Source organism: Artibeus jamaicensis (assembly GCF_021234435.1). Classification (NCBI taxonomy): domain Eukaryota; kingdom Metazoa; phylum Chordata; class Mammalia; order Chiroptera; family Phyllostomidae; genus Artibeus; species Artibeus jamaicensis. Next base: position 8,623,927 of record NW_026521887.1, read on the forward strand.
ATGTTATCTACACATACTGGGAACTGCAACTTTAAGCAAAACATAGTCTAATGAAACCAATTTTTTTTTAAATATATTTTATTTATTTATTTTTCGAGAGAGGGGAAGGGAAGGAGAAAGACTGGGAGAGAAATATCAATGTATGGTTGCCTCTTTTGAGTCCCCTGCTGGGAACTGGCCCACAACCCAGGCATGTGCCCTGACTGAGAATCGAACCGCGATACTCTGGTTCACAGGCCCGTGCTCAATCCACTGAGCTACGCCAGCCAGGGCCTAATGAAACCAATTTTAAGGTAATAGAAATCAAATTGTTTTCTTCAACATTATAATGAACTTTACCATACAACATTATTCTAGGACCTGAACTTTCAAAAACCTCAAAAGCAGGCTTGGCAGGTCTAATACACTTGTGTTTCTGATGACAGATGATTTTTAACTCACCTAGTCTTCCCTAAGCATCAGACACCCTTTTTCTTACGATTCCTAAGAATGATTTTCTTAAAAGCCACATGAATTCTTGTTGACTGTGTGGCCAGACACTGTTCAGGCAGTTTCTCAGAGTTCACCAGATGTCAGTCCCACTTGCTCTCTTCCCATTATGTACTTCTGCTTTGTATGACATCAGTTATTAGATTTGTAATAATATATCATGAAATGAGGCTTAAAAACTAGAAAATACCACATAGTTGCTTTCCGTTATTTAAGAGTCTCTTTTCATAATCTTGGGAGAGGAAATCTAAACAATGATCTTCCTAAGGCCCTGGTTCAGGAAAAGCAAATCCTTTGTTATTGCTTTGTATAGCTTTGAAGTTGACACTAGTGTGACCATGTTTGCTTTTGAACCACTTCAGAGAGAAATAATTTAATAATCTAGGGTGTAAATGTTTGAAAAGATGAATAGGGATTGTGGTTCAAGTGTTGTCAGTGTGCAGTGGAAAGGAGTGTGCAGTGGAAATTAACTAGGTAACAATTTCTTTTCCTTCTTTCTTCATGCCCTCCTTTATGTCACTAGTTGCCATGTACCGAGAACCATCTTTGCATGATGTTGGAGAAACGGTCCCAAAGGCTGGGGTGACACCAAGTAAAAGCACAAGTGCATCTGCAATAATGAATGGAGGCAAACCAGTCAACAAAAGTAAGACAACATAGCCAGATCCTCACAGGTGTTGTGACTTACTCATCCTGAACACAGTTGAGTGATTTATCCTTGTCAAACATTCCTGCTCCCGTGGCTGAGGAGCAAGCAGCTGGAAATAAGTGGATGCTTGCTATTTGCTATTTTGAACTTTTTGGTTGCAAGTGGATAAATCTCAACCTGTTGCACCTCCTACAACAAGAAGACACCTGAATAACCAGCTAAACTCAGACCATGGAATGCCCTACCAGATATGGAATGCCTTTTTAATACCTTTTCTGTGACTGTGACACTTCATGTGAATGATAACTTCACAAGTACACTTGATACCTTGCCTGCTGACAGCTACCCATAATTCTTTTTGAGTCCTGTTTCAGCAACCTCCATATGTTTAAGTTCAATTTTATAGCTCACAGATACTGAGTAATTTCTAGGTAGAAGCTGTAAACCTGTGCTCTTATGGATTTCTCTCCTTCCCATTTTTACAGGCTGCTTGCTCCACTGTCTGTGACCTATTGCAGGTATTGCGTTTCTCTAAACCTTAAATGTTGCAGTTGGCTTAGTTCAGAGAGTGATCAGGGAATCAGGAAGCCTTCTAAACCCATTACTACAAACTGTATCATATAGATCAAGAGTGGTGTCTCTGGCTCACACTAGCAATTAAACACACATATATGCTTTGTTCATTGGCAGGTACTGTGCTCCTGAGGTCAGCGTTGCTGGGGTGAGAAATGGGTCAAACACTGTCCATAGGATGTTCTCTAAGATATGTATTTGATATGTGTTTGACATCCCCCTATAGTTTCTTTGTGTGTGTGTGTGTTTTATACATATCACAAGCTTACTGGTAATGGTAACATTTGCCTTGCCCAGCGAGCAAGACCCACTGGTTTTTGAGAAAGTGGGTCCAAAGAACTCTGTAGGCCTTGTAGGCCTGATTAAGGTTCATTTTCATCTACTATTCCTCATTATTTGGAAAAAAGAAAAAAATCAATGATTACAACTTACAAAAGTTGCACTACCTAAATATATTTCAGATATAATCCTTCCTATTTTTAATGAACCAAATTTAATGCCATCCTGGGTTTTGGCTGCGTTCCACTCACACTCAGCAGAGCATGGGCAAGGCGGCTGTTGTATTCTTTTCTGCAGCAGCAATGCAAACATTAGTTATAATTAGACTTTAATATTTTTTGGTGTTTAATGACGAGTTTTTAACTGGATACATTAGGAAAAAATATTTTTTTTAGCTCAGCATGCTGAGTCGGGTACTGTGTATTTCACCAGTCCATACCTCTAACTCAACTTCTTGGGGCCCAGGTTGCCCAATGGTGGGAATAGAGGTGCCTTGCCATGATCTTAGAATGCAGTCTGTTGAATTATTCTAGATACAATTAAAGGCAAACCAACACGTTCAAACATTAGGTTGTTGGCCCATTCAACCAATTTACTTTTGTTTCATTTGCTTTCTTAATTTTCTTTTAAATAACTCTGAGCTTAGGGGAGACAACTCTCAAGAAAGGCCATGAATAGTTGAGACAACACAGTGAAGAAACCATGCAAAACGTTCAATATTGGATATAAAGAGTTGCAAAATGTTTAATACTAAACTGTTTGGAAATATGTTGTCAATTCTGTGTATACTTAATAAAATTCAATGTTTTGTCCTTAGAAGAGTTGAGACCAAACTGAACCTCATTTATAGAAAACTACATGTGGGATTATTATATTGGCCTCTTGTTATTAATTCTATGTTGAAGGATGACCCAGTCACCATTTAACCCCATCTGCACTGTATTTCCTGGAAAATGATTTTGTCACTGCTTTTCTAAGTCTCCATGACAGTTCTTGCCCAGCATTTAAAAATATTGGCTTGCTTAGCTGATTAAAGATTTAGTATAAGTTTAATTGTTTATGCTTATTTAATTTTCATATTGGATTCCATTTTAATAAATAAAAATTTAGCATAATGTTTGAGTAGATTTATTGTTGATAATGGCTAAAATACAAATGCAACAAAATGATTCCTTGGCCCATTCTTGGTTTGTTATACCATTTTGAAGCCTATTGTTTTTTTAACAGGATTAGTTAAGATACATTAGATGAATTTTATAATAATTATTTAGAGAAGACATATAATCCATAACATGTGGCAAACTATGAATAATTTAACTTCAAATTATAAGTAAATGGGATTATAGACACTGCTTATCCCAACATTCACACACACACACACACACACACACACACACACACACACACTTATCAAACAACCCGCTGATTTGTTTCTGGTAATCAGCCTTATTTATTGGTTCCTTTTTCCCCTGCAAGGCTGCTTATTGGTTAAAACTGACAAGATTTATTTTTCTGAAGACTAAGATTTATGAAAATGTGTACCTGTTTTTTTATATGAGTTGTCTACAAGGTCATTTATCCCTATGAGTGGATGTCAAAATACTTTCTTCTAATATATGTTTAGACATATTGCACAAGGTCTTTGTTATTTGCAAATTATTCTGATCACTTCCTTTGTGTCTGGTCTCATCTGTTGAACAGAACAAGGGCAATACTAATGAGCTGCATGTTGTAGGGCCTTGGTTTCAAGAACTGTTGGTATATATTACTCAATTTACATACAAAGAATTTGCATTGTACAGTTTCTGTCTTTAATATCATTTGTTATATTCACAAACATATTTAATAAAATATTTATATGAAGGCATATTAGAAAACATCAAACAACTTTATGTAATGGAATGGCATTGCATCACCCACAAATATAGAGACATGTCATGTATATAAGTTGGTAAAGTCAACTCCCCCCTTTACCATGCCAAAGAAAATTTTAGCTCTTTGATGATACCTCTTTCTCACTATTTTTCCAGGATAAGACCCTTCTCTCTTTTTCCCCTCAAAAATCAACCTTGTTGTTATTAAGTAATTGCAGTCTGCTACCACTGATGTCCTGTATAGTAAATCTGATGGAACTCATTTGTATTTACAGACTGTATTTTGTACCTACATGTACATATGTCAATTGTATTGAGTCTAATATCACATTCCATTTGCATGCATATCTGATGTGGGAAGGTTATTTCTATTGATTCATTATGATAGCTGATCGCTTCACCCATCCCTCAGCAATGCTTGGGAATGTTAAGGGTTTGATATTTCAAATGACACCATTTTTATTTTCTTATCAGTTTGATTTCTAAAGTGTTTTGCTAAAATTTTACCTAGAAAATATTATAAAAGAAATGCAAATAGTCCACCCTATGTAAAGAGTAAATTATACTGAGCATCATTTTGTTATAATTCCTGAAGAATTTAGAAATTATTTGCTGTAAATGTTCATTTGCCCTGAGTGTTTTAGAGTGGTGGGTGGCTTCAGGACCTCCACAATGAGCCCATAAGTATCCTGCTACAATCTTTCTAATTATCTGCCTTTTGAGTAAGCAGAGTTTATTACACATGGCCAGCTACTTAATTAATATCTAAAGCACTAGTACAGTCAAACGTTTTTAGGATGACCAATATCAGACTAGGTTATCTTTAAAAAAAGAACAACAACAACAAAAAACATTTCTTGTTTTCTATGTTAGATATGTATCACTTTTTAAAAAGTTTTCTCCCTAATATTATAGGGAAAATTAAAATTTCAGGGAGAGAACAGACTATAAAATCTATTTAGAAGGAAGTAAAAATATTTGAAAATTAATTTCAATTTCATTTCATCACAAGATTATATCTAGGGAAAGCAATTGAGCTAAATAGAGTCATATCAAAAACCAGATGTGAATTGTGTTACTTTGAAATACATTTCATAGCTTAAGTTCCTTAGCCTACAAAGTGGTACAGGGCCTGTTGACTCTTGAATATTGAATAGGTTTTCAAAGTTTTAAAAATAAGTATGAAAACAAAGGCTGAGTTGGTTTTGTTTAGTTTTGTTTTTTCTGGGTTTTCCATATCATTCAGTCTAATTCTTATGTTTGCTGGCAGAGACTGTTTGCTTTTGAGTTGGTGAGGTCATTCCTTTCAATGTATTGAAAGACTCTAGATGAACTCAAGGAGCCCAGGGTGAAAATGGAGTATAGTATTCTTCTTTTAGGTCTAATGACGTTAGTGGAATTTTATTGGAAAGTCCTACTGGCAGAATTTCTCAGTGATGGTTTGCCAAGCTAGCAGGGTTTGTGCCAATATCACTTACAAACTTGTTGCATTCTCTTCAGTTATTTATCCCACTGTAACTTGGGACGAACTTGAATAAGTAAATGAGATTTGCACACTTTCCCTTTTTCTTGGTCTCTGTTCATTTTTTTTCATTTTTTAATTGTTGTTCAAATACAGTCATCTCCATTTTCCCCCCGCCACTCCCCCAACCCCAGCCATCACCACCTCCCACCCTCAGTCCTACCCTCTTTTGGTTTTGTCCATGTGTCCTTTATAAATGTTCCTGAAAACCCTTCCCCCCACTCTTTTTATTACAAGTTTGTTCTTGCCTTGCCCTCCTTCTTAATAAAAGAGAAGGAGTTTCTATCTTAGCAAAGAAATAAAAAGTTAAAGTACAAAATTACATTTAAGAAGAGTAGAATGTATATCTTTACATGTAGCTATTTTTATTTTATTTTTTCCAATTTAAACTTATAAACTAACTTGCTTCTTAATAGATCTATTTGTGTTTGCAAGCTAAGTCAAAATGAAACACACACAAGAAATATAGAAAATTTCAGTTCAGTAATTTGTTGCTAAATGAACCAAGAATATAGTCGACTGCTATGTATTTTCAGCTTGTCAAAAAAGTGGACAAATCAAATTCTGAACTTTATAATAAACATTTCTCCATATCTAAACTTTTTCTTTAAAACATAAATGCCAAGGACATTTTTCTTTCATTAAATTTAAAAATAGCAACACTTTTATTGTAGTTGCAATTAATTAAAAGAGAAAACAAATATAGAAATGTGAGACACACCTCAGTTTACATGAGCAGGAGAAGGAAATTAAGGGCCATGCCAGCGGAGCACGTGTAAGCTCACTACTCTTTGGCTGTGAGCCAAATCCAGCTCACAATTAGTTTTTTTTTTATGCCCCAGGAGTTCAGAATGAGTTTTTCTTTTATTTTTTATGGTTTTATAATGTCAAACACAAACAAAGCAGAATATGCAACAGAGATGTATGTGGTCCACAAATTCTAAAATATTTACTATTTGGTTCTTTCCATAAAAAGCAGAACTCTGCAATAAGGGAACCTGGACATGTACTGGACATCACACCTTGTACTGTGATGGCTGGATAATGTAGTGAATTCCAATGTGTCCATCGTCAAATAAGTCATCATTTCAATTGCTAGTGAACAATTATAGTAAGTTTGTTTGAAACTTAAAATGCTTAGAGAAGAGGAAAGAATATAATCTATTTCTTAACTGCTTATATTTCCCTCATTTTACAAAAGTGATATCTCAATTGACATGCTCAACAATCATACAACTAATATAGTTTCTCTCCTTAATCTCAAGATAGAGAGAACAACTTCATAAATCTGTTAAAGTATGAAAACACTATTAGTATTAAAAAAATCAACATTAATTAAATTTTCTCTTAAATCATTTTCAATATCAATTATAAGTAATTCAGCAAACACATATTTTCCTCACTTTTGGTAATTTGACTTACAAAGTCCAACCCATGTCTCTAAAATATTTACATCATTAAGTAAAATTCCCAAGTAAAAATTTTCACGTTTAAACAATATGAAAATGATTTTATTAATTATAGGATTTTACACAATATAATTCACATTTAGAGAAAATGTGTGTCTTTTTTAGCCCTAAATAATTAAAGGCTGTCTAAACTAATGTGTGTTAGTAGATTTAACTGCAAATATGTAAGGGAAGTCCAAATTGTACATTTTTATAATCCAATGTAAATTTCATACAGAGCAAAATTTCATCATAAAAATAAACATTTTGTTCCCATCATTGTGATTATTTGTAATTTCTATTTAAACCATTTCTAGATTTTTCTTTTTATTCTCTGAGCTTTTGAGACTGGTGCCATATTATTATTATGGCATCTGTTCTTGATTTTTGTGCATGACCTTGATATTTCAATAAGTAATGTGTACTTAGAAGTAAGAGAGTATTTTAAGAGAAAGAAATACAGATTTTTGGTCTATTATAGATATTGTCTTTTCAAAAAGCAATTTACCATGGAGTAACTTAATTAGTGGAAAATCAGATTTCTTATACATGTAACCCATGCCCAGTTAAAAAAAATATTTTAGTAATAAAAATGGATGCTTTTGAATAACTCATTTTTGTTAATCATCAGTTGTTAAAATACATATGACACAGTGTAAATGACTTGTGTCACTATTTATTTAAAATGTTAAATTGTACATTTTCATAATTTTTATCTTTAAACAATCTTTTGTGAGTTTAAAGTGAGATTACACAAATGTCTTAATGACTAAAAATAGCCATTATCTTTTCAAAAGTACTAATGATCTTGCCTCTGCATCCCACCTGGTCCAACATTATACTTCATGTGTGTTTGTCTTCATTGTCTCCATATGGAAATACTGAGTGATATAGAATCCTGGAAAAATACGTTCGACAGATTTATGTGAGGATGTATAGTTTTCTTATATTCTAAAATGGCCTTTGTTGTGTAGGATGTGCATTTCTAACAACCATGTAATTCAGCATTTCTCAACTCCAGCACTATTGACACTTAAAGTCAGATAATTCTTTGTCATGGGGGAATGTCTTGTGCATGTATTGTGTTTAGCAGCATCCCTGGCTTCTACCCACTAGATGCCTGTAGCACACCCTTCCATCCAACCCAGCGTGGCAATCAAAATTGTCTGTGGACATTGCTAAATGTTTTCTGGGTGGCAGAGTTGTCCTTGTTGAGAACCACTGATGTAAACTGTGAAAGAAAAATTTATTTCTGGTATTATGTACATAAGATTTTGCTTTACTCATTGTTAATAAGTATCCAGATTTCATTCACGCTTTCAGAAATACAAAAACATACAATAGTCTCTTTGCCCTGTCCTCGTGGTGATTATATATGGTTTCCTCTGCATTTGCATTTTCTAATGGCCTATGAAAATAAGAATCCAGTCCTCTTCCATCTAATTAAGGATAGTCTGTGCCAAGCCAGATTTCACAGGCATTTCCATTCCATCCATCCCAGCATTCACAGTTTCCACAACTACATATTCCATTCCCTGAAATAAAATACACAGAAGGATCATTATCATGATTGAAATATACTGAGTTAAAAGATGTTATTGTAAACTATAACTGTTCATAATCAAAGCCATTTTATTTATTATCTGCTAATTTTCTCATTGCTGTCTTTCAAACAATTAATGGTATTTACTTGGTGCCACTCTCAAGTTAGCATCAATCTAATGGTGACCATTAGTATCACTCCAACTAAGTTTCCATGTCATAATTTTCTTTTTCTGTAGAGGGCAAGTTACATGTGACTTATGAATAAATGCTAAAGATCTTAAAGCTCCCTGACATAGTATGAGCTGGGCTGAATAATCAGCTAGGAGAGGAACATTGCATAGTAGGATAGACAGAAAGTGAATGTCTAGCTTAATGACACTAATATTTATCTTTGATCTTTAGCTAGAAACACAGAGAACAAGCCCTGGCTGGTGTAGCTCAGTGGATTAAACACAGGCCTGTGAACCCAAAAATTGCTGGTTCGATTCCCAGCCAGGGCACATCACTGGGTTGTGGGTGAGGACCCAGAAGATGACACATAAGAGGCAACTACATATTGATATTTCTCTCCCTCTCTTTTTGCTTTCCTTCCCCTCTCTCTAAAAATAAATAAATAAATTCATTAAAAAAACATGGAGAACAAATATATGTGTCTATATTTCTCCTACAACTTTTTAAAGAACATGTATTTCAGAACCAATTATTAGAACTCAATAACTCACGATAACAGTAGCTATTATACTCTTAACTTGTTTTCGTACTCCCACCCTCCCTCCGCACCACACACACTTTCCATTCCTTAAAAACAACCAATATATCAACCAACTTTGGTACTTGTTTCCTGTTTAAAATAATATTACATTCTCTACACCATGCTCAAGAGAGAATTCTTTTCTTATTAGTTATCGAGAGAATTATTTTCATTTTGCAATATGTAAAATAGCATATGTGGAAATTGGGGAAAGTTACTTTGGGAATTTTCCCAAAAATTATATAATTTTGGTGCATTTGTTTGTATTCTCTGCCTGGAAATAATGTTAGTGCTTATTCACAAATGCCCACCTCCATTTATACACTTTATATTATTTGGCCCTTGACAATACAGAAGCTCTCCTTCCTAGTGATGTACAGCAAAATGTGAGGTGTGTCATTTGCCTTTATTGCACAATGTGGCATAGATCAATTGGAGTAGGTCAGTACTGCACCTGTGCAAATGAGACCATCATGTTTGTCACAGTCTCTGTCATCACAGTCGCAGAATTCTCCTGAAATATACCATTCTTCAGCAGAACAAATGCACTTTCCACAGTGACAAGAACCTGAAATCACAAAGGGTATGTATATTGGTAGTCACCACATAACTAAAGGTTTCTGTCTAGAATAGAATACCATCAATGCATTGACAATAGGCTTCTAATAACCTACCTTCCAATGGTAAAATATTATGGAATAGCCAGTTGCTCAGAAGGGTGCTTTACTTACTGTAATTCAGAATGGTTATCCAGGAAAGGCTTCATTATGGATCTAAACAGTAGCAATTAGCCTTGAGCACGTGTTCCATGGCTCAGTCTGGTTAAAATGTTAATAAGAGCAGAATGTGACTGATTTTTATAAATGGCCTTCCAAAAAGGTGTTCAAGAATAGATGTTATTTTTTCTGAATTGAATTATGTTTTAAAAGTGTCTGTCCTTTAAAGGAATTGAATAGAAAATTTTATTAAGTGAGGCTACATTTTATAATTAAAACAACTGCTAAATTTATTGTGTTTATACTCATAGATTTTTGTTTATATGATTTCCTTAAAGTAAAGACAGACCTGCATATTGGGTGACTCATTGAAGTGCTGAAAATACACAAAAAACATTCATGTATATTTGACTTACTAAATTTTATTCTCAGGATTTCCTGCCATAATCCAGGATAGCCATAACCATCCTGCCAAAATGTTCAGCTTTAATGAGGCAATCCAACCACCTTTCTCATTACTTCATCCATTTCCCCTTTTATTACTTCCTACCTAATTAAAAACTTGCTCTTTGGTTATTAAAAATATTTTGGTCTGCTGAGAAACAACTTTATTAATGGTGCATTTAGAATAGTGTACCATTAATAGTGAATTAAATAGTGGTAAAGAGAGAAGAAATTTCTCTTAGCCTAAATGTCTTTAAATAACAGACTAAAAAACCCTCACTTGGAAAAATTACTTCTATAACAGCAGTATACTTTGATAGACCATTTGGCAAGAAAATTCCAGTTCTAAAAGTCTACTAGTCATTGAAATACTTAAAATGAAAAATGGAGACTTATTTTTGTACATGCTATGAAAAACTAGCTTTCGTTGGTCAGCATTTTCCCCAGCTGTGTTGTTCTTTTCTTTTTTTGTGAATTCTCAGTGCATCATAGAGGTAGAAATTTTTTCTACTGATTCTGAAACAAGGAGTAGCATAGCATGTAATAATAGCACAGTGTCATTGTTATTAGTATGTCTTATAGCACCTTTGTTATAGAGTGTTCTGGCTGTTTTCATAAATTACTGAGGATCAAATTGCCCATCTCTGGAAAGGGAAAACCTTTAGAAGAGGATTCTTTCTGACATATATAAGCCACATGAGTGCCAAGAGGTGACACATTGTTCAGCTCAGGTGGACGAGGACTTAGTCATGCCCGTGAGTGCCAGGCCAGCCATAGGGAGCAGCTGGTCCATCCTGGCATGAACTCTAGGGTGGTAGATTCATGACCATGACACTGCTAATCCATTTAATTTCTTTCTCAGTATAAAGACCCTTAAGAATGCTCTGATCTCCCTTCTATGCTTCTTACTGACTCCCATTCCTGGGGAATCTGTCACATTTTCTCATTTGTCTTCAGAGCATCCTTAGGACTTAAGAACAGGAAAGAAATGACATTCTTCTGACTTCAGAGATGAGAAAATGGAAATAAAGAAAGGGCAAGGGAATAACACTGGGCTACATGGGCAATAAAAAAGAAAAAGAAAAACAACAACAACAGAAAACCAGTTAACCTAAAATTCCAATCTGATTCAACCTACTGTCTGCCTATCTACCTAGCTGTGATATCTCTCACAAGAAAAACTTTAATATAGATTAAAAAATTAGTTGTGTGTTCCTACTGATATGAGTGACAGCTATATTGGGTGAGGCAACTAGAGCACTGGCTTATCTGGTTTTTGAAGTTTAACTTGTCCCATCTTTTTGGGGGCATAGAGAATCAGCCAGGGTGGGTAGAGGTGAGGGATAAGTGGATGGGTGGGTGTACCAGGGACTTATTTGGATGATATAGGACTCAATAGTATAATTGTGAAAGTTCCAAGGAGACATTTAATGACATGTGATTACAGCTACTGTCAGGCAACATCTTTAAGAACATCAGAGGTGATGACATGGACCTAGCTTAAAGTTATCAAGTTAAAAAGTTTATTATATACTGTTGGATATGAATAAATACCCAAACAAACATTTGATGAATTATATGAGGGGACATAACCCCCAAATCAGAATTTGTTTGTAAAATATTGTATACTTATTCTTATATGCTTAACTTCAGTCACCTTTAAAGTACTCTCCATTTGATGCAATACATCTTTTGAGATATTTTTTCTGCTGTTCAAAACAGTTTTTGAACTGATCAATTTTGATGCCCTTTAGTGCTTCTGCATTTTTTTTGGTTTTACCTCTTCTACATCAGCAAACCCTTTCCCTTTGAGGATTTTTTCACCCAGGGAAACAAACAAAAAAGTCACTGTAGGTAAATAGGGAGGGTGGGCGCAGGGGTCATGCCAATTTTGGTCAAAAACTGCAGAACACTCATGCAGGGTAGGCAAGTGTACTCACTCATAAATCTCCCATCTTGAAATGGGCAAACACATTGAAAAAGTCTTCAAAAACTTCACTGAAGCTGAACACAGCCTCTCACAACAATTCCAGTTGGTACACTGATACAGATGGGTTCCTAGAACACTCACCTACTGGCAAACCTGCACTACAAGGGATCTGCCATTCAAAAGATAATTCAAGTTTTTGGGGTCTCTGCTTTGTATGATATATTCCACAAAGGTAGCAGCTAAGCTTATGGGAGACCTGGCTCTAAGCTCACTTCTCTGGTTATTGACAAAAAATTGCAGTTTGAGTTGAAGAGTGAGTACCTTTGTTAGCTGCCCCATGAACAAAGTGGAGTTTTTACTTTCATTTATCATGCCTGACAAAATGCTGCAACCTGACATCCCAGCAGGCAGTTTTCACTATTGTACTAACGACTCTATTCGTTATGAAAGTCACAACAATGTATCTTATTTTAAATTTTTCTATGGAGTGATTTATTGTCTTGGCTATAAATTTGTAAAGAAATAAAATGCTATTTCTTCATCGTCTCCTGAGGTGATGGCTTTATTCACAGTTTCAGATTTGTCTCTCTGGTGGAAACAGCTGGGTACAGGTTGCTAAGTGGTGTGCCATGGTGACTTCATGGCCCCTAGTCAGAGAAAGAAAAATACTCCAATTTCCTTCGTGATGATCAGGGTTAGGGGTTTTCATTTACAGTTTTGAGGAAAAGTATACAGAATTCTGGCAAGTCCATTAAATCTATCAAGAAATACCTGGCCCCAGTCAGAAAAAGTTTTAATAGGTTTATCTTCTCTGTACAATGTCAAAAACCCTTAGTTTTTTATGAGTTACTTTTTCTATGGTTCTTGAGGTGAGGGTGGTGGGTGGTATCCTCCATGGAGACAGAAATAACTGCTGCATCCCCACTATTTTCTGTGCCTGTGAAAGAGCATAGTTTCATGGACTTGGTTTTAGGCTTGCTCTTCTATAATCCAACACTGTTGTCTCCAGAATACGCAAAGAAAGGAGCCTGCATACAGCTACTGCAAGCAATAGAATGCCACCATCATCACTAATACCAGGCTCAAAACATTACTAACACCAGCCCTGAGGCAGCTTCTACAATTCCTTTTGAGTTTAGAGACTAAAAATTCTCTACCCACTAAATAATAAACAAATGGTTTAGAATATATGCTTTCAACCCTTCAGGGATCCATAGATATAGTTCCATCACATAAAGCAAACGGTTTGAAAGAGGCATTAACTAAAGAGATTTTCTTGTTTCGTTTTTGAGGAAATGCCTTTCAGTTCACCCATTTTGGGAGGGCACATGTTCTATATTTGTGATGCTGAAAAATGAGAATCTGTCTGGCAAATGTAATGACTTTAATAAGAATGTTTATTTCTTGAAAACAAGTCACTCCTATTATTGCATAAAATCCCACTTAGGGCCTGACAGACTGATGTTCACCACGCAGATGAGCGTGGTTTATGTTTTCTCCCTGGACTTGCAGCTGAACATGAACATGAAAGACCTGCCTATGAACACTGCTGATTATTTCATAGTAAACACACACATAATATGGCTGATTTTTAAAGTAAGTATAAACAAGCACAACAATGTTGTAATGCAAATCAGTAGCCTCATTCACCAGAGTTTCTGTGAAAAGTTAATATCCTTATACTAAGGATAACTCCATCATGAAAACAAGAAAAAATACCTAAACATTAGGGCTCTGTATTTTAAACTATACTCAGAAGAATAAAATTTAATTCAGACAAGAATAAAATTTAATTCAGACACGTTAATCATTCTCAGGACTATTTTATACACAAAATACTCCCTTCTGATCAGACAACATTTCTGTCTTCCCTCCTGCTTCTCCCTTGAAGGTTAATTCTATTCCTATCCCCTTTCTTGTTCTCTTTGTTAATTTCTTCTGCAATTCCTTCCCAATTTCTTCCTTTTAATATCTCCTCCCTCCTTCTGGTTCTCCCAGCAGAACTTCTTGAACTAAAACTAGTATTTCCAGGAGCTGAGGGCCCCTGAAAACTGAAAAGGTAAAATATTTGTTTAAAGCTTAGAATTAATTTAATAGGAGAAAGTTATTGTTTTAAATTCATTTCATTGCCACCAGGCTGCTGTAATTGCATTAGGCTGAAGACATGGCCTCCTGACTAACAAACACCGGCCTCAAACACAGAATTCCTGGAAACCAAGGACATGGTTGTGTATTGAAATGAACATATTTGTATCAATTTTCAGCCTTCCTCCTGGCACCATGTGTTCAGCATCCATCTGATTTTATTTTTGCAATTACATCAAAACACCTCTCTCACTAAATAACATAGACTTGACTGACAGGTAAAGCAACAGCCACTGCTAAGGGGCAGGACTCCATGGCACATTCTGCTTCTGAGACTTCCTTAGCAGATCAATTTTGTTTTACTGTGTTTCTTTAGAAAGATATTACTTGCCACTCTTGACCCTGGTTAGGTGTTGGAAGGTAAATGCAGCATCGGGTATGGCAGTCTGAAAAGGGGAACCTTGTTTGTTCTGCAAGAAGTCTGAGCCGAAGAAGACTGCTGGCAAATGACCTGTAGCTCCAGGCAGTGCAGCTCCCTAACATTAAGTGCGAATTTCAGGAGCTTCAAGAGTGTTTTCTCATTTCTGGGCGCTGCTGTTTCACAGGTGAACTCAATGATTATTGTTTTGCTTAGGTGGGGGGAGGCAGTGCATTCAGAACCTAGTATATCTTACTGTACTTTCTTCTTATACAATTATTAATTGTATTGAGGTTGCATGCAAGTGGCTGAGGATCTTATTATGTGCAATTCATTTCCTGCTGTCATTTCCTTGGATACTAATCTTCACCTGGTTAACTTTCAAGCTTAATGTCTGGTACAAACAGAGGACAGAGTGATTTTCTTCACGCAAATTAAAGTCTGAAAAAGATGTTACCTGCATGCTGCTGTGCAAATCATGTGTCAAAACAGGGATCCAGTCTAAGCTCCAGCAGAGACACTCACCCTTTCCTGAGCACACTATGCCATCTGCTGATTCACATAGACTCTTGCTCAGTTCTTCTGTCATGTTACACTTTCTGGGATGTTGGCAGAGCTTTCCAAACCATCCTCTCTCGCAAATGCAGCGACCACAGGAACACATGCCATGGCCTGTGAAGCAATTACAGAGTGTGGTGAGAGAAGGAAATGGGTAAATATTCAGCTGAATCTCAGTTTTTAAGGAAGAAATATGGAAAACATAGGATCTCATTTCCTATTCAGCAAACATACTTTCCCTTAATGCTTAGTCAATTGAATGTGCAATTATTTAAAAGAAATTCACAACGAAGTTTTAGCTTCATGTAATACATTGAATGTAGCAAAGAAGACAGACTCCAGAGGAAAGAAAAAACCTTGAAACAATTTAAAATGGAATTTTACCATTTTTTCTTGATACAAAATAACATCATTTGCATTTTCTTATCATAAAATTTTAGTGCTTTTTTAAAGATTTTTATTTAGTTATTTTTCAAGTACATTTTTTGCCTATTTCTCCCATCCCCCCCCCCCCCGCCCTGTTTCCGCTCTCCCTCTCATCCCCTCTCCCCCAGTCCTAATCCCGGTGCCTTTCATACTTGTCCCTTAAAATCCCACCCTATTTTTCCCTTTAAATTCCCTTCTCTCTCCCCTCTGGTCGCTACCCACTTGTTCTCTATTTCAGTGTCTTTGTTTTTATTCTGTTTGCTTATTTGTTTTATTGTTTAGCTTCCTGTCAAAGGTGAGATCATATGGTATTTGTCCTTCAATGCCTGGCCTATTTCACTCAGCATAATGCTTTCCAGTTCCATCCATGTTGTTGCAAAGGGTAGTAGCTCCTTCTTTCTCTCTGCTGCATAGAATTCCATTGTGTATATGTACCACAATTTTCTGATCCATTCGTTTACTGATGGACACCTAGGTTGCTTCCAACTCTTGGCTATTGTAAATTGTGCTGCTATGAACATTGTGGTGCATAGGTTCTTTGAAATTGATGTTTTAGGATTATTGGGGTATAATCCTAGCAGTGGAATTGCTGGGTCAAAAGGCAGGTCGATTTTTATTTTTCTGAGAAAATTCCATACTGTTTTCCATAATGGTTATACCAGTCTGCAATCCCACCAACAGTGAACTAAGGACCCCTTTTCCCCACAACCTCTCTAATATTTGTTGTTTGTTGCTTTCTTTATTATAGCCATCCTGACTGGTGTAAAGTGGTATCTGATTGTGGTTTTAATTTGCATCTCTCTGATAGCTAATGATATTGAGCATCTCTTCATGTGTCTCTGGGTATTCTGTATGTCCTCTTTGGAGAAGTGTCTGTTCAAGTCCTTTTCCCATTTTTTAATAGGGTTAAATGTCTTCCTAGAGTGCAGTCATGTAAGTTCTTTGTATATTTTGGGTATTAAACTTTTGTCCGAGGTATCATTGGCAAATATGTTTTCCCATACAGTTCGTTGTCTTTTTAATTTAATACTGTTTTCTTTAGCCATGCAGAAGCTTTTTATTTTGATGAGATCCCATTTGTTTATTCTTTCCTTTACATTCCTTGCTCTAGGGGACATATCCGTAAAAATGTTGCTGCGTGGAATATCTGAGATTTTCTTGCCAATGTTCTCTTCTAGGACTTTAATGGTGTCGCAGCTTATATTTAAGTCTTTTATCCACCTTGAATTTATTTTGGTGTATGGAGTAAGTTGGTGCTCAAGTTTCATTTTTTTGCACGTAGCTGTCCACTTCTCTCAACACCATTTGCTGAAGAGGCTATCTTTACTCCATTTTATGTTACTGCCCCCTTTGTCAAATACTAATTGACTGTAGAGAGTTGCGTTTATTTCTGGGCTCTCTGTTCTGTTCCATTGGTCTATGTGCCTGTTTTTATGCCAGTAACAGGCTGTTTTGATTACAGTGGCTTTGTAATACAGTTTGATATCAGGTATTGTGATTCCTCCTATTTTGTTCCTCTTCCTCAAAAGAGCAGCTGCTATTCGGGCTCGTTTATGATTCCATATAAATTTTTGAAGTGTTTGTTCTATGTCTGTGAAATATGCCATTGGTACTTTAATGGGTATTGCATTGAATCTGTATATTGCTTTGGGTAGTATGGACATTTTGATTATGTTAATTCTTCCAATCCATGAATACGGTATATGTTGCCATTTGTTTGTGTCTTCCCTGATTTCTTTCTTCAGTGCTGTGTAGTTTTCTGCATGCAGGTCTTTTACATCCTTGGTTAGGTCTATTCCCAGATATTTTATTTTTCTTTTTGCTATATCGAATGGGACTTTTTCCTTGATTTCTGCTTCTGCTGATTCATTGTTCGTATACAAAAATGCCTTTGATTTCTGGATATTGACTTTGTAACCTGCTGTTTTGCCAAATTCATTAATTAGTTTGAACAGTTTTGGGGTAGAGTCTATAGGATTTTCCATGTACACTATCATGTCATCTGCAAACAGTGACAGTTTTGTTTCCTCCTTTTCTATTTGGATGCCTTTTATTTCCTTTTCCTGCCTGATGGCTGTGGCCAAAACTTCTAATACCATATTGAATAGAAGTGGTGAAAGTGGACATCCTTGTCTTGTTCCTGATCTTAGTGGAAAAGCTTTTAGTTTTTGCCCATTGAGTATGATATTGGCTGTAGGTCTCTCATAAATGGCCTTTATTATATTGAGGAATGCTCCCTCTATTCCCACTTTGCTGAGTGTTTTTATCATAAATGGGTGCTGTACCTTATCAAAAGCCATTTCCGCATCTATTGATATGATCATGTGGTTTTTGTCTTTGCTTTGGTTTATGTGATGAATTACATTTACTGATTTGTGAATGTTGAACCATCCTTGCATCCCTGGGATGAATCCCACTTGGTCATGGTGTATAATCTTTTGGATATATTGTAGGATGTGATCAGCCAACATTTTGTTGAGGATTTTACCATCTATGTTCATCAGTGATATTGGCCTGAAGTTTTCTTTCTTTGTTGTATCTCTATCTGGTTTTGGAATTAGGATGATGCTGGCTTCATAAAAGGAGTTTGGGAGTTTTCCATCCTTTTGGATTTTTTGGAATAGTCTGTGAAGAATGGGGGTTAGCTCTCCCTTAAATGCTTTGTAGAATTCTCCTGTGAACCCATCTGGTCTGGGTCTTTTGTGTGATGGGAGTTTTTTGATTACTGCTTCAATTTCTTTTGCTGTTATTGGTCTACTCAGGTGTTCTACTTCTTTTTCATTGAGTTTTGGGAGATTATATTTTTCTAGAAATGTGTCCATTTCCCCTAGGTTCTCAAATTTCTTGGCATACAGTAATTCATAGTAATTTCTTAATATCCTTTCTATTTCTGTGGTATCAGTTGTAATCTCTCCTCTTTCATTTCTGATTGTGTTTATTTGTATCCGTTCCCTTCTTTTCTTGATGAGCCTACTTAAAGGCTTGTCTATTTTGTTTATCTTTTCAAAGAACCAACTCCTGGATTCACTGATCCTTAGAATTGTGCTTTTAGTCTCTATGTCATTTAGTTCTGCTCTGATCTTAGTTATTTCCTTCCTTCTACTTGCTTTGGGCTGTTTTTGTTGTTGTTCCTCAAGTTCTTGTAGGCGTAGAGTAACGTTGTTTGTTTGAAATGTTTCTATCTTCTTTAGGCAGGCCTATATTGCTATAAACTTCCCTTTCAGGACTGCCTTTGCTGTGTTCCATAAGTTTTGGGTTGTTGTGAGATCATTTTCATTTGTTTCCAGAAACTTTTTGATTTCTTCCTTAATTTCATTCTTGACCCATTCATTGTTTAATAGCATACCATTCAGTCTCCATGATTTTGGGTGTTTTGGGTTTTTTCCTTTGGGGTTGGTTTCCAGTTTCAGTCCCTTGTGGTCAGAGAAAATGCTTGGTATGATTTCAATATTCTTGAATTTGTTGAGGCTTGTTTTGTGGCCTATCATGTGGTCTATCTTTGAGAATGTTCCATGTGCACTTGAAAAGAATGTGTATTTAGCTTCTTTGGGATGAAGGGCTCTGTATATATCAATTAGGTCCATTTCATGAAGGGTGTTGTTTAATACCACAATGTCTTTGTTGATATTTTGTTTGGAAGATCTGTCCATTTTGGATAGTGGGGTGTTAAAATCCCCCACTATAATTGTGTTGCTGTCTATATCTTTCTTGAATTCCTCTAAGATTTTCTTTATATATTTTGGTGCTTCTCGGTTGGGTGCAAATATATTTATGATGTTAATGTCTTCTTGGTGGATTCTTCCCTGGATTATTATGAAGTGACCTTCTGGGTCACTCTTTATGGCTCTTTTTTTGAAGTCTATTTTGTCTGATATGAGAATCGCTACCTGAGCTTTTTTTTCTTGCCCATTTGCTTGGAAAATTTGTTTCCAGCCTTTCACTTTTAGTCTGTGATGGTCTTTTGTCTTGAGGTGGGTCTCTTGTAGGCAGCATATGTGTGGGTCATACTTTCTTATCCATGCAGCTATTCTGTGTCTTTTGATTGGAGCATTTAATCCATTTACATTTAAGGTTATTATTGATAGGTACTTATTCATTGCCATTTTTGTACCTGTGTTCCTCTCTGTCTGTCTCTTTTCCTTCCTTTCCTTAAAGCAGACCTTTTAATATTTCTTGTAGCGCTGGCTTGGTGGCAGCAAATTCTTTTAGACTTCTTTTGTCTTGGAAGCTCTTTATTTGGCCTTCTATCTTGATTGAGAGCCTTGCTGGGTAAAGTAGCCTTGGTTGTAGGCCTCTGGTTCTCATTACTTGGAATATTCCTTGCCATTCTCTTCTTGCTTGGAGTGTTTCCATTGAGAAGTCAGTGGCTAACCTTATTGAGACTCCCTTGTATGTTATTTCTTTTTTCTCCCTTGCTGCCTTTAAGATTCTTTCTTTGTCTTGGAATTTTGCCATTTTAATGATGCTGTGTCTTGAAGTGGGCCTCCTTGGGTTCCTCTTGAATGGGACTCTGTGAGATTCCTGTATTTGTGTGACTTTTTCTTTTGTCAAATTAGGGAAATTTTCTCTTATTACTCTTTCAAATATGTTTTCTATCCCTCCTTCTTCTTCTTCTCCTTCTGGTATTCCTATTATTCGGATATTATTACGTTTCATATTATCTTGCATTTCTCTTAATCCTTCTTCATTCTTTCTGAGCCTCTTTTCCCTTTCCTGTTCTTTCTGTGAGATGCTTTCTACTTTGTCCTCCAATTCACTAATCCTATCTTCTGTTTCATCTACCCTATTTTTAATGCTTTCTACTGTGTGTTTTAATTCAGAAATTGTATTCTTCATTTCCTCTTGGCCCTTGCTAATAATTTCCATTTCCTTTTTCATGTTGATATAGTTCGAGGTGAGATCATTGTAGCTCCCCTGTAGTTTCTGGTAGCTGATTGTGAGCTCTTTGAACTTCCTGATCACCAGTGCTTTGAATTCAGAATCTGATAGTTGACTTGCCTCTATTTCATCTAACATTCTTTCTGAGTATTCCTCCTTTCCTTTCATTTGGGGATTGTTTCTTTGTCTTCCCATTGTTTGTGAGACTCTTCTTGTTAGCCTCAGCTTCTTAGATTAATCTGTTTTGACACCCTGGGTTTATGGTGTGAACTTTTGTAGTGGAATGCCTGTGAATTTCAGTGGTGCAGTCTCTTTTGTTTATCCTGTTGTTCTCTGCTTCCACCTACTCAAATATGCAGCAACTTGTGGCTTCTCTCCTACAACAATGCAATTTGTCTCTCTGACTCTACCATTGGGAGGTCTCTTCTATGGGTCCAGCTCTGGTCTTTTCATATTTTCAAGTTGATTGTGACTCATCTGGTTCCTCCGTGACCGATGAGGTTTCTGGTCTCTTATTTTCATATATGCTTGGCAACTGCTGGCTTGCTAGTCTCACCTCCTCCAATCGGACAGGTCCCCTCTCTTTTGTACTAGGAACTGGTATCTGCTTTGTCCTAGTCCACCGCCGTCTTGAGACCAATCTCTTAGTGCTTTTCTTCATTGTGCACACCATGACACCCAGTCCAATAATATAGCATTTATTGACTGCAATTCTACTGTTCACAAATAAAAATAAAAGATTAATTTTTATAAGAATGGCATCTGGTATCATTACTTTAAATGTGTACCTCTCTACTTAAAAACAAATATAAGTGTAGGTAACTGTGTCTTTCTATTATTGTCTAGAAGTTAAAAATAGCATGAGGCTTAGATTCATATCACTCACATTTTCTTTTCCTGTTGTTTCTGTCATTGGTTTCTGGTTTGGGAAATATTTATCTTTTGGTTATATATACAAGTTATACTTGTGACAGTTATACATTGGCATATGCAACTGTCTAGTTGCTTGCCACAAACAGTCTATTAGATTGCATCATCTTCCACTTTAATTTCTTGTTTCTAACCAATGGTTTATCCTATTTTTTATATGTGTATTACCTTATAGGCAGATCTCTCCAAACAGGATACACAAAACAGCTGTTTGGAAAAATTTTACTGAGTCTCTGCTATGAACAAATCATTTTGCTAAGTACCAAGGTATGTGAAATCAAGGACACAGTTATCTATCCCAGTGACTCATAAAATCATTCAGACTGATCGGCCCCTCTGGACCTGTTAACACTCTTCTGTCTTTACCATTTTTTCTGACAAGACTTTCAATAGTAAACTTACTCCATTTGCTTCCTCCTACACTCACCTTTGCTCCCTCCTACACCCAGCTTTGTTCAAGAAGGTATTAGGGACCAATGCTTAAATGTTTGCAATTAATTGTTATAATTAATTTAACCTAACCTCATATAAATCCAAGGGTTTTCCTGTAACACATAATCATCTACAA
Organism: Artibeus jamaicensis; assembly: GCF_021234435.1. Lineage (NCBI taxonomy): Eukaryota > Metazoa > Chordata > Mammalia > Chiroptera > Phyllostomidae > Artibeus > Artibeus jamaicensis. Next base: position 8,646,010 of record NW_026521887.1, read on the forward strand.
ATTTAGAGAAAGCAAATGGAAAGCATACTCAAAAAAGACCCGGATTAACAGACCTTGTCCAACAACCTCTTTTTATCTTTATGTTGATTTACTAAATTTAATCTCACAGCCATTTGATGCTGGTATTATCCCCATTTTACAGTCAAGAAACTGAGGTTCAGATAAACAAGGCAATTTTACCCCAGACCCCATAGTTCAGCCACACAGAATCAGACCTTGGCTCCAGTTTCTCTGATTTCAATATCTAGTCTTCTTCCATTGTATCACATTGTCTCTGTATTTCATTTTGGGAAATAAGTAATGATCAGTTTGAGACAACTAGAATTATTTTCTTAATTCCCATATTTTTTAGCTGTGTTTGATAGTATCCATTTGACATTCATGGGCACTTTCTTTTTAAAAATGACTCTCCTTACCCTTTCCACAGTCCTCTGTTGTCTATTTATTCTTCTACTTCTTTTTTGACCTTATTAATGTAGACAATCCTTGATTTTCTTCAATATCTCTCTATAGTTACTCCTTTGAAAAATTCATTACATCACAGTATATCTGATATCCTCAGTGACCATAGGACTCTACCACTCCTGTGATTCCATACTTTGTGTTCTACTAGCATCCAAAATTGATGCCTCTCAGATGCATATATAGTTTTCTTTCTAAATATAGAGAACTACTTTTCTATGATGTCCATTTCTTTTAGTGATAAAAGTTTCCTTCTAGTCAACCAGTTCACAATGTTTTGAATGACTCTTACTCCTCTCATCTAAAGAGTTGCCAGATCCTGTTGAAACTATCTCCAAAATATCCACTAATATCACCACCACAAACCTTTGAGAAACCCTTCTATCATGCCTTTCTCCAATATTCTTGCTCACAGTTCCTATTACACCACTCTATCACATCACAGCCTTGAGATCTAGTGCTGTATGACACCCTAATGTTTGAGAGCAAATTCATCTCTAAGCTTCCTTATGTTTTAGGTCCTGAAATAGGGTCCCAAGCTACTTTTCCGACCTTGCAATATCTCCTCTTTTCCTCTTGCACATATCTCCTTATCTAACCACACTTACCTACTCCTCCTTCTTCATATGTTCCATGTTCTTTTCTGACTTAATGCCTTTGTTTCAATAGAAATGCCTCTGTGTTCCCCTACTTAACATTTCGAGGTCCTGATTAATTTTGAAACCTCTGTGAACTTTTTAATATTCCCAAGTAAAATTCAACTTCTCCTCTGAATTTCTATACTACCTTATGTTTTACCTCTGTCATGGAACTTTTTTGTCTTCTACCTTGTGATATGTAGTTATTTCTCAAATAAATGCATTCTTTGGCCATGAATTCCCAGAGGGGAGGAATCACTTCTGTAGTCTTTAGAATTCCAAGCACACTTACTTAGTCATAGTGGATCCTCACAAAACACTTGTAAATTGAGGTTATTTTAAAAATAATGTCTCCTAATTAAAAAAATAAATTGTAACTGAGAACTGTAAACTAAACCCAGGACATGTTTACAGGTCATCTGATTAAGGAACTATCCTTCAAGGCCAATGGACAGTTCTTGGATGACTATTTTATTTCTTGTTCTGTAGAGTGGGGTGAAGTTAGAGAATTGATGTCATCTAAAAGCTACACATTCAATCAATGCTTATTAAATTGACTATATTTTGACTTCTCCAATAAAATAAAGTCTACTTAAAATGAGATCTGCTTAAGAAGTTAAAAAAAGCTGTCCATCTTTGGGGGCAGATAATCTGGGGTAAAAAATAAGTAAGAAAGCAATAGAGAGCTTCTAGGACCACCCATTGAGCTATGGATTTTTCAAGTATTCATGTTTCCAAATGACTCAGGTTAGTAAGCATAATAATTAATTTGTCATAAATAGAATCATTAAATATCTATTGAAGAGAAAGACACTCTGATTTTGACTTAGAATATCATTGAGAATATCCCCATGGTACCTCACAGCAAATAATTTAGTATAAAATTTATAAGCAAGAATAGGTGATTATCTTTTTATTTAATAGTGCATTTATTACATCTTTCTGAAAGGTTAATTTGGCACCTAGCCTAGACAGTAGTCAAAATGCATTGGTATTTACATGTTTTAATTAGCCATTTACATAGCTCCCTTTAGTTAAAATTTTTTAAGCTTTCAAGAATATCTTCTTTATAAACTCTAAATATTTAAGTCTACATTCCAGAGCTATTTGTTGTGCACTAGTTATTGAACTAGGCCTGTTCTTATGGTGCTTTCAGTCTACTAGGTGAGGAAATAAGTAACAACAAATGCACTTGATCTATGGAAGAATTAAAGAGGGTATATTCAACAGTGGAAACACTGTTAACTTTAGTTGTCCATGACAACCAAGGGGTGAGAAGCAGCCATAGAAGCAATATTCTAGGAAAGCTAATAAAAATTTCTTGGAATAAGAAAAAACTTGGTATGCTACAGGAAGTCTGGAAGTTCATTATCTCAAAGGAGTTCATGATCACCAAGCCATTATTACATGAAATGTTAAAGAGACTTATTTAAGAAAAAGAAAATCAAAACTGTGAATGTTAAAATGACAACAAACTCACAATTACACAACTGAATCTAAAAAGCAAAAAGAAACAAAGCGGCAACTAGAAAAAGAACAGAATAATGAATATGGAGATAATTTGGAGGGTTATCAACTGGGAGGGGGAAGAAGGAAAATGGGGGGAAAGGTACAGGGAATAGTAAGCATAAATGCTAGATACAAAATATACAGGGGGATATTAAGAATAGTGTAGGAAATGGAGAAGCCAAAGAACTTATGTATATGTATGATCCATGAACCTTAACTAAGAGGGAGAGATTGCCAGAGGGAAAAGGGGCATACTGGACAGAGGGATCGAAGGGGAAAAATTGAGACCATTGTAATAGCATAATTAACAAAATATATTTTTAAAAAGAAAGTTCTATTGGACAGTGCTGCTCTAGATAGTGACCAGTTCCAATGACAGTCATCAGCTCAGAGACACATTTCCTTAAAACACCACAATGATCATTCTCAGTTGGGAAACTGAGCTATGAATGGATACTAGTTATATGATATTCTGCCTGTCCAATAGTCTTCTCCTTTTGTGAATAATAGGAGAACACTTGTTTTTCCTTTTCAGGTTTATGATCATATGTCTCTGTGGAAGATGTTTCATTATGTAGGCTCTTTTTGACCTAGAGGTACCCCAAGGACAGAGCTTTAATAAATGAAACATCAAAGAAAACTTTCTGGGTAAGGATTCCAGGAAAGTGAATGTCCTCCAGAGAAATTGGGACAGACTCAGTTAGCATGCATCTTGCCCTTTTTTTTTTATCCTTCCCCTTTCTTCGTTACTAAAAGATGGACACAAATGGAAGTTTTCTAGGAGCATGACAATAAATGTCATACTGGAAGGAAAGATAGAAGGCATATGAGATGTTGATGAATCTCAGGTAGTCAATTCAATATCCATCTTGGAAGTGACAACCTGCAGACTTATTTGTGTAAATTACCTTCAGCCAACCACAGTGCTAACAAGTACACTTACAAACTTTGGAAAGAGGTTTGATTTTAAAATGTACTTTGGACACAATCCCACTACTGACTATATTGTCCAGCTAAAAAAGTCCTGGTCTGAGTAAATAGCCTGAGGTCTTGCTCAATATGAGTAATCCCACAGCACAGGGGCTCACTGCACTCATGATCACCTTCGCATTGAATTTGTGAACTAAAGAACTCCCTGAAGAGATGTAAACTGATTGTGAAATTAAAAGGTGGCTTTTCATTATTCCTTCTTGTTTTTTAAATTGGACTCATGGGCAGCTATTCTAGGAGCTTCTAAGAAATAAGAAAAGCTTGATGTAGTCCCATTTGCTTCTTTTTTCTTTTTGTCCTTTGCCTGAGATAAAAATATTGCTGCAAATAATGTCCTAGATATTACTGCCTATGTTTTCTTCTAGTACTTTGGTGGTTTCAAGTCTAATATTTAAGCCTTTAATCCATTTTGAATTCATCCTTATGTGTGGTTTAAGAAGGTGATCTAGTTTTATTTTTCTGCATATATCTGTCTAATATTCCCAACATAATTTATTGAATAAACTATCTTTAGTCCAGTGTATGTGCTACTTCCTCTGTCAAATATTAATTTACTATAAAAGTGTGGGTTTATCTTTGGATTCTCTATTCTGTTCCATTGATTTATGTGTCTGTTTTTATACCAGTACCATGCTGTCTTGATATAGCATTATAGCATGATTCTTCCAACTTTGTTCTTCTTTTTCAAGATCACTATTGCTATTTGGGGTCTTTTGTGGCTCCATATAAATTTTTGAAATACTTGTTCCAGTTCTGTGAAATATGTGATTGGTATCTTTTTTATTTATTTTTTATTGATTATGCTGTTACAGTTGTTCTATTCCCCCCTTCATTCCCCTCCACTCTACCCCCTTGTGCCCACCATTACCCCCCCTTTAGTTTATGACCATGTGTCTCAAGTTCTTTAGATTCTATATTTCCCATACTATTCTTGCCCACCCATCTATTTTCTATCTACTGTCTATGCTACTTATTTTCTGTACCTTCTCCCCCTTCTCTTCCTCCCACTCCCCTGTTGCTAACCCTCCTTGAGATCTTCATTTCTATGTTTCCACTCCTGATCTAGCTGTCCTTTTAGTTTGCTTTTGTTTTAGGTGTGGTTGTTAATAACTGTGAGTTTGCTGTCCTTTCACTGTTCATCTTTTTTTTTTTTAACTTCTTTTTCTTAGGTAAGTCCCTTTAACATTTCATATAATAAGGGCTTGGTGATGGTGAACTCCTTGAATTTGATCTTATCTGAGAAGTACTTTATCTGCCCTTCCATTCTAAATGAAAGCTTTGCTGGATAGAGCAATCTTGGTTGTAGGTCTTTGGATTTCATGACTTGGAATACCTCTTTCCAGCCCCTTCTTGCCTGTAAGGTCTCTTTTGAGAAATCCGCTGATAGTCTGATGGGGACTCCTTTGTAGGTGACTGTCCCCTTATCTCTTGCTGCTTCTAGGATTCTCTCCTTCATTTAATCTTGGCTAATGTAACTGTGATGTGTCTTGGTGTGTTTCTTCTTGGGTCCAACTTCTTTGGGACTCTCTGAGGTTCCTGGATTTCCTGGAAGTCTATTTCCCTTGCCAGATTGGGGAAATTCTCCTTTATTATTTGTTCAAATAAGTTTTCCACTGGTGGCTGTGCCTTTCCCCCTTCTGGTACCCCTATAATTCGGATGTTGGAGTGTTTAAAGATGTCCTGGAGGTTCCTAAGACTCTCCTCATTTTTTTGAATTCTTGCTTCTTGACTCTTTTCTGTTTGGCCATTATTTGGTTTCTTCTGGTCCACTCCATTGATTTGAGTCCCTTTTTCCTTTTCATTGCTATTGGTTTCCTTTGCAATTCCATTCATTTCAATTAGTTTTGCCTTCATATATTTGTCTAATTTGTGGCTATAATCAACCAGTTCTGTGAGGATCCTGATCACCAGTGTTTTAAACTGTGCATCTGAGAGTTTTGCTATTTCTTCATCGCTTAGATTTATAGGCTCTGGGGCTTTGAGATCTTCTTGAGCCATTTTTGGTCTGTTCGAGCCCGTTAAGTATGAGGAGCGGAGCCTTGGACTCCCAGGTCGCTGGGTTGTGACTCTGTATGTGGAGGCGGGGTCAGAGCAGGGAAATGGCAGCCTCCTCTGCTGTTTCTCGCAGCTGGGTGAAGAGCAGAGCCTTAGGTTGTTCACCGCGGCAGGGCCACTTAGGTCGCTGAATTATGACGCTGTATGTGGGGTTAGAGCGGGGTAATGGCGGGGCCCTCTGCTGCTGCTGGCCACTGTGGCTGCCGGCTCTCATCCAATCGCCCACTCCCTTGCTTGTCTAGCCACACACGAATGCGCGACCACAGTCAACCCACAGCCCTGCTCCCTCGCTGTTTCCCCGTGATTGCTTGCTGAGTTGCCCACCAGGTCCAACTCTGCGCCTGGATTCTGCATGCCTGAGTCCGTCTGACTGAGTTTTCCTGTGCTACCCTGCTCTGCCAGCTGCTGGTTTCACCCCTCTTACCGGTCGGGCTGACGAATTTGTTGTTATCAGACTTCCAAAAAGTTCAATTTTCTGTGTTCTGGCTATGTTTTCTATTGCTAATATTTAGTTGTCTCTAAACTTGGTTGTGTGAGGAAGCACGGCGTCTCCACCTATGCCTCCATCTTGGCAGACGGTGATTGGTATCTTGTTAGTAATTTCATTGAACCTATAGATGGTTTTGGGTAGTAGAGATATTTTAATGATGTTAATTCCTCCTATCCATGAACACAGTATATGCTTTCATTTATTTGTACCTTCTTCCCTTTCTTTATTCAGGGTCTTATAATTTTTCATGTACTAGTCTTTTACATCCTTGGTTAAATTTATTCCTAGGTATTTTATTCTTTTTGAAATAATTGTAAATGACATTGTTTTCTTAATTTCCCATTCTGATAGTTCACTATTGACATACAAAAATTCAACTTATTTATATATATTAATCGTATATTCTGCTACTTTACTCGATTTATCAGTTCCAGTAGTTCCTTGGTGGACACTTTAGTGTTCTCTGTTGTACAGTATCATTTTATCTGCAAATCATGGCCATTGTACTTCCTTTCTAATTTGGATGCCTTTTCTTTCATCTTCTTGTCTGATTGCTATACCCAAGACTCCTAGTACTATGCTGAATAAGAGAGATAAAAACAGACATCCCTGTCTTTTTCCTGATTGGAAGAAGAATGCTTGTAGTTTTTTTCCCATTGAGTATGATGCTGGCAATGGGTTTATCATACTTTATTATGTTTAGGTAAGATTATGTTTAGGTATGATTCTTCTATTCCCACTTTTCTGAGAGTCTTTATCATAAATGAGTGCTGGACATTATCAAATACTTTTTCTGCATCTAGTGATATGATCTTTTTAAATCCTTCATTTTATTTATGTGGTATAGTATATGTTACACAGCAAAGGAAACCATTAGCAAAATAAAAGACAACACACTGAATGGAGTAACATATTTGCTGATATAATAAGTGGTTAATATCCAAAATTTATAAAGAACTTACAAAACCCAACAACAATCCCCCCTGAACAATCTAATTAAAAGTGGGCAAAGAACCTGTATAGACACTTCTCCAAAGAGGATATACGGATGGCCAATAGCTATATGACAAGGTGCTCAATATCACTCATCATCAGCTGTATGCAAAGTAAAACCACCATGAAATATCACCTCACACTGGTCATAATGGCTATCATCAATAAATCAACAAGTACTGGCAAAGATGTGAAGAAAGGGAAACATTTTTGCACTCTGGGTGGGAATACAGATTGGTGCAGCCACTGTAGAAAGCAATATGGAGTTACCTCAAAATTTAAAAACAACTGCCTTATGACACAGTGATTCCAGTTTTGAAAATTTATCTGAAGAAACTATAATTCAAAAGAATATAAGCACACTTATGTTCACTACAGCATTATTTACAATCACTAAGATTTGAAAGCACCCCAAGTGTCCATCAGTAAAGTAGATAAAACTATAGGCCATTTACACAATGGAGTACTACTTGGCCATAAAAAAGAATAAAATTTTACCCTTTGTGACAGCATGGATGGATCTGGGGAACACTATGCTAAGTGAAATAAGCCAGAAATAGAAATACAAATACCATATAATTTCACTCATATATGGAATATAATGAAAAAAAACTGAACTAATAAAATAGAGACAGACTCATAGATAGAGAGCAGGCTGACAGCCTGGGTAAGGTTAGTAGGGTGGATAGACTGAGAAAAAAAAAAGAAAAAGGACTCAGGAACACAGACAACAGTGTGGAGACTGCAGAAGCAAAGGGGGAATGTGGAGGTGAAGAGATTATATGGGGAATAAATGGTAATGGAAAGCTTCAATGAAAAATAAACTATTAAATCAAAGAAAGAAGTAAAGCAATAAGCAATCCATTTCTTATTCTTATCCTGAGTATACGAAGTATAGGTGAGAGGGTTCTGATCAAGATTATTTTAGGCTAAAAACAAACACATGTGAGCCAACCTGAAGATATATTTTGTTTGTGAAATATTAAAGTCATTACCACTAAAAATGAGTACATCTTAAGGATTACTACTCAGAAGAAGCCATGTTTTTTTTCAGTAGTAACTTATCTGATTTTTAAAAATCCATGCATTTATAGTTCATGTAAAATTTATATTGTTAACCAAGATGTTTTGACAGGGTTTACATATTTTCATGATAATTAAACATGACTTTCTAATAAGTTAACTAAATGGAAAATGGTCTTACTTCATATTGACTTTCTTTTTGTCAGTGACTTTCAGGATGTAATTTTGGTGTAATCGAAACTGAACCACTTAACGTTATGTAATCACTTACATTCACCTTAGGGTACAATTTCTAATTTATCCTACCCTGACAGAATTGGCTTAATCATCTTTAGTGTTGTTGTTAGGGAGGTAGATAAACAACACTGGCTATCAGTTTTTCTGTGCCTGCTGATTAGGCAGGTTTATGGATCTTTTTGGTTTTACTATTTGTTGTTTGCTGAAATGCTGCTTTGGATCCAGGGATCCTCATTTTTCCCTGAACACACTATGGATACAAAGGGTTATAGTTCACCTTTGCACGCGATGGCTCAGTGTCTGGTGGTGAGCTGAGAAAATTATCCAAATTGGTGATTCTCTATGTTGTTTCCTCTGAAGCCACAGTAGAGAGATAATGTCAGTGAGTTTCACACACTCATAATACTAAGATCCATTCACCACTGGCTGCTACATGATGGGAGAATAAATGCTTGAAACAAACTAGTTGCTATTCCTTCTCTGACACACAGAAATTTATAGGATTTAAATTTATAGGATGTCAACTTCCTTCCAAAACACTTTGTGACTGGTATCTCATGATGCCTTAAACAGATGGATTCTTTTGTTCTGTTATGGAGGTAGACACTTCAATCTTTTGCTTTCCATTACATACAGAGGGCATTAATTGACGGCCCACTTATCACATAGTACCAGTCACTATCTATGCTTTATGTCTCATTCTTATCATAAAGCCAACAGGTGGGCATTATTATCTTTATTGTGCATGTGAGTAAACCCAGGCAAAGAGACCAAATGAATCATCCAAGTTATGACAACTAGTGGGAAATAGAGCCAGAATCCAAATGCTGATCCTTTGAGTATAAGGTTCATGTTTATATTGTTGGGGCATTGCCTCACTTGGTTTAAAAGAAAATGGTTACTTCTATCTACTTAAATTTTGTGTGAAAAAATGTAGTACAGTGTATACACACACAAACTGAAACAAACAAGCATACCGTAGAATGTGGGCTTTCTCTACACAAAATATCAAAATACCCAAAGAACATTCATCTATATTAAAAAACTACATCTCAAAACAAACAAACAAACATGTAAAACCTAGAAGGAAATAAACAAAATTGTATCAGGTATTATTTTTAGATGGCGAATTTATGGGCAATTTTAATTTTGTTCTTTATATTATTTTAGTTTTGTTAAGTGTTGAAAGAAGAACATTAATTTAAAATATTTTATAATTCCTGATATCTAAACATGAGCAAAGTAAAATAAAAGAAACTGAAATAATGTATATTATAAGTGATAAATGAGTGAATAGTTTGAAAAAAATCCTTCCCAAGGATGGTTTAAAGAGCAACTAAAGAAAAGCACTGATGTAAGAAAATAAAATAAATATATTCCTTCAACATATCAAATATTTTTTCACCTCTGTGCCTTGTTTAGCTTTTCTGGGCCTAAAATGTTCACAATCAATTTTTACACCTTCAAGTATTAACTATTCAAGGCCCATATCAAATGTTAATTCCAACTTGAAGAATTCTCTGATCCAAAATTGGAATCAATATTGTGTGTACTCTCACATCCTTTAACTTATAATTTATTCAAAAAAGTACTTAAGCATTGACTTTTATCCTAAATTTGAGACTACAATAATTTTTCAGAGGGAAAATGTTTTGTTACATACATGAGAATTCTATAGACTGAAAGAGACAAATGTGATGATGTTTTAATGTAGATGTTACAGTACAGAAAAAGTATAAAATAACTTTAGAAAGGCTTTCTAAAGGAGATGATTTGGATGAATGAAAAAAATGATAAAGAACAATGCAGAAGGAGAAGTGAAGATAAGGAATAGAATGTCAGGTAAAAGGAACAAAATCATAATACATTTAAATTTCTCCATCTTCACTGGCCAGGAAAAAACTCATTTTTTTCAACAGATGAGAACAACTAGTCAAAAAAGCATCATCTCCTCTACCCATTCAGTTGTTCAAACCACCAAGATCCATCCTTGATTCCACCCTGCTACACACTCACATCATTCAAGTATGAATTTCTAGACATGTTGCTTATATGTCCAGGCCAGTGGCAGGGTGTGGCAGTAAGTTTCATAGGTTCAGCTACGCTTTTAGACTAATACATGGCACTAGTCTTCTTAGATAGATTGAGGCAGGAACTGCATCCTATCAGTTGGACAGTACTGGCCCTTTCTCTGTATGGGAGTCTGCAGCAATTCATGACGATAACAACTAAACATGAGGGCAGGGGATTATCTTCTCTACAGATAACACTGCTCAGATGCACAGAAATGAGATCCATGTTGCACTAATGTTGAGAATTCACTGGTTTAGAAGCCTCGTGCTCCACAGGAGCTAAAAACATTTTCTAGCAATTCCTTAGCATAGCTTCCAGAAACTTTGCAAAGGACATGCCTGTTGGCAGAGTCGCAGCACTCATTGAAGCCAAAATCATGGCATTCCCATCAGACATTCATCATCCCTTCCCACGCAGTTGAAATTTGTCAATCATAGGTCATTATTACCATGAGCAATGCTTCCTGGTAATATTGGCATATACCATCTTCATCTGTTGCCAGGAAACACAGCTAAGAGTTTAACAGGTTAAATGTTTTTGATACAAGGTAAGGAGTTTTGTTAGCCAATGGTCTATATTGTTTCTAATACTTTCTCTAATATATCTAATACCTTTTCTACTCTACTAACTTCCATTTAGCTATACCGCCCTCATCTCTCACTATGATTAACCCATATTCACCCACACCTCACAAGCATATCCCAGCAATTTATATTGAACTATTTCACCTGGTGCACAAAGGCACTTCATAAATAAAGTGATTGTGTTATTGCCTTATTTAAACCCCTTCTATGGCTTCCAATCATTCTTTGAGTGAAGCCCCAAATTATTATTATGGTTTATAAACCATGTCACACCCTTTTCCCCTTTGCTTTATAATCTCCAATCAATACAGTTTCTCCCTGGTTCACAAAAGTTTCTTGAACATGTAACTCTCCCAGTGTCCCATGCTCCTTGAAACACACTATTCTCTCTGACTACTGTCACATTCACCTTTCGTCACCTAAGTTCTGTGCATCCTATTACTGCAAAGTATGTTTGTGTGATGCCTATCTTTTTAATATGTGTAAAGCACATATTATGCACCATATAAACATCACCCAGATATGAAGACATCAGAGAAGACTTCCTTAACTCCAGTCTATTAAATTCCACTATTACGCTTGTTCCCACTGAACTGGCATTTCTCCTTTCAGATCACTCACCTCATTGTCATCCCTTTATTCAATGTCTGCCTTTCATGCTTAATTATCAACTTCAGTAGATTCACCACTGAATCTCCACTGCTGGCATATATCAGGGACTCAGTAAATATTTGTTGAATTAATGAATAAATAAATAATTATTTTAACCATGAAAAACGTGAAATTTCCATATAAAATACTTAATTAGAATTTTAAAAGAAGAGTTTGGTGTCAGGGGGAATGATGCTAAGCATCTTGGGAGACACTGCTCTAAAGATGAGAGTGGAATAAGCTAATACTCAAGGGCAGCAAATAGCAAGCAGAAATGACATCCAAGAGTCATTTCAAGGGAAATGCCAAGCTCTGGAAGATGGGTAAGAATAAAAAATTAAGTGGTTAAAGAAAAAGTCTGAGAAGAAATGGATGGGGAGGTTATTTCTGAGGCCCAGGAGGAAGACAATTTATTGGGGTTTCAGAGTAAAGTAACTACAATTCTATGCTTAAAAGTAGTCATGTAGAATAAGAAATGAAAATCACCAAGGATTTGGGCAACTAGGAATTATTCAAAAAGGGAGAGTTGGTTATGTGGAATGGTTGTTCATATAGCAACTTTCCATGGGTTTGAAATTGAACCAAGAGAAATGCTACCATATGGGTCAGAGGTAGTGATATCAAGCAACCAAAAATATTTAAGGACGTGTGTGAATTTGAAAGACACCGAAGGGCTTTACATGAAATAAGTATTCAATAAGTATTTGCTGGTTTGATTACACTATGTGCTATCTACATAAAAGGGTATTACTAAATAATGAGAGGCTTCTTTATGATAATGGGTATTTTTTCATAGAGTAAGAAATACTGGAATATTTTGATTTAAGGAATACTAATGGATGATATTTTCTTAATTTTACTCCTCCCTGCTTGGGCAGATCCACTGCAGAGTAAGAAACACTAAAACTATCTCTGAGATGAATGACAGCCGCTTTGATTTGATAGTTCAATGTCAAATCTGAGGACAAATACCAAAAAGGAGAAATCATCAATGCCATGCAGAATCAAAGTCCAGCCCATCAAAGTTCCAAATACATTGTTACAAAAGTCACAGACAAGCAATTATGGACCTCTGTCATATATCTCATAGAAGTAACAGTAGACCACAGCATAAATTTCTGCCTGAGCAAGTTCTCTCTCTCTCTCTCTCTCTCTCTCTATATATATATATATATATATATACACATATATATATACACATATATACATATAATTATGATAATATCTATGTGTATATATATATGACACTATGTACCTGATACTATCCTAACTTATTTAACCTCACAAAACCCTACAAGATAGCTGTCAGTATGATCATCCTTTTATAGATAAAAATGGGGGTTATATAAATTTCCTCGAATCAGGTAGTAAATGGCATAGATAGGGTTGGAATCAAGATAAACTCCCTTTAGTTTATCATCTTAACTACTGTACTGTATTGACATTTTACATTTTTAAATATAAAATACATTTATATAAACATTCATGAAATGCATGGGAACTTGTGATTTCTTTATCAATTGGTTAACTATGTTGTATACTTTAATAACATTACTACAGGATCAAATATGTTAATTAATGATATGTTTCTTGAATGTTCCTTATAGGAAACAGCCGAGACATAAACAAAATTTAAAACTGTAATAGTTAGGGCTCATATAATTCCTTCTATGAAACAATGTACAGAAAAGAGAAGAATTAAAATCACAGTACCTTTATTATCTGTTGTTAAAAAATCACAATTTGAGGCCAAGTGCAAAGCGAAAGTGGGAAGTGATATTTCTAGTGAGGTTTGAGGTGAATTACAGTGAATCCTCATTATTCACAGATCCTATGTTCGAAAATTTTCTTACTCCCTAAAATGTATTTGTAATAAATACTTGTTAAGCTTTCCAGAACATTTGTGAACACAGAAAGAATAGCAAAAAAAAAAAAAAAGAGTTGACTAAGGTTTACATTACAACCTAACATCAAAGAAGGTCACACTCTGCCTTCTATTTCAGCTCTAAAGCTGTAAAATAGTGTCCTTTCTGCAGTATATTTAGTGTCCTGCTTTTAACATTTTTGTGCATTTTGTTAGTGATTTTTATGTTTAAGATAGCCCCTAACTATAGTGCTGAAGTGTTATCCAGTGTTCCTGACTACAAGAGAGCTATGATGTGCTTATGGAAAAAACATGTCACATAATCTTTGTTCAGGCATAAATTATAGGGCTTTTGGCCATGAGTTCAATGTTAATGAGTCAACTAAATATTACACAAGATATCTCTGAACAGAACACATAAAGCAAGTTTATGTATTATTGATCTCCTCACGAATATGTTGTGACCAGAGGCAGGACCTTACTCTTATATTTCCCATAGGAGCAGTGATTCAGTATCCACTAATTCAGTTTTCATGATGACTTTACAGACTGTAGCTACCACAAATGGTAATAATTGACTACATCTGGGGCCTATTCTTGTTGAGGAATACTAAACAGAGTGTCTGTGTGGGTTGTAAATTTTATATAGTTTTTCTAGCTATAAGTTCTTTAGCATACACATGAGCGTGAGGATATTTCACCCTCTCCCTCCTGAACTCTCACTCTAAACAATAGGATTAACCATCACAAGAAGAGATTAAGAAGTAAGTAACAAGGAAAGCAAATAACCTACTTCATGGAATGTTAAAGGATATATTGATGTAGTAGGTTTCTATAATATTAACCAATTTCAACCAAATCACCAAAGTAGATGGGCAGGGAGACCCATGTGAGGTAGACACTGCATGTCAGAGAAAATGATAATGGTGATAAAAGACATGTATATGGCTTTCTTAGGTGCCAGGCAGACTTTATATATAGCATTGTGAGAATTAAATGAGCCAATACAGATAGATAATGTACTTAACAAAAAGATTATTATCTGCTTAGGTATTTCTGGTAACTAATACCATTGAAGGGACCATCTAAACTAAAAGTAATGTTGAAATAAAGTCAAAAGAGTTTAATGTCACTCTGGGGAAAAGTATAATGTAGGGAAAGATATGTGAACTGAACATCAAGTGTTCAAATCCCGGGTCTGCCACTTTTTAGTGATGGGACATTAACAGCACAAGCCTCACTCACTTTTCCACTTGCAGGATGGAAAAAGCAGGAGAAGTTGCTTAAGGTGGCTGCCATGAGAACTGCATGAAATAAACCACCTGGTACAATGGTTGTTAAAACGGGCCTTTCCCTTGGCTCTCAAACAAAAGAAATAAAAAACTTTTGGTCAAATTCCAAGTGATTATAGTTGGTTAGAAAGAGAGTAGATAGATACACATGGATATTAGATAGATGGTAACAATAGCGTCCCTGCATTTCATAAATTATACCTGCATTTTGTTCTTTCCACCAAAGTGCTCAATAGCATTATGATAATTATCTTGAAAAGGCATAGTTATTATATATTCTGTTAGTCTGACTTTACATCCAGTTCAACTCAGGTACTGGAAGCCTGGAAGGAGCTGTAATCAGCATGAATCATCTGTACAATATCAGATGTCATAAAATCTAACTAAGAGAATAATAAATAATATTGACTCCCATTCCCTCTTCTAGATGAAGATCAGGTAAAAACTGTCAACCATCTACTTCTATAACTCTGTTTTGCTGTGTTATGTTTACTGAATACCTGCTATTAGCTCCATTCTTTCTTCATACACTTTTTAAAAAATATAATCCTCATTCAAGAATATTTTATTGATTTTTCAGAGACAGAAAGGGAGAGAGAGAAAGAGAGGGAAACACTGATGTAAGAGAGAAACGTTGATTGGTTTCCCCCCATATATACCCTGACCAGGCATCAAACTGCAACCTAGGTATGTGCCCTGACCAGAATCAAACCTGTAACATTTTGATGTACAGGAGCTCCAACCAACTGAATCACCTATCCAGGGCTCTTGGCACAGTTTGTTACTTTCAGTAAGCTGTTTTTTGGGTCCCAGAGTCCAAGAATATAAAGGTCATTACAAACCTAACTGTATAATGTTTTAGGTCTGATTGTGTATTAATTTGTGTTTAATTTCTTTTTAATGGATTTTTTAAAAAGGGATAAGTAGAATAAGAAAGGCAGGTGAAGCAAGTTGCACACAGTAGCAGAAAGCTGTTAATTTCCTCACCTCCACAGACTACACTGTTGAGGTCTTCACAGCGGCGATCGTCACACTCACACGTCTTCCCATATACCCTGCGATCTCCTGGGGGGTAGCAAGTGCATTTTCCACATTCACATTTACCTACAAAATACAAAGAGACAGCATATTCACTAGGAGACTCACAGAACCAGCAAGGTTTTCAAAGGGAATAACCACACTATTAAACCCAGACCTCCCAAGGGTCTAGGCTATGCAGGATTCTTGTACAGCAAATAACTTTTCTTACCTGCCAACAATAAGTTGAAGATCAAACACAAATGCCAAGGTGGTTGAGAGTGAAAGTGACAATTGCTGGCTCAGAAATCATTTACATTTACTACTTTCTACCTTTTTGTTTCATTCATCTTTGAACATTAATTCAGCTATTAAACACTGTACATTTCATATTCAACTTAGTTTGGTGGTACCATTTAATGTAACTGAATCAATTTTATATATTTTGACATAATTTAGCATAATGTGGTCATTTAAAAATATTTTTAGGTGTATCTACCACATAAATAAAAATGTTAATTCATATATTGCAACATGATATTTTAGTGATTATTTGGCATCAGTTTTATAGTTTATAAAACACACTTTAACACAGAACATATGTCAAGCCATATGACCTAAGTATCTTTATCATTCTTGACTTAAAAATTAAAAGTATAAACAATTTTTGGAATGAATTTTTTCATAGGTTTGGGAATTACTTATCATTATAACTTTCATCATGATTTCTTGAGTTGTAACTATGTGTCAAACTTTATAATTCTTTTAATTCCATCATTTTGCTTTCATAACACCACTCATTGACTAGAATTGCAGCTATCATTTTACTAAACAGGAAATGGACGCATACTGAGGCCAAGTTACTTCCCATGGTAATTCAGCTCAAAAGGAACAGATTTAAATTTATATCCATTCTCATTCATCTTAAAATGTGAATATCTAATTATTGAGCCATACCACACTTTAATAAACTCACAACACAGCACCAGAAGACTGTATGAAAAAGTACATTCTTTTTGAGGAATTTGTGCTGGTTTGCCAAAAATTCAGCTGGGTGTCTACTGTGAGACATCTGTTACTCTCTATCATTAGCCCAACCATCATAATTGCACACCCACTGAAGTGATTATGGGATGCTTCAGGGCTGACCCCACAATGCTGTTAGTCTTTCTGTTGACGCATTTGCGCTTGGTAAAGAAACTCTTAGTTTGTAGATAATGGAAGAAACGAAAATTAGTATTTAGAATCATATAATTTCAGAGTTGTAATTAAAGATAATCTAATGCAGTGATTCATAGTTTTTTCAGGAAGAAGTGTTGGGATCATGATCCCTTTGAGAAGCTAGTGAAAGATAAGGCAATAGATACTGTTGTACTGGCTGCCCTTCAACCAGTCTCTCTTTTTACTTGGAGGCAGTTCCAAATTCAGTAGAAGACAGAGCCCTTTTTCTGGCCCAGTGGCATTCCATCTTCCTATGACCTGGCAGAAAAAACAGGGACACACCAGACACTCTTGGCAGAGCTTTGATTTTTGAGGGTGTCTGCAAAGGCACAGGGCCTATTAAACAGCATAGTGTGGGTATCTAGGAGCAATGGAACTTGGCACACAGTGGCTGGAGTTCAAAAGTGATGGCAGAGGGGCTGGTTCTTGGCAGTACCCTGCTTCCCTGGTGTGCTTCATGAGCTGATTGTCCAAAATTGCATTCTGAATCTAAACACTTCTAATAAAATCCTTTCTCATGCCAGTTAATAAAGTTGGTTTCCATTGTTTACGATCAGGAACTCTAACTGGTAGACCCCAAATGTCTCCTGAAAAAATATACTATCACACATTTGTTTTATTGTAAAATGTCAGGGAGGTCCATGACTTACTGCAATTTATTGAACAGATAAGGAAACTCAATTATGCTGGGGCTAAATAATTTGCCTAGGGCCAGAGAAGTAGAC
Organism: Artibeus jamaicensis; assembly: GCF_021234435.1. Classification (NCBI taxonomy): domain Eukaryota; kingdom Metazoa; phylum Chordata; class Mammalia; order Chiroptera; family Phyllostomidae; genus Artibeus; species Artibeus jamaicensis. Next base: position 8,663,834 of record NW_026521887.1, read on the forward strand.
ATTAGAGTGTGGGTGCTAGAACCCAGATATTCTGAGCTGGTGTGCATAAACATGCTAATCCTTACCATGGGTAGATGTGTGAATAACAATAATTTTCTAGACTGTGGAGACAGACACAAATCCTAGGACCATTAGCAGTATGTCCTGGTACAGTTAACTAGTCTTTCATGGACAGATATCAGAAATATCAATCACATTGCTTCTGAGAGGTAATACAGTTCCTGTTACCAAGACAACATCAATTTTTAAGTTTGAGAGCATATGTATTTACAGTGACAATTTCACTAACATTGTAAGGTATACAGGAAGTTTTCTGATATACCTGATTGGTTTGTGTTTCTCTGGAAAGAATTAAGTAAATACAGACACATATATTCAAATACCTACATTTCATTATTTTTACAATGGGTAGTTTCCATCTTGCATTTCTTCCATAAAGTTGGGTAGTATTAATATTTAATCCTAGGTACATTGTTTTTCTGATAAATTTTAATTAATGTATATTTTTAAGATATTGGAGAATATTTAACCCTATTGAAATTATTTTTGTTGGAGTTTTAAAATAGCACATTAAGGAAATTAATAGCTAAATTAACTTTATAGATGTAGCCTTAATACAGTTTATAGGATATAGTAGCTTCTGATGGAAAAGAAAAAAAATAATATATAAAGAAAAGATAATTTATTGAAATATAAAGAAAATTACATTCTATATGCAGTCCACATTTCAAAGTGTACTATTTTGCTGTCTCAGTTCACAATTTCAGTCCAGTCACTACCATGAAATATACCTTCCAGGTAAATATCCCTCATCCTTCAAGATCCAAAGCAAATATTCAGAAGATGGCAGGAGGTAGGTGGGAGTGGAGCCCAGTTCTCCCTGTGCCCAGCTGGAACACTTAGCTAATTGTCTGAGGAACAGAGTGAACAGCCAACAGAATCCCAGTTTATATGAAGTTTGGAGGCCAAAAATTGCAGAGGGCATTGAAAAACAGACAGTGAGGAGATTGCACTGGGACATTAAGGTCCCAGGGTTCTGCTCTGGGATGAGAGCAGCTGCAGCCTCCCACCCAGCACCTGCCACAGAATATGGGGAGGACAGTTAGATCACCAGCTCCCTCCCCTATCGGACCAGGGAGGGCAGACTGGTAACAGGAGGGACCTGGATGCTGGAAGTTACTGGGGAGAATAGAAATGAAGTAGGAGACACACGAAGGCAATACATATCCTCTGGGTCTGTGGACTCTGGCACCAGAGAAATTGAGGTGCTAGGTGAACCTGGAGAAGGGAGGAGTTGGGCTGTCTCAGATCCTGACTCAGATCGTCTCCTGACTGGTTGGAAAGTTGGACCATGTGAAAGCTGTGTGCTTGTTAAGAACAGCAGGCAGTTACTTCGCAAGGAACTCTGGAGCAGTGGCTGGCTCTTCCTGAGGGTGATTTCAGCTCTGCACGCCCAGAGGTTGAGTGGGCCGGTGGAACTGAGCACCCTCCTTGTCTCGCACTGTGCGCAGCTGAGCAGCTGATTTGAGCCTGGCAGCTCATAAATAACCTGGGACTAAGGCTGGGACACTGTGAATATTGTGGCCCAGAACTGGTCCCCATCCTCTCAAAACCATAGAAAGGGAGAAAGGCCAACTCAGCCCCCCTCTTCTTGATACATCTAGGAAGACCAGAAGAACGTTCTGAACAGGTTTAAAGTCAGCAGAAGGCTTATCATTTTTTCTCTTAGTTCCTTCATCTTTTCCCCCCTTTTAATCTTCCCCCAAGTGAGACAATAAGACTTGGAGTTGCGAAGGGTCCAGAGACAGGATAAAAGGGGGAGCACATGGCTAAAGCCAAAAACTGAGAAACTGAGACAAATGTCACTTTGCTATCCCATACAGCTAGCATGTTATTGTTTATGTGTATTATTATTTTTTACCACTTTTATTTTATTAGTATTTAAAACATTTCTCTTCCTTATGTTTAGTTTTCTTTGTTTTATGTCTCTGTTTAATTGCATTGCTTGACAGGTTTTCCTTATTCTCTCTTAATAAAGAGAAAATTTTAATTTTAAAATTGCATTGCATTTTAATTTTCCTTCTTTCACTTCACTCATGTTCCAATAACACACAACTCTTGATCATGTACTTTGTATTTTTTATCCAAATTATATATTTCTTGTCATATTATTGTTGTTCCAGAACTATTGTAAATGATTGTTGTTCCACACAATTGTAGATACTACACAGCAACCCTCCAAAATCTCAGCCCACTTTAATTTAATCCTGAACATTATTATTGTTATGCTTAACTCTTTTTTTTTCTGAGACTACACCTAATTTCTATCCTTTTATCTCACTATATCTCATCATCTAACATTGCACAAGTGTTCCATTTTCTACATTCAGCTCACAATCATTCTCCCCTCTAACAAGAGTCTATCTCTCTTTCACCTTTTATAAAAATTGGCTACTTGGGTGAAATATCACAGTTAATGCTATCCTTATCCAGAGAATCTCCTATCTCTTCTCTACTTGCCAGTACTTTAAACACCATAAAATACTCCCCTGCTGTCTTAATCCATTTTGCCTACCCCCTGACACTGATCACATACAAGAATAAGTGGAAGCCGTGAACATCAGTATAACTGCTGAAGGAGAAAAACCACCAATAAAGGAACCACCAGAAGGTAAAAAAAACAAGTAAAACAAAAGAGGCCACACAAATATAAGAAAGGGAAAACCTAGAGTGTCCAGACAAGGGATCAAAGAGACCACACCACTGAACCCCATAGAATTCCTAGCATAGAGGTTCACCATACAATGTAAACAACTAGCAAAGGGAAACATCAGGAAGCTCGGAAACAAACAAAAAGAGTCACCAAAAATGGGGAGACAAAAAAAAGAACATACAATCAAAAGAAATGGAAGACTTGCCACTAAAAGAGCTAAGAGAAATAGAGGAAACCAAATTATCAGATAAAGAATTCAAAATAAGGGCTCTTTGGGAAGATGGTGGCAGAGTAAGACACAGGATTTCACTTCCCCCACACTCACTGGATAAAAACTGGACCGATCTGTGGAAGAGCACAGAGGACAGCCAACAGGGACCCAGCATATAGGAAGGTAGGACTTCAGAAATTGGAGCAGACTCTGAATGACCAGACAGTGAGGAGAAATGGCTGTAAGTCAATAAGGTCCCAGGGAAGGGCACAGAGGCCGCAGGACCTCCACAGGGCCATGCCAGGGCCCAGGCTGGTCCACCTCAGTCTCTGGGAGCAGCCTCAGTCTCTAGGAGTGAACAGCTGGCTCAAGGATCTTGGGAGAGAGCCAGTCACCAGCTCCCTCCCTACCCAAAATGGGTACAATTTGAAAAATGCCAAGAAAGATCTGTTTGCTTGGAGTATCAGGGAGAGGAGTAGGTATGAAGAAGCAAAACAGAGAGCTTTGATCACACGTGGAGTCTGTGGACACCTGCATCGAGAATTGAGAGTCATCCTTGGGTCCCCATTGCACTGGGTCTGGGCCAGCTCTGCTGGGTCTGCCTCAGACTCTGAGAGCCAAGGGCTGGCTGTAAGGCCCCTGGGAAAGAGCCAGTCACCATCTCCCTCCCTACCCAGCCGGACGCAGATTGAAAAATGCCAGGAGAGATCTGTATGCTTGGATTGTCAGAGAGAGGAATGGGTATGAAGAAGCAAATCAGAGAGCTTTGATCACACGTGGAGTCTGTGGTCACCAGCTTGGAAGAATCCAAAGTTGCCTTTGCATTCCCACATAGCACTGGAAGGGTTCCTGCCAAGGCCTGCGGGACCAGAGAAGCCTGGCCTGGAATGCACGTCCACACCCCAGGCCAGGACTGTGAATCCTGGGGAAAGTCTACTTTCAGTGGGGAGCTGAGGTGAGGGTTCTGGAAGAGCAGTCATGAGACCAGGTGAGTTCACCAAGAAGGGAGAAAGACAGTACTAATCGACCTTCAGATAGCTGCAGCTAGTGTGACCAGAAGAAAAAGATTGACCAGCTGGAAACTAATAAGAGGGTTTTTTTGTTGTTATTTGTTTGTTTTAATTTTTAACTTTATTATTGTTTTATCTTTCAATACTTTTACCCTCTCTCTTCTTGTTTCTTGTTTTATTCCTTCTTCCTTTCTTTCCAAACCTACCACTTTCTCCTCCTTTTGCTGCCTTTTTTCTCTCTTTCTTTTTGACTCCCTCATCCCCAAGTGAGACAAAAGACCTGGAAAGGCGAAAAGACCAGAGTTGGACTCAAAGATGGGGTATCCCAACAGTAGAGACAGAGAGACAAAATTCACTTTGCTATAACAGAAAAACTACAAGTTACTGCATATTTGAGGTTTTTTCATTATTATTACATCTTTTATTTTAATAGTATCTCTGTATTCCTCCTCTTTCTGTATAGTCTTCTTTACCTTGGCTGGATATATTGTATCACTTGACAGGTTTCCCCTGTCCCCCCAATCATAGTGTATTGCTAATGTACTGTCCTTTACTTCCCCTTGCCCAGTTAGCAAACTATCGAAAGTCCAATACTCCCTAATCTTGGTGTATCATAGATCCTGTTGTACGATTGCTGCTCTAATATTATTGTAAATAATAGTTGTTGCATGCTGTTGTAAATACTACACAACGCCCTCCCCCCACCCAGATCTTAGCCCACTACATTATTGCCTGAACTATAATACTGCAGTGTTTGGCTCTGTTCCCTCTCACACTACATCTATTTACCATCCCTTATTCTCACCTTACCTCAGAATCTGATCTCCCTCAACCTTACTCCTTTCTGGACCCAAATCACAAGCCTTCCCTCCCCAACAAGAGCCTTATCTGCCTTCCACTCATTCTGAAAAGTGGCTAGGTGGGTTGAAGATTACAGCTGTCACTGTACATAGTTGGGGGAGCACCTAGCTCTCCTCTACCAGCTGCTACTGTAAATATCATAGAATACTCTCCTATTGTCATAAACCAGTATGCCTTTTCCTCCAACTGATCACACACACACACACACACACACACACACACACACAGAAAGAATAGGTGGAAGTGGTGAACACCAGGATACCCAAAGGAAGAGGAAACCCAACAAAACAGGAACACCAACAGAAAACAACAGAGGAAGGTGAAGGAGGGAGTAGAAACCACACAAACCTCAACCCAAGACCAACCTGGAAATACAACTAAACAGCGGAGAAACTTCCCAGGGCAAACAACTGAACAAGAGCAAAACAGAATCTTCAAAACCCTGTATATGCAGAAGAACTAGCTTCAATGCAACCTGCCTTCACCACCACAGCAAATTAAAATGGGTAGGAGACAGAGGGACAATCAGTTCACCACCTGGTGGGAAGAACCCACACACAAAAAAGGAGACACAGAGACAACAAAAACCAAAAGACAAACCCAGAGCCAACATTAAGGACAGCCCAAGACCAGCAATTTGGGGAGAACAAGGAGACTACACCAGTGAATCTCACAGGTATTATACCACAGAAGTGCACACCATAAATCCAGGAAGCCAGAACAAATCAATTTAAGAAGCTTAAGCTAGCAAGAAGAGTCTCACAAACAATGGGAAGACAAGAAAACAACCCCCTAATGAAAGGAAAGGAGGAAGCCTCAGAAAGAATGCTAGATGAAATAGAGGCAATTTAGCTATCAGATATTGAATTCAAAGCACTGGTTATCAGGAACTTCAAAGAACTCACAGCGAGCTACCAGAAACTACAGGGGAGCTACAATGAACTCACTGCAAACTATATCAACATGAAAAAGGAAATAGAAACTATCAGCGAGGGCTAAGAGGAAATGAAGAATACAATTTCAGAGCTGAAGAACACAGTAGAAGGTATCAAAAGCAGGATCGATAAAGTAGAAGATAGGATTTGCAAGTTGGAGGACAAAGTAGAAAAAAATGCCCAGAAAGATCAAGAAAATGAAAAGAGGCTCAGAAAGAATGAAGAGGGCTTAAGGGAAATGCAAGACAATATGAAACATAATATATCTGAATAATAGGGATTTTCAGAAGAAGAGCAAGGAATAGAAAATCTATTTGAAAAAGTAATGATGGAAAACTTCCCTAACTTGATGGGAGAAAAAAATGCACAAATCCAGGAACTACTGAGAGTACCAATCAAGAGGAACCCAAAGAGAACCACTTCAAGACACATCATCATTAAAATGGCAAAATTTCAAGAAAAAGAGAGAATCTTAAAGGCAGCAAGGAAGAAAAAGGAAGTAACATACAAGGGAGCCCCAATAAGCTTAGCAACTGACTTCTCAGTGGACACGCTCCACACCAGAAGGGAATGGCAAGAAATATTCCAAGTAATGATAATCAGAGGCCTTCAACCGAGGTGACTTTATCCAGCAAGGCTCTCAATCAAGATAGAAGGCCAAATAAAGAACTTCCAAGACAAAAGAAGTCTAAAAGAGTACACCTCCACCAAACCAGCTCTGCAAGAAATACTAAAAGGTCTGCATTAAAGAAAGAAAGGAAAAGAGAGAGACAATGAGAAGTACAGGTATAAAACTGACACTGAATAAGTACCTATCAATAATATCCTTAAACCTAAATGGACTAAATGCTCCAATCAAAAGACATAGAATAGCTCAATGGATAAGAAAACATAACCCATGCATTTCCTGCCTACAAGAGACCCACCTCAGGACTAAAGACCTACACGGACTGAAAGTGAAGGGCTAGAAACAAATTTTTGAAGCAAACAGCCAGGAAAAAAACTGGGGTAGCAATACTCATATCAGACAAAATAGACTTCAAAATAAGGGCCATAATAAGATACCCAGAAGGTCACTTCATAATACTCAAGGGAAGGATCCACCAAGAGGACATAAACATTGTAAATATATGTGCACCCGACATAGGAGCACCAAAATATATAAAAAAAATCTTAGAGAACATCAAGAAAGATATTGACAGCAACACAATTATACTAGGGGATTTTAACACCCCACTATAAAAAATGGACAGATCTCCCAAACAAAATATCAATAAAGATATTGTGAAACTGAACAACATCCTAGAAGAAATGGACTTAACTGATATATATATATATATATATATATATATATATATATATATATAGAACCCTTCATCCCAAAGAAGCTAAATACACATTCTTTTCAAATGCACATGGAAAATTTTCAAAAATAGACCACATGATAGGACACAAAACGAGCCTCAACAAATTTAAGAAAATGAAATTATCCCAAGCATTTACTCTGACCACAAGGGACTGAAACTGGAAACCAACCCAAAGAGAAAAGACCCAAAACACTCAAAATCATGGAGATGGAATAGCATGTTATTAAACAACGAATGGGTCAAGAATGAAACTAGGGAAGAAATCAAAAAGTTTCTGGAAACAAATGAAAATGAACTCTTGACAAACCAAAACTTATGGGACACAGTGAAGGCAGTCCTGAGAGGGAAGTTCATAGCAATACATGCCTACCTAAGAAAGATAGAAAAATTTCAAATAAACAAACTAACCCTATGCCTACAAGAACTTGAGGAACAACACCAAAGACAGTCCAGGGCAAGTAGAAGAAAAGAAAGAACCAAGACCAGAGCAGAATTAAATGACATAGAGACTAAAAGCACAATTCTAAAAATCAATGAATCCAGGAGCTGGTTTTTCAAAAAGATCAACAAAATAGACAAGATTTTAAGCAGACTCATCAAGAAAAAAAGAGAGAGAACCCAAATAAACACAATCAGAAATGAAAGAAGAGAAATTAAAACTGACCCCACAGAAATACAAAGGATTGTAAGAAATTATTATGAAAAACTGTATACCAAGAAATCTGAAACTTCTTACAATATGCTGAGAAAATGGACAAATTTCTAGAAAAATATAATCTTCCAATACTCGACAAACAAGAAGTAGAAAGCCTGAATAGACCAATAACAGCAAATAAAATTAAAGCAGTAATCAAAACCTCCTGAAGAACAAAACCCCTGGACCAGATGGTTTCACAGGAGAATTCTACAAAGCATTTAAGGAAGAGCTAACTCCTATTCTTCACAGGCTATTCCAAAAAATCCAAAATGATGGAAGAATCCCAAACTCTTTTTATGAAGCCAGAATCATCCTAATTCCCAAACCAGATAAAGACACAACAAAGAAAGAAAACTTCAGGCCAATATCACTGACGAACATAGATGCTAAAATCCTCAAGAAAATATGGACAAACCGCATCCAACAATAAATTAAAAAGATCATTCACCACGACCAAGTGGGATTCATCCCAAGAATACAAGGATGGTTCAATACTTGCAAATCAGTAAATGTAATACATCACATAAGCAAAAGCAAAGACAAAACCACATGATCATATCAATAGATGTGGGAAATGCCTTTGATAATGTACAACACCCATTTCTGATAAAAACACTCAGCAAAGTGGGAATAGAGGAAGCATTCGTCAACACAGTAAAGGCCATATATGAGAGACCTACAGCCAATATCATACTCAATGGGCAAAAGCTAAAATCTTTTCCACTAAGATCAGGAACAAGACAAGGTGGTCCACTTTCACTATTTCTATTCAATATAGTATTGGAAGTTTTAGCCACATTGATCAGACAAGAAAAGGAAATAAAAGGCATCCAAATCAGAAAGGAAGAAACAAAACTATCACTGTTTGCAGATGACATGATAGTGTACATGGAAAATCCTATACACTCTACCCAAAAACTGCTCAACATAATAAATGAATTTGGCAAAACAGCAGCATACAAAGTCAATATCCAGAAATCAAAGGCATTTTTATATACCAACAATGAAACAGCAGAAGCAGAAATCAAGAAAAAAATCCCATTCAATATAGAAAAAAAAACCCAAAAACCTAGGAATAAACCTAACCAAGGAGGTAAAATACCTGTATGCAAAAAACTACACAACATGGAAGAAAGAATTTAAGGATGACATAAATAGAAACATACACCATGTTCATGGATTGGAAGAATTAACATCATCAAAATGTCCATACTACCAAAGCAATTTACAGATTCAGTGCAATACCTATCAAAGTACCAATGACATATTTCACAACATGGAACAAACACTTCAAAAATTTATATGGAACCATAAATGATCCTGAATAGCAGATGCAATTTTGAGCAAGAACAACAAAGTAGGAGGGATCACAATGCCTAATACGAAATTGTATTACAAGGCCACTGTAATCAAAACAATTTGGTGCTGGTGTAAAAACAGGCACATAGACCAATGGAACAGAACAGAGAGCCCAGAAATAAACCAAAATCTCTACAGCCAATTAATATTGAACAAAGGGGGAAGCAACATAAAATGGACTAATAATACCATCTTCAACAAATGGTGTTGAGAAAACTGGACAGCTATGTGCAAAAAAATGAAACTCAAGCACCAACTTACACCATACACCAAAATAAATTCAAGGTGGATGAAAGACTTAAATATAAGCCGTGACATGATTAAGGTCCAAGAGGAGAACATTGGCAGGAAAATCTCAGATATTTCATGCAGCAAAAATTTTTAAATATATTTTATTAATTATGCCATTACAGTTGTTCTATTTCCCCTTCATTGCCCTCCACCCTGCACACCACCTCCCCCACCATCCCCCCTTTAGTTTCCCCCTGAGACACCATGTGTCTCAGGTTCTTCAGATTCTATATTTCCCATACTATTCTTGCCCTCCCCCTGTCTATTTTCTACCTACCATCTATGCTACTTATTCTCTGTACCTTCTCCCCCCTTTTCCTCCTCCCACTCCCCTGTTGCTAACCCTCCATGTGATCTTCACTTTTATGGCTCTGCTCCTGATCTAGCTGTCCTCTTAGTGTGCTTTTGTTTTAGGTGTGCTTATCAATAACTCTGAGTTTGCTGTCCTTTCACTGTTCATATTTTTTATCTTCTTTTTCTTAGGTAAGTCCCTTTAACATTTCATATAATAAGGGCTTGGTGATGATGAACTCCTTGAACTTGACCTTATCTGAGAAGCACTTTATCTGCCCTTCCATTCTAAATGAAAGCTGTGCTGGATAGATCAATCTTGGGTGTAGGTCTTTGGGTTTCATGACTTGGAATACTTCTTTCCAGCCCCTTCTTGCCTGTAAGGTCTTTTTTGAGAAATCAGCTGACAGTCTGATGGGAACTCCTTTGTAGGTGACTGTCCCCTTATCTCTTGCTGCTTCTAGGATTCTCTCCTTCATTTTAATCTTGGCTAATATAATGATGATGTGCCTTGGTGTGTTCCTTCTTGGGTCCAACTTCTTTGGGACTCTCTGAGCTTCCTGGACTTCCTGGAAGTCTTTTGCCTTTGCCAGATTGGGGAAGTTCTCCTTTATTCCTTGTTCAAGTAAGTTTTCCACTTGTGGCTGTTCCTCTTGCCCTTCTGGTACCCCTATAATTCGGATGTTGGAATGTTTAGAGATGTCCTGGAAGTTCCTAAGCCTCTCCTCATTTTTTTGAATTCTTGTTTCTTCACCCTTTTCTGTTTGGTCATTTTTTTCCTCTTTCTGGTCCACTCCTTTGATTTGAGTCCCAGTTTCCTTTCCATTATTACTGGTTTCCTGTGCATTTCCCTTCATTCCAATTAGTTTGGCCTTCATATGTTCCTCTAATATGTGACTAAAATCAGCCAGTTCTGTGAGCATCCTGATCACCAGTGTTTTGACCTGTGCATCTGAAAGTTTGGCTATTTCTTCATTGCTTAGATTTATTGGCTCTGGGGCTCTGAGTTGTTCTTGAGCCAAGTTTTGATCTGTTTGTGCCTGTTGCATATGAGGAATGGAGCCTTAGATGTTCACCAGGGCGGGGTCGCCAGGTCGCTGGTTTGTGAGGCTGTATGTGGGGGTGGGGTCAGAGAGAGACAATGGTAGTTCTCTCTGCTGCTTCCTGCTGCTGGGGCCTGGGTGGTCTGTTTCACTGCTAGCTCCTCCACCGGTTTATCTGTGAGCAAATATGGGACTGCAATCAGCCCTCAGTGGGTCCACCTGCTTCTCCACACCTGGGATCCACCCAGGGCTGCTGGCACACCTGGGTCGTGTACCCAGGTCCGTCAGGTGGATCTTTTCTGCCCAACTCCGCTCTGCTGCTGGCTCTGCCCCTCTTACCGGTTTGGCTGAAGGTTTCATTGTTGTCAGACTTCCATGTAGTTCAATTTTCTGTGGTTTGGCTGCATTTTTTTGCTAAAACTTTGTTGTTTTAAAACTTAGTTGTGCAACAAGGTGCAGTGCTTCCACCTACCCCTCCATCTTGGCGGAAGTCTCTCATTCAGCAAATTTTTTACTGATATTTCCCCCAGAGCAAGGGACATAAAGGAAGAATAAACAAAGGGGATCTCATCAAAATTAAAAGCTTTTGCACAGCTAAAGAAAACAATATTAAAATAAAAACAGATCCAGCTGTATGGGAAAACATATTTGCCAAATGATACCTCAGACAAGGGTTTAATCTCCGAAATATACAAATAACTTACATGACTCCACTCTAAGAAGACAAGCAACCCAATTAAAAAGTGGGCAAAGGTCTTGAACAAACATTTCTCCAAAGAGGACATACAGAAGATCCAGGTACACATGAAAAGATGCTCAATATCACTAGCTATTGAGGTGCAAATTAAAACCACAATGAGATACCACTTCACACTAGTCAGAATGGCCATCATAAACAAAGCAACAAACAACAAGTGTTGGCAAGGTTGAGGAGAAAAGGGAACCCTAGTGCACTGTTGGTGGGATTGCAGGTTGGTGCAACCACTACGGAAAACAGTATGGAATTTTCTCAGAAAAATAAAAATGGAACTGCCTTTTGACCCAGCAATTCCACTGGTAGGATTATATCCTAATAAGCCCGAAACACCAATCCAAGAGAACATATGCACCCCAATGTTCATAGCAGCACCATTCACAATAGCCAAGTGTTGGAAGCAACCCAGGTGCCCATCAGTAAATGAATGGATCAAAAAACTGTGGTATATCTACACAATGGAATTCTATTCAGCAGAAAAAAAAGAAGGTGCTCCTACACTTTTGTGACAGCATGGATAGAACTGGAGAGCATTATGCTAAGTGAAATAAGCCAGGCAGTGAGGGACAAATACCATATGATCTCACCTTTAACAGGAACCTAGTAAAATGAACAAGCAAGCAAAATATAACCAAAGACATTGAAATTGAGAACAGGCTGAAAGTAACCAGAGGGGAAGTGAGAGGGGATAATGGGGGGAAAAGATGGAGGGTTTACAGGAATAATTATAAGGGACACATGGACAATAATAAGGGGGGTAGAAACAGAGGAAGTAGGTGGGAAGGACTGGTGTGGTGGGGAGGCGTGTGGGGAAAAAACAGAAAAGTGTACTTGAAGAACAATAAAAAATGTTACAAAAAAGACCCATAGTAAATTTCCCCGAATACATGACAATTATACACTTCTACTCACAGAGCTTTACAAATACAGCAGAATTTGCTATTTCACATTTGTCTTCTAATATATAAATCAATATCATTGATGAATGCATTAAGCAGTCATCACCAGTAGATAGTTTGGTAATATTCACATGACCCATGATTTTTAGTGGTAGAAATTAAATTTAGAATAGGATGTTTCTCCCCAGTACACAAGCATTTCCAATTGCCTGAATATCTTCATTTGTGTTTTCCACAGGTACACCAATGGACTATGTCCCATAATAAATTCATGATCTTTTCGAATATATTTTATTGATTATGCCATTACATTTGTCCCATTTCCCTCCCTTCATTCCCCTCCACCCTGAACACCCCCTTCCACCCACATTCCCCCCATTTAGTTCATGAACACGTGTCTCAAGTTCTTTAGATTTTATATTTCCCCTACTATTCTTACCCTCCCCCCTGTCTATTTTCTACCTACTGTCTATGCTACTTATTCTCTGTACCTTCTCTCCCCCTCCTCCCACTCCCCTGTTGCTAACCTTCTATGTGATCTCCATTTCTGTAGCTCCACTGCTGTTTTAGCTGTCTGCTTAATGTGCTTTTGTTTTAGGAGTGGTTGTTAATAACTGTGAATTTGCTGTCCTTTCATTGTTCATATTTTTTATCTTCTTTTTCTTAGATAAGTCCCTTTAACATTTCATATAATAAGGGCTTTGCGATGATGAACTCCTTGAACTTGACCTTATCTGAGAAGCACTTTACCTGCCCTTCCATTCTAAATGAAAGCTTTGCTGGGTAGACCAGTCTTGGATGTGGGTCCTTGTCTTTCATGACTTGGAATACTTCTTTCCAGCCCCTTCTTGCCTGTAAGGTCTCTTTTGAGAAATCAGCTGACAGTCTGATGGGAACTCCTTTGTAGGTGACTGTCCCCTTGTCTTTAGCTGCTTCTAGAATTATCTCTTTCATTTTATTTAGTTTTTTTAATTTATTTATTTATCTTTAGAGGAGAAGGGAAGAAAAGTGGGAGAGAAACATCAATGTATGGTTGCCTCTCCTGTGTCCCCTGCTAGGAACTGGCTTTCAACCCAGGCATGTGCCCTGAATGGGAATCGAACTGCAATCCTTTGGTCTGCAGGCCCGTGCTCAATCCACTGAGCTACACTAGCCAGGGCTCTCCTTCATTTTAATCTTGGCTAATGTAATTATGATGTGCCTTGGTGTGTCCCTCCTTCAGTCCACCTTCTTTGAGACTCTCTGAGCTTCCTGGACTTCCTGGAAGTCTATTTCCTTTGCTAGATAGGAGAAGTTTTCCTTTATTATTTACTCAAATAAGTTTTCCGCTTGTTGCTCTTCCTCTTCCCCTTCTCCTTCTGGTACCCCAATAATTCAGATGTTGGAATGTTTAAAGATGTCCTGGAGGTTCCTAAGTCTGTCCTCATGTTTTTGAATTCTTGTTTCTTCATTCTTTTTTGTGTAGTTATTTCTTTCTTCCTTCTGATCCACTCTATTGATATGAGTTCGTTTTCTTCCCATCACTGTTGGTTTTCTGTGCATTTTCCTTCAATTCACTTAGTGTAGCCTTAATTTTTTCATCTAATTTGTGACCAAAATCAACCAGTTCTGTGAGCATCCTGATCACCAGTGCTTTGAACTATGTGTATGATAGGTTGGCTATCTCTTGGTCTCAAAATTATTGGCTCTGGGTCTTTGATTTGTTCTTCTGTTTGAGCCATAATTTTTTGGTCTGGTTGCACCTGTTATGTATGACAAGCAGAGCCTTAGGTGTTCACCAGGGTGTGGCAACCCTTTCTCTGGGTTGTGATGCTGTATGTGGGGGTGGGGTTAGAAGGGGAACAATGGTACCTGTTCCACTCTGTCTAGGATTTCAGTCCCCTCTGCTGCTTCCCACAAGCAAATTGAACCCTCTACCCGGGTGGGTGGGCTGAGCTTGTATATGTTCTAGGACCCTGTGGGTCTCTCCAGTGAACTCTCTTGTGAAGCTGGGAGTCTCTCCCGGCACCTCAACCCCAGCAATTTTTTTTCAGTCGGTGCTTTTAGGCTTTATTTCCTGGCACTGGGGCCCTGGGTTGTGAGGTCTGTGTCACTGCCTATTTTTGCCTGGTTTATCTGCCCACAAATGTGTGTCTGCAGTCAGCTAGTGGCCTTGCATGCCTCACTGGGTCTGCCAGTTGTCACCCCGTGAGCAGGGTCTGCCATCCACTGACTGTGCACCCTGGTCTGCCAACTCCACTTTTTCCTACCGCAACCCCTCTCAACCAGCCACCAACTCCACCCCTCTTACTGGTCGGGATGAATGGTTTGCTGTCAGACTTCTGTACAGTTAAATTTTCTGTCTATTCTGGTTGTGCTTTTGTTTCTAAATCTTTGTCGTCCTTAAATTTGGTTGTGTGAGGAGGAACAGTATTTCCACCTAGGCCTCCATCTTGGCTGGAAGTCTGTGCTTGGTGCTAGATTGATAAATAGCAGAGTTTAGTAGCAGTTTGCCACAGAGAAATTCATCATCTTTATTCGCAAATGTACTCCTCTTCCTCAGTCCTTTCATCTAAGAGAATATCATCATCATCTAATCTCTCATTGAGACTTAAAAAATTTATGACATATTTGACTTCTGCTTTTTATTAACTATTCCTCTTTCAATTTAAACTTTCAAAAAATTCATTCTTTGAAAACATACCTGTGATTACCTAATTCTCTTTCATGCGATGGTTCTGCGTGATTTTCAAGGCAGGACAAATTTCTGACGGCTCTCTCTCTGCACTCGATCCAATTCACCTCTCCCAGTATATATCCAGTGTTTAGAAATTTTGATTAGGTGTCCGCTTCTCTTTCTTGTGCATTCCACCACCTACTTTCTCTACAAAACACTACCCAGTGTTCCAAAGCCAGCTGAAATCTAATCTCTTCTATGAAATCTTCCCTATCATCCCTGTTTGGTTATCAGGCATAATGCTTCATCTCCCTGATCTCATAGTATTGTACTTTGTTCGCATTACTAATAGATCAATGAGTACTATCTCTATACTAGGTAAGTACATACCTGAACCCTACAATAAATAGTAAGCTTTTTACAGTTGATGATGAGATTTATATCCTGTTAGCTGCCAGCAAGATTTCTGTTGATGTAGTAGGAAACACTGACATACAGATTGTTATCTATTTTTAAGTAAGAATTTGAGTCTAATTTCTTTCCTTTACTTATAAATGACATTATTATTGATATTTTTATTTCAATAAATGTTGAAATAAAAGTGGATTGTGCACCAGCCTGGGAACCAAAAATGTTGCCGATTCGATTCCCAGTCAAGGCATATGCCTGAGTTGCAGGTGAGGTCCCCACTAGGGGGCACACAAGAGGCAACCAAACACTGATGTTTCTCTCCCTCTCTTTCTCCTTCCATTCCCCTCTCTCTGAAAATGAATAAATAAAATTTTTTTTAAAGTTAAAAATATTGTCATAAGAATGAAGGGTAATGGAAGTGTACTTGTCTAGCACTAATAAGTGTTATTTCATATAACAAGTCAAGAGAAAAAATCTAAAGAAAGATATGTTCAAAAAATAAAAATAAACCAAGTAGATATGATATTTTTTAAAATTCTATTCAGGAGGGACCTGGATCGTGTATCTCAGTAGACTGAGAATGGGCCTGTGAACCAAAAGATTGCAGTTCGATTCTCCATTGGGTCACATGCCTGGGTTGCAGGCCAGTTCCCAGCAGGGGCCAGTTCCCAGCAGGGGATGCAGCAGAAGCAACCATACATTGATATTTCTCTCCTTCTCTCCTTCCCTTCACTTCTAAAGATAAATAAATAAAAAATTTTTAAGTAAAATAAAATAAAATTCTATTCAGGAACAGACAGAAAGGATAGCAATAACTGACAAAAAATTAATTTAAACATCATCATCATCCAACCAAATTTACCTAAATTTACTTTATGTTGAATCTGCCTACTTTTAACAAATTTTAATAAAATAGATGATATTAAGCACATATAGAAGTCTAGTGATATCATTTTATAATGGGTTGAAACTCTTATAAATTATATTTTATGCTAGCAAAAAAATAATAAAATAATGAGCTATCTAGACATTCTGATAAAAATAAACTTTACTTAAACATTTTAAATATGACATTTGTATTATAAAATACAAAAAACTACAAGTCCATACATTTACAAAAGGCAAGGTTTGTAGCTCTTTGCAATTAATAGTTTCAACAAATAAGATACACCTTACTTAAGTTAAATCTCTTTAAGTTTTCTCACAATCATGTAGATAGCTAAACACAGGTCAAAGATATGTATGTGTTTGCCACAAGTATTAGATTAAAATTTAAAACCCTGATGCACTTACTCCATCTCTTATAGGAAATTCAACAATTATTAAGAATCCATTTAATTTTATTAGATTTGGGAATACAAATCTAATTTTATTACAAATAAAATCTTAAATCTTATTTAAGAAATGAAGCTGGTATAATTGATGGGCCATGTTGCAAAATTACTTAAAATTTCCTTTACTTAATTCCTTACAAATAAATAAATTCCCATGGATTCAATATTCAAATGTAAAAGTTTAAAACATAAAATACTAGATAAGAATATAGGTGGGAGTTTTCATAATCCTCAGATGGGAAAAACTATAGATTTGACAACTAACCAGAAACATAAAAATAAACATTGACAAATTTAACCATAAATATACATTTAAATTATGTAAAGCAGCCCTGGCTGGTGTAGCTCAGTGGATTGAGCACGGGCCTGCGAACCAGACAATCGCAGTTCGATTCCCAGTCAGGGCACATGCCTAGGTTGCAGGCCGGTTCCCTGCAGGCCAGTTCCCAGCAGGGGACACACGAAAGGCAACCATACATTGATGTTTCTCTCCCTCTCTCCTTCCCTTCCCCTCTAAAGATAAATAAATAAAATTAAAAAAAATTATGTAAAGCAAAAAATAACATAAGACAAAATATAAACAATGAACTGAGACAAAATATTTACACAAAAAAAGAAATAAGTACAAATTATTATATGCAAGAGCTCAAACACAAATAACATATAATGTACACCTATAAGAAAAATAGACCAAGGACAAAAATGGATTATTCACAATAGAAATAATACATTATGATTATTATCAATAGTGACTTATTTATATCTCTTAGTAAATTCCATGGAAGTAAGCCACAAATTTAAAACAAGTATGCCTTGTTGAGAAGTTGTTTGGTTCATTAAAATACTTGAAATTTCTGAAATCTTTAACCTCCTTCAAAGTAGAGAAAACACACCATAGAGAAAACACACATATGTTCTTACTCAAGGATAGATCCAGTCAAGTTGCATGATGGGAATATAATAATAATAATAACAACATAGGATTATGGTAAAGGCCAAGTATTATAATGCATATAAAGTACATAGAACAGGGTCTGACACAGTGGTGTTTAATAAGCAATAGATATTATTTATATTTTATAATAAAAACATGTTGGAGGCTTGGATTTCAATTGCTCACATAAAATTCATACCTCTCTTGCATTTCTCTAAAGCACAACTGTATTTCCTGATCCAGTGAGTGGTTTAAGAGGAGCACAATATCATCAAATGTACCTGCCAGCAGGGTAAAAGAAGGAACACTCTCCATAACCTGTCTTTCACTTTTAAAATGGTAAAAACTGCACTTGCAGCAAACATACTCAATAGTTGGAAAGTAATTAGTCTCATCTAAAACAGAAAAGAAATTAGCACTTTACTAACACAGTCTTCCTTTGCCTAAAATAATAGGTTTACCATAGCAACCTGACTGCACTAGAAAAAACTGCTGCCAAATGCATCCTAAGTTCTCTTGAAATTTCTGTAAGAAGAAATTAAACACATGAGTACAATAATATTCTATACAGTTTCATCTAAGTCCAAATATTTTTGTGAGAATAAAGTAATCTCTTGTCAGACAATTAAAAGTGAAGAGGCACCTTTCACCTTTCATTTCAAAATGAGCAGTAAGACATAAATTTTAAGCATTTTTTAATTTAATTATTGTTCAAGTACAGTTTTCTGTCCTTTACTCTCATCCCAGCCCACCCCCCAGTGCTCCCCACCTCCCTCTCATTTCCACCCCCCTTAGTTTTTGTCCATGTGTCCTTTATACTTGTTCCTGTGAATCCTTCCACTTTTCCCCTGAAATTCTCTCCTCCTCCCTTCTTATAATTTAAGCCACATTGACATTACAATTGCTAGTGAAGGAAGAATTGCTCATGACTTTTAAAAACATAGGTAAATGTCAATTCTTCTGTTTGCGTTTCCTTAGTACAAAGCAGTGATCATGAGCCATGTGTGGCAAATATACATTTCATCAAATATTTTACTAAAATCCTTTTCTGTTGTCTGCCCTAGAATGTCAAAACAGAAAATAGAACATGGGAGCACAGGCCTCACTTTTCCCTTAAGGTTTTCCAAGGTATCAAGCAAAGTATCACAGAGGGTCCAATTATTAGGCCTCTAAATTAGATTACCTCATTAATTCAACCTTAAGATAGTTTCCAAAATAAAAACTAAAATTGTTTGATTTGTTTTATTCTAACTATAAATTGGTAAATATAGGTAGCAACATCATGCTATAATTAGGTGGCAATAAAATTAGGTAGCAATAAAACACTCATTTACCAATTAACTCAGAAATTAAGTGATAGGTTCAAGGTTAAAAAATCAATAAATAACTAACATAAGAAATGTGAAGCTTAAGTAATTAATCATCATGGCCCATCATGAAGTGGTAAGATTAATTAGAACAAGAATCTCCTTCTTCATTGCTAGTAAACCTATTGACTGGACAGTGGGTGGTACTGTGCTTTAGAAAAAAGTCTTAGAGCCCTGGCTGGTGTAGCTCGGTGGATTGAGCACTGGCCTGTGGAGCAAAGGGTTGCTGGTTCGATTCCCAGTCAGGGCACATGCCTGGGTTGCAGGCTGGGTCCCCAGTGGGGGACAAATGGGAGGCAACCACACATTGATGTTTCTTTCTCACTCTTTCTCCTTCCCTTCCTTTCCCCTCTCTCTAAAAATAAATAAATAAAATATTTTTTAAAAGTCTTAAGATCCTGCAACATGAATTGTATCACACATGGACCAATTCCTGATATTGACTTTAATGATTCCATTCTATTATAGTTCATAAATAAACACATGCAACTGTAATTCACCATGAAAGACTCTATGGGAAAGACAAAGGACTGATGTGGGACATAAATGCTATTCACCAGTGAAAGAGAGTATTCTGGGTTATATAATTGTAGAATGGTTCTATAAAAATTTCCTTAAGATGAATTTTATTTGGGGTGGAATCAGGCCTTAATCACTTTTACATTCTTGGCTTCTGTTACTTTTTTTAAATTCAAAAGTATGAGTGAATATATCACTTCCTTAATACAAATTTAAGGAGTGCTAATGAAGTTGATTTGAAACAAGTGTAGGTTTTCTTCTCACATCATGAATAATTAGCAAATTATTTTTAAGTTATAATGTAATTTAAAATGTAATCCATATAATAATAAATATTTTCCATCAATAAGCTAATCTTTTATAATAAGAAAATTATTTTATAAAGTAACATTTTCTACTGATTATTTATTTATTATATTTTGTTTCTAAATTTACCAATGCTGGTTTCCCCAAATCATAGAATATTAGAAAGAATATTGTGTATATACATAAGTGTATACATACATGAGAATGTAGATGCATACGTACATTTAAATTTGGGGATGATGAAACTTCATCTGAGCAACTTATCCTCAAATTGTTCATGTACAAAAAGTTCTTTGTACTAAACTTGTCTGCTAAATTTAAAATTATTTCAGAATATAAATATTTTAAAATTATATGTAAGCATCAACATATTTATCAATATGAAGCTAAATGCTTTTTAAAAATTAAGGTCTTTAAATTATGTATACATTTTACACTCAGTTTTAGAAAACATTCTTTGACATTATATTTAGGATTTAAGTCAATTTTTTCAATAAAGTTGTGACAAAGATATGCAAAGCATGGGGTTGCACAGCCAAAAATGCTAGAAATTCAATAAACTTAAATTTAAAGGTATAATTAACTTGCTTTCATATTGCCATCTTATTAGCATGGTTAGCATAATCAGAATTAGTAATTAAGAGCTGCAGGGAAAGAGTTTAATATATTGCAATAAATAACATTTTACCCATTGGAGAAGTTCTTAAGGGAAGGTACTACTATGGTAGGAAGTAAGCTCCCATCATTGAAGAAAGTGAAGCCAAGAAGGTAGTCTTTGATAAGACTTAAGAGTTTGTGCTCTGGACTTGAAAAGACATAAGAAAAATGTAATATATACCACTTCTAGGCTCTATAATCTTAGGAAACAATTAAACTGCTCTAATTAAAAAAATTGAAATTAGGAATACCTACTTTATAAGAACTTTCAAAGAAACTGCAATAAAAATTTATATTTTAAGTATTATTGTTTGAATTTCCTAAGTAACACTGTGATATTTGTCTGTGGCACAGTATTTAAACATTTAAAAAATATATATATATGTTAAGGAGTAAAAGATTTACAAAAATAGTCTCACATTTATTATAATTTTATATATTTTTATATAATTGGAAGTACTGTATCATTTTTTCACAACTACTATGTTTTTATTTCATATGAACTTCCACTCATTCTTTCTCTGCCAACATGTTTCAGATAATTTACAATTTCTACATTAAACAATACTATTTTTTAAAGATTGTTATTTACTTATCTTTAGAGGGGAAGGGAAGGAGAGAGGGAGAGAAATATCAATGGATGGTTGCCTCTCGTGCATCCCCTCCTGGGAACTGGCTTGCAACACAGGCATGTGCCCTGACTGGGAATTGAACTGCAGTCCTTTGGTCTGCAGGCCCATGCTCAACCCACTGAGCTACACCAGCCAGGCCTATTCCTTTAAAAGGTACTTTTATTGACTTTTTAAAGCCAAATTATACTGTATGTGAAAGTCCTATCTCCATTTTGTCTCTACTCTCAGCAATAATTTCTAACTAGCAAAATTTCAATATAAAAAAGTCAAAGTCTGTTAAGGTAGCTTGGATTTAAGTGGCCAAGATCCCAGAGAAAAATGAACCACAAGAGAATGATTTCTTCCCTGTATACAAATAATTATCTTTATTCATTTGTGAAGTCTGGAACTTTCCAGGGCAAGAGTTTAAAACGTCAAGCTGAAAGCAACATCTACTAAAAGATGAATAACTAAACAAAAAATTGAGTTTTTCCATCTGGTTGGAAAGATAGTAATTAGAATGCAGAGACCTTTGAGAAGGAGGACAATAATAAATATCACATAAACAACTTAGGTTTTCACTTTAGAAATAATTTCAATCCCCTGCTTGCATTAAGGTTTTCTGCCTATGAAAAAACCAAAAAAATTAATAAAAATAATAAATATGTTAAGAGATGATCAGAAAACCAAAACTTAAAAAAAGACAATAATAAGAGATCCAAAAATGTACAGATGTCCAAACTAGAATTGTCAGTTATAAATTTTAAAATAATTTTGAGTAATAAAGAGATTCAATTATAGATAAAACACAGGAGAAGAGAGGACTAGTAAACTGGAAAATAGGTCAGTAATAAATATGCAGCCTGAAGCATGGAAAGCAAAAAGACTGATGGGGGGAAGCGTAAGAGATATGTTGACATAAAGTAATATTTCATATCTTATAATTAAGTTCTCAGAACAAAAGATAGAATGAGGTGGAAATATTTTAAGAGATAATAGATTTTCTAATACAATTTAATTTATCTAGAATTTAACCTACAAATTCAAGAAGCTTAATAAACTTGAAGAATTAAATAAATAGAAAAACATACAGCATATCTGTGACACAGCCATGTCAATTTCTGAAACACACATAGGCACATCTTTAAAATAGTCACAGATAAAAAGATGCATTAAAACTTCAAAAAAAAGATTGACAATTGAATTACCAAAATAAATTCTTAAGCCACAGATGATAATGAAATTACACTTTTAAAATTCTGAAAGAAACTATTAAATCAGAATTCTATGCCTAATGAAAATATCCTTCCAACTTGATTATAAAATGAGAATATTTACAGAGAAAAAGAACTAAAAGAAGTTGTGACCAAAAGAGCCTTATCAAAAAAAAGTAAAGAAAAATTTATTCATACAGAGGAAAAGGATACAAAACATAAACACTAAAATGAATGAAAAATTAAAAGTAATTGTGGAATAAATCCAAATTAAAAAGTACATACAGTTAAAATAATTTCTTGCAAATGTCAAACTAAGTCTAGAATTAAAATTTCCTAATGATAGAATAACCTCTATAGTAAACCACACAAGAAAATTACAGAAAAATGATGTTAAAAAGTGTCTCACAAAGTTTGAATTTAACAATTCACATAAAGAATCATATCCAAAGAGGTTTAATTCAAGATTAAAAGATTGGTTTAACACTTATAAATCAATCAAATTATTTTATCACATTAGCAGAAAAAAATGTATTATCATCTCAATAGATGCACATAATATATTTGCTAATATTCAAAACTCTTTCATGAAGAAAATATAAAGAAATAGAAGGTAAGTTTCTTATTTCAATAAAGGTAATCTAAAATAAATCTATCAATTTAGAGTAAAATGTTGCAAACATTTTCCCTAAAAGTGAAAACAAGAGAAGAATATCAACTATTTCTATTGCTTATCAAAAATTGTACAGACATCTTATCTAATGTTCTAAGGCAAGATAAAGAAATAAAAAGCACAAATAAAGGATAAAATAACACTGGCATTATTTATATATGTCATAATTATGTTAGTGGAAATCTAAAAATTCTCTACAAATAAACCATTAAAATTAAGAAATAAATTTAAGCCCTGGCTGGTGTTACTCAGTGGATTGAGTGCTGGCCTGAAAAGCAAAAGGTCTCTGGTTTGATTCCCAGTCAGGGCACATGCCACGATGTAGGCCAGGGCTTCTGTAGGGTGTGTATGAGAAGCAACCACATATTGATGTTTCTCACTTTCTCTTCCTCCTACCCTCTCTCTAAAAGTAATAAAATAAAAGTCTTTAAAGAAAAGAAATAAGTTTAGCAAGGTCATAAGTCACAAGATGTTAATATTAAAATTTTTAGTTCTTGTTTTATACAGCAGGAACAAACAAATGTAAAAATTTTAATGATATAACTTTTATAACATAAAAATTAAATAGAAACATTGATGAAAATTTCAAAACCTTTATGTAGAAAACCATGTTATTAAGTGAAATTAAAGATTATATAAATAGAAGGAAGGGCATATACATATATACATGTATATAAATTAGAACTTCAATGCCATTAATTCCCCAACAAATGATTTATAGATTTAATGCATTATTTCATAGTCAAATATCATTAATATTATTTAAATGTAAAGGGATAAAAATATCCAAAGCATTGGGGAAGAAAAATGGGTAGGGAAATGACAAAATAAGGTTTTAAGATATATTATAACTCTACTATTTAAGAGTAAATTGCTGTTAAAGGATTATACAAATAGAAAAACAGAGCAGAATAAAAACACTAGGAAAGACCCATCTAATATAAGGTCACTTGATTTATAACAGAGGGGACATTATATTACAATGGGAAAAGTTTGGTTTTTCAAAAATGGTTCTCTCTAGCTTGGTTCTCTCTCTAGTTACTTTTTCTTTTGATAGATTCAGTTTTTTCATCTTATGCAAAACTACTGGAAGTGTCTTGGATGTAATCATAGATGTAATTTTAAATCTATATCAGTTTATAGGTACCAGTTATGTTTTCTAGTTTCATGTTCCAAATAAGTCTGGCCAGGTTGTATAATTAGATTCTGATGGTAGCCACCACAGCTTTCTTGCATTTTTTTTCTCGGAAATTATTATTAGGTAATGGACATTTTAAAATTGTGCTAATTTGACTTCCAGCCAAGATGGAGGGGTACGTGGAAACATCATGCCTCCTCACACAACCAAGTTTAAAGACAACAAAGTTTTAGTAACAAAAACTTGGCTAAAACACAGAAAATTGAACTGTACAGAAGTCCAACAACAGTGAACCATTCAGCCAGACTGGTAAGAGGGGCAGAGTCAGCTGCAGATCAGGGTCGGGCAGAAAAGATCGGTGGACCAACCCAGGAGTGCAAGCTGCAGTGTGCAAATCCCAGGCATGGGGTGGCAATGGGCAGAGCCAGTGAGGGCACAAGGTGGCTGGCTGACTGTGGTCACACATTTGAGCAAAGATGAACCAAGCGAAGGAGCGAACAGTGAAACAGACTGCTCAGGCTAGGGCCCCAGCAACGGGAATTGGAGTCTGAAAACACCAACTGGAAAGACTTTTAGGGTCAAGGTGCCAGGAGAGTTCCTTGGAGAAACCCATAGGATCCTGGAGGGTACACAAGCCCACACACCCAGGAACCAGCACCAGGAGGGCCCAGTTTCCTTGGGGGAAGTGGCAGAGGGGATGGAAATCTGAGAGAGAGCAGAACAAATGCCATTGCCCCCTCTCTAACCCTGCCCCCACATACAGCATCACAACCCAGCAACTGGGTCCCCCACCCTGGTGAACACCTAAGGCTCCACCCGTCATATGAAACAGGCGTGAACAAACCAAAACATTATGGCTCAAGAACAGATCAAAGCCCCAGAGCCAATAATTTTAAGCGACCAACAAATAGCCAACCTATCAGATGCACAGTTCAAAACACTGGTGATCAGGATGCTCACAGAACTGTTAATTTTAGTCACAAATTAAAGGAACATATGAAGTCTAAACTAATTGAAATGAAGGGAAATGCACAGGAAACCAATAGTGATGGAAAGGAAACTGGGACTCACATCAAGGGAGTGGACTAGAAAGAAGAAAAAAATGACCAAACAGAAAAGGGTGAAGAAACAAGAATTCAAAAAAGTGAGGAGAGGCTTAGGAACCTCCAGGACATCTTTAAACCTTCCAACATCCGAATTATATGCATACCAGAAGGGCAAGAGGAACAGCCAGGAGTGGAAAACTTATTTGAACAAGTAATAAAGAACTTCCCCAATCTGGCAAAGGAAATAGACTTCCAGGAAATCCAGGAAGCTCAGAGAGTCCCAAAGAAGTTGGACCCAAGAAGAAACACACCAAGACACATCACAGTTACATTAGCCAAGATTAAAATGAAGGAGAGAATTCTAGAAGCAGCAAGAAACAAGGGGACAGTCACCTACAAAGGACTTCCCATCAGACTATCAGCTGATTTCTCAAAAGAGACCTTGCAGGCAAGAAGGGGCTGGAAAGAAGTATTCCAAGTCATGAAATCTAAAGACCTACATCCAAGATTGCTCTATCCAGAAAAGCTTTCATTTAGAATGGAAGGACAGATAAAGTGCTTCTCAGATAAGGTCAAGTTCAAGGAGTTCATCATCACCAAGCCCTTATTATATAAAATGTTAAGGGACTTATCTAAGAAAAAGAAGATAAAAAATATGAACAATGAAAAGACAGCAAACTCACAGTTATTGATAACCACACCTAAAACAAAAGCACACTAAGAGAACAGCTAGATCAGTAATGGAACCATAGAGATGGAGATCACATGGAGGGTTAGCAATAGGGGAGTGGGAGGAGGAGAAGGAGGGAGAAGGTACAGAGAATAAGTAGCATAGATGGTAGGTAGAAGATAGGGGGCAGGGCAAGAATAGTATGGGAAATATAGAATCTAAAGAACTTGTGACATGTGGTCATAAACTAAAGGGGATGGTGGGGGAGGGGTGTGCAGGGTGGAGGGGAATGAAGGGGGAAATAGGACAACTGTAATACCATAATCAATAAAATATATTAAAAATAAAATAAAATTGTGCTAATTTATAAAACTTTTATTTAAATATTGAAATTGTTTCCTTCCATCTCAAATAAGAAGCAATTGCTTATGGTCCCCCTCAGATCAATATTTTTCTACAGAAATCAAGATAGAGATATACTTTCTACCATGGGCCACAAAGTAAAGGTAGTTATATAGAGAAATGCAATTTCAAGTAGCGGGACTTACTGGGATCATAAGTGATCCAGATCTATAGAAACAAATGCCCACCAGGAAATGAGTGGATCAAAAAACCGTGGTACATTCACACAAGGAATACTACACAGCAGAAAGAAAGAAGGTGCTCCTATCCTTCACAACAGACTGGATTG
The DNA here is from genome assembly GCF_021234435.1 of Artibeus jamaicensis. Taxonomy (NCBI): domain Eukaryota; kingdom Metazoa; phylum Chordata; class Mammalia; order Chiroptera; family Phyllostomidae; genus Artibeus; species Artibeus jamaicensis. The sequence continues at coordinate 8,690,492 of NW_026521887.1, forward strand.
AACTGGAGGACATTATGCTACATGAAATAAGCCAGGAGGTGAAATACATATACCATACAACCTCACCTGTAAGTGGAACCTAATCAACAAAACAAACAAGCAAACAAGCAAAATATAACCGGAGACACTGAAATAAAGAACAAACTAACTGTAACCAGAGGGGAGAGGAATAATGGGGGAAAAGAGGGGAAGGGTCATCAAGAACATATATAAAGGACACACAGACAAAGCTAAAGGGGGTAGAACTGAGGGTGGGAGGAGGACTTGAACAATATAAATAAATAAATAAACTCAAATTATATACTAACGAGTATTTCTTATAAAGACAAAATAAAGTTAAAAGTCAGAAAACTTCAGAGACTGTGGGAAGACATATGAGAAAAATTTCTTGACCAATGTTTTTACTATATCAAGATAATGAAATACTTAATTATAGGAGAGATCATAGAGACATCCATGGCTAAACTTAGCTAACCAGAAAAACTATATGATAACCTAATAAATGAGGGTCTTCTATGTTACTTGGACTCTACCAGATAAAAGAAAACATTTTGTTTTCATCAGAATATAAAATGGGTACTGTAGATATAGAGAAAGGGAAATATACTTCCAATTAAGAAAAAGTGAAGAAGGGTGTTGAAAGAAAAAGAACACTCCAAATGCATGTGATTATATGTTTATATGTCAGAAAATAAAATTTGAAATACAGGTCATTTATGCAAGACTTCCCATCTCCTTGACTACTGAACGTATAGGATAATCATTTGTTTGAAATAGAACTTGAGCTTACTTTGGGTCCCTCCATGTCATGAGTTAAATTGTGCTTATATGTCTCTCATTTAAATCTTAAATAAAATAAAAAAGTGAATATAGAACACAAAAATAAAACAAAACAAAATCACATGTAATTGCTAATTGTCAAAAAATATTCATGCCATTATTTGAAAACCAGTGCCTTCTGTGAAGTAACAGGAAATTGCAGTATCAGCTTTTCGGTGAAATGATTTTTGCTTTCACCTGATGCATATCAAAAGAAATAAGCTATTCAATCAGTCCAAGGGATAATAGTTAACATCACAACTAAAAGATGTTCAGGAAATGAAATGAGGTAATAAAAGAGACAAAGAAGTGCTAAGCGATCAGATGCTTTAAACAATGATAAGCTCTACATCACACAAAAAGCAGTGTTGGAGGACCCTGATTACTTTTGTCTTGAGTTATCTTTGAGTTAAATACATCTGATTGCCTGAGAGTGCAAAGAATTGATTGCTTATCCATGATGATACATAATAAGACATTACATTAATCCCACTGGGAAATTTAATTTGCATATTTCTTTTTTTTCCTAGAAAATGACTACTGCTTTGTGGGAAATAATAAAGCAAAGGCACACCATATTTATCAAGTAGAACCTTAAAATTGTTAATTCTCCAACAATTGATTTATAGACTTAATTCATCCATAGGTATTCAGATACCACTAATGGTATGTAAATATAAATGAATAAAAGATCCAAAGCATGTGTAAGAAAGATGGATAGAGAAATTATGATGTCAGATTTTGCTACATTTAATAAACATCCTAAACTTATTTTCTTCCAATCCTAAGTTTTTACTTTATCCTCCACTTAATTTTTAATTCATTTTTTGGTGGGGATAAGTAATTTTTAAAATTATCATTAATTTTCACTTTCAGAAATAGCATTGTAAAAGATATACCCCAATGAAGTACACTTTATATGGGAATTAGCTTCTAGCAACAAGAAGAGTAAATAACATATTATACCTAAAATAAAGTGTTTGTTCAATTGCTGGGCTTATGGGTAGGTATGTAATTCTCCAAATACCCAAAAAATAAAAACTGAGTTACAACAAGAAAAATTACCATAAGTTCCCATGAAAGGGGTCCTGAGAGTAAAAATTTATATCAGTACTTCATGGAATGAAAATGGAGAAGTTGAACTGAGATTAGTAATATCCTGTGAGAAACTAACACAAATGCTCCCAGAAGGAAAGTGTCCTGAATTTAGACTTCAAGATTTTCTGGAGTCTAGGATAAAACATCTGTAAACTTACAATTGAAGGCCAACACATGCATACATAAAAAACCACCATGAATGAAAGACAGAAAAAAACACTTTTTTAGCTCTATGCTATGTAATAGATATTGTCTAATTACCCACCTTGCCATTTTTTCTTAAATATATTTGTTATAGATATTCTAATATCTTTATCTGATAATCCCAACAACTGCATTATCCGTGCATCTGTTTCTATTGCCTATTATTATTTCCTTGGTCCTGATTCTTATTTGTTTGACTGAATGTCAGAAATGACATATGAAAAGATTATAGAGCTTTTGGGGGATAGCCTTTTTCCCAGAAATAGTTCATCTCTTCTAAGAAGATAGAGCAGTGTGTCTCATCTCAGGAAAATTTCGACCCCAGGGATCATCTGGCAGTGTCTGGTCACATTTTTTAGTGTAGTGATGGGCTGGAGGTGTTACTGGCATCTAGTGGGTAGGGGAAGTGATACTGCTATACATTCAACAAAGCACACAGCACAGACCCAACCACAGTTTCCAGCCCAAAATGTAGAGTGTGGCTATAGAGAAACCCTAAAATAATAGAGGGCAGATCCAAATAGCGATTGAGCTCATCACTGACTGAGTTGCATTTATCTTGTTTATCCTTCTCCTCCCAAGAGGCCCCAAAATACTGGCATTAAGCTCATGCACACACATACATCTGCACATATACATACTCACATGAAAATGAATCCACTGAAGTCTACACTTCCTCTTTTAAGACTCAGGAGGAATTTTCACCTCCTCCCAGAAGCATTTCCTGCCTCTCCCTCTATCCCCACAATTACCCCTTAAGACTTCAATAGATAAGGTTGTGGTTTCAAAATAGAATCTTGGCACTACTCTAACAGATATTGATATATGTCCATGGTGTTGAAGTCTGTTATAAAATTTTTAAATCTAAGCTGTTCATTTGCACCTTCCATCCAGTGCTTATGCAAGTCATTAGCATTTTCTCCTAAGACTCCCATTCACTATATTTTAAATGTATATCTCCTTTATTCCTTATTAAAAATCACTTTTCTAATTTGAAATCAAGATTTTAAAACATTATATGTAGACGCACATATGCATGTAAAAAATACTAAGTGCCTTGTACTTTTTAAATTATTATTTCACTGATTTGAAATATGTTATCATAGCAAGCAGTATATAAATAATCACAAATAATACAGGATCACTGTAAATAAAAAGAAAATAAATAAATATAAATGTATATATGTGTAAATATATAATGTAAATATATATATAAATTCTCTGTTAAATTCAGTGTCAGGGACAATTACTGTTCATGTTGCAATGAATTTCATTCTAGTCCTTTATCTACACCTATTTTTATATATGTGAGTAAATAATGCAATGTAATTTTATCTAAACTTACAACAAGTATTTTAGTTAGGAGCAGTCTGATGAGGATTCAGTACCCCCTTTCATGATCTAAACTGTGCCTGGACTTAATTCTAAAGTATGGTATATTTTTGAAAGGAGCAGATGGTATATGTTACCAGCCACAACCTCTGCTGCACACATTTGAACTCTTCCTGCTGACAGAATTTCAAGTGTAGATTAATTTACTCAGAGCTTGACTAATTGACCATTCACTCACAGTGGAGACAGAATGCTGACTTAGTCACTTAAATCAGTAAGTGGGCTATCTCTAGGAGGGAAAAAAACTTACTATACTACTCTTTAAAAATTGCCCATGAACTCGTATAAAAGCTTCTTTTCCTGGTGTATTACTGAAGAATAAGAAAAATGTAAGGATCATGTGAACTCTTTCCTTTGCTCCTTTCATTCAGGGTTGTTCTAATGTAGATTATTAATAGAAAATCATTTGTCCTCTGTTTTCTTATCTGCTGAGACAACCATTAATATCCAACCACGTGGATAGCATTCTAGGTACTGTGTAAAACATGGGAGAGTGTCTATAATTTAAATTAGATGAGTCTATGAAGATTGGTGATCCCAAGGAAAAATACATTCACCTTCCAATATGAATTCTATTCTTCAGAGAAAGAAAACTGACTTCAAAATATTTTGTAACTATAAAGAAAACTACTACTGTGGGTTCAGCAGATTTACCTAATGAGTAAAGGGAGTCACATACAGTAAAACAAATCAAAATGAAAGAAAGGAGCCCATAGGAACATGCAGAATAGGGATAAGAATGTATCATATGTTGCTTTTTAAAATTTGTTTTAATTTGTGTGATGGGCAGGTGAAAAGAAAGGTAAAATTTTACCCTTGGTATATGTATTAGACTTCCTTTATAGACTTTGGTATATGTGTCAGATTAGTCTGTTTATTACTCAGGGCCAATATAGCATCAGATCAGCAGACAGGGGGCATGTTTGATGAAGGCTTAAAATAAAGAAATGTTAACAATTAATACTTGTACTAAAAAATAAAATGAATTTTTATGCAACTTGAATTAAAAATAGAAGATATATTATGGAAAACATATGTGAAAGCTCACTAATTTAATAAAAGGTAATAGTTACACCCATATTTAAATTTAAAATGTAATAAACACTATAACAACTTCACCATGTTTAAGACAAAGTCTAAGCACTATTCTTTCTGCATCTGGGCTAGTTTTACATCAGATGCAATATCAGCAACACAGTCTGATCAACTTAATACTACTGGAACTAAAGAGGAGTTTGAATATATATCTAAAATGAATATTATTTAAAAAAGAAGTAAATAATGAGGATGTGAAAACTACTATCAAAGAATATGTTCAGTATGGATGAAGGTTAGCTACTCACAAAGGAAAAAATATTGTGAACTACTACAAACAAATGGGTGTTAAGATGATGACCTTTAATCTGCTCTATGGATATATATCGCATTCTCTGAATATGAAGGCTTGCAATTGCTTAAGAGCATTGCCAATTATCACTTGTAGCAATTGACAAAAAAGGCATAGCCCCTGTGACAAGAACTGCCATCAAACCAGTCAGTGAGCTCGTGTACCAGTCATTGTGGTATATGAGTGGGAGGTAGTGACCATCTGATTTAACAGTGGAGAAGCACATAAATACCAAAGGCAATAGTAGATATTTTGATGAAGGTAAAGACATAAGAATTAACATCATAGGAAGGGGAAGTGAAAATTTGGTTTATGAATATGGAAATATTAATTAAGAAGCAGAAGAGAGAGAAACTTAAATTTACAATGCTTCTTTTTTTATACGCCAGGTTGCTCTCAATTCCACTTCTCTGGTTTCTTTGCAACACAAACTCTTTAATTACATGTGCAGGAATAGGAAGAGAACTATTGCAGGGGTTTGCACTTTCAGAGGATAAATTATTGAATTAATTTGACTAAATTTATCTTGTCTACCAACTCACTTTTTGCTACATTTAAATATTCATGTGTAATAACCGCTTTTTGCAATATATCCATTCTTTTCACATAAGAAAATAGATAACATAAAGCAAATATCTATTCTTTGCCATCAACCAAAGTGGTAATTTTGGTGTATCGATTTCCTTCTCATTCATTCTATGTGCTTCTGATGGAACACTCCCACATTTTCCCATCAAGAAGTTGATATGTCAGAATAATAGTAATAAATCCCTTATAGAAGAGTTGACAGCCACTGAGAACTTCTTTGTCCTTAGACAATGAATTTGTGTTTTCCACGTATCAGTTCCAGGGCTGAAAACTACTTGCTGCAGTTGTGTGACTGTGACCATTCAACCAGTTTCCTGGCATTGTAATAACTACTCCCTGTTCATTGTTTGATTTCTTCTCTACCATGACCCCTTGGAAGAAAGTTCTGATTTATCTTCATTTTTTAAAGGAGGCACATAGACTGATAGGGTTTAGGTAATTTACTTAAAGTGATGTCAGTAAATGGTGAAACAAGGATTTGATCCAATACCTAGCTTAGTCAAAAACACACATTTTAAATCACTAGGTTATAGTTATTCTTTGTTTTGGACAAATGCCAATGATAAGTAATTAATATTATCAGCATAAAATGTATTTCTTTTTTTATTGTTATTTTATTAAGTCATCCCAATTTCCCCACCTTTGCCCTTCTTTCCCCAACCCACCCCCAGCTCCCACAGTTAATCCACATACCATTGTCCATGTCCATGGGTCATTCATACATGTTCTTTGACTAGTAGTCTGTTCTCCTTATTTTACACCATTAACCTTCTCCCCCATCACCTCTGGCTGTTATCAGTCTGTTTTTTATTAGATTCTTTTTATTAGTGAGATCATATTGCATTTGTCTTTTATTGGCTGTCTTATTTCACTTAGCATATTACTCTCCAGTTCTACCCATGCTGTCACAAAGAATAGGAGTTCCTTATCTCTTTCTACTGTATAGTATTCCATTATGTAAATGTACCACAGTTGTTTGATCGATTTATCTACTGATGGGCACTTGGGCTGTTTCCAGCACTTGTCTATTATAAATAGTGCTGCTATGAACATAGGGGTGCATACATTCTTTTGACTTGGTGTTTGGGATTCTTAGAGTTTAATTCCAGCAGTGAAATTGCTGGGTCAAAAGGCAGTTCCATTTTTAATTTGGGGGGGAAATTCCATACTGTTTTCCACAGTCGTTGCACAAGTCTATGCATTCCCATCAACAGTGTACTAGGGTTCCCTTTTCTCCTCATCCTCACCAGCACTTATTTGTTGATTTATTAAAGATAGCTATTTTGTCAGGTGTGAGGTGATACTTCATTATGGTTTTAGTTTGCATCTCTCTGATGGTTAGTGACATTGAGCATCTTTTCATATGTCCTTGGGCCACTTTTATGTCCTTGGAGAAGTGTCTATTCAGTCCTTTGGCCTTTTTTAAATTGGATCCTGTTCTTGGTATTGAGTTGTATGAATTTTTATATCTTTTTAGATTAAACCCTTGTATAATATATCATTGAGGAATATGCTCTCCCATACAGTCAGCTCCCTTTTATTTTAATGACAGTTTCTTTAGCTGTGTAGAAGCTTTTCAATTTGATGTAGTCTCATTTGTTTATTTTTTCCTTTATTTTCTTTGCCCTAGGAGATATATCAGAAAAAATATTGCTGCATGGGATATATGAAATTTTCTGCCTATGTTTTTCTGCTTTTCAAAATAAATTATGTGTCATGATAGAAAATTACTCTAAATACAAGGGGATATACTAAAGAAGTGTCTCATACAGTAATACAAGTATCTACTATTGGGTACAGGGGAAATAATCTTTAAATCATTTCCTTACGAACACATTTGCAAGCCAGTTTACTTATTTGAAAAACATACTAACCTATTACTTCTTCATAAAAGAAAGAAAATAAGGCACACCTTCTGATGCTATTAGTATACAGTATAACTGACAAAATATAGAACCATACTGTGGGGTATCAATTATATTTACCTTAATCAAAACTCTTTTGGGCATTTGAAGATCTGATGAGAAAATTGGAACCCAACAGGTGAATCTAAGTGAGCCATGCATTTTTAAGAAAGCAGCTGACAGTGTCTCTCCATTCTTTATTCCTCTCAGTCTCATTCTCACTACTATACAGGCATCTTACAATTTAATGGAAAGAGTGGACGAAGAAGGTTGTATATTACAGCACAGTATTATAAGAATCTGATAAAAGTAGTCAGGAGAACACAGAGACCTGGTGAGCTTTTTAGAAACGGTGGCACCTACAGTGAGTTCTAAAGCTAACCTATGTGGATGTGGGAGAGAAAAGGTGTCTAGACGTTTCCTAAAGGCTTCATACACTTTAAGCTAGAAGATTAGAAAGTCCATTTGGATTTTGGCAAGATCAACTTGACATCAGTATGGAGAAAACATAAATCAAAATGCACAACACAAGTAATAGAGGAACCAGGTAATAGGTTCTTAGAGTAATACACTGAGATTGATGATTTATGGTAAGGTTTTAACATAGGTGTGTAGAGAATCAGATATTTCTCCATTTGACTGAAAGGAGAATATCTGAACATGTATAAAATTTTGTTAAGAAATATTACCCACGGAGCCAATATCCTAAATATTTAAAAAATCTAATTCTTCACTTTTATATATTTATTTAATTTTAATTTAAGTATAGTTGGTATACAGTATTAGTTTTAGATGTACAACATAGTGATTTGACATTTATATCATCCACAATGTGATTACCACAGTAAGTGTAGTAATCACCTGTAACTGAAAATTTATTAAAATAACAAGACTTTTTGTGCTTTCATTTTTTCCAGTTATTTTTTAAAGAGCCCTCTTATATTCTAATTAAGAAAGGTTAAAATACTCAAGTAGAAAAGTAAATATTTAATATGCATTTTTACATTAACATGCTAGCCATACAAGTTGCTGACTTTAGGAATTTATTGTGTATTTATTTTCTTTTTTTTTTATTTTATTTTATTTATTTATTTATTTATTTTTATTTAGTTACTTTTCAAGTACATTTTTTTTCCCTTCCCCCCCCCCGCCCGGTCTCCCCCCCTCCCTCCCATTCCCCCCACCCCCAGTCCTCAACTCTGTGTCTTTCATACTTGTTCCTCAAAATCCCTCCCCCTTTTTCTCCTTAAGTTCCCTTCCCTCTCCCCTCTGGTCGCTGCCCACTTGTTCTCTATTTCAGCGTCTTTGTTTTTATTCTGTTTGCTTGTTTGTTTTATTCTTTAGCTTCCTGTCAAAGGTGAGATCATATGGTATTTGTCCTTCAATGCCTGGCCTATTTCACTCAGCATAATGCTTTCCAGTTCCATCCATGTTGTTGCAAAAGGTAGTAGCTCCTTCTTTCTCTCTGCTGCATAAAATTCCATGGTGTATATGTACCACAATTTTTGGATCCATTCATTTACTGATGGGCACCTAGGTTGCTTCCAACTCTTGGCTATTGTAAATTGTGCTGCTATGAACATTGTGGTGCATAGGTTCTTTGAAATTGATGTTTTAGGATTCTTGGGGTATAATCCTAGCAGTGGAATTACTGGGTCAAAAGGCAGGTCAATTTTTATTTTTCTGAGAAAATTCCATACTGTTTTCCATAATGGTTGTACCAGTCTACAATCCCACCAACAGTGAACTAAGGACCCCTTTTCCCCACAACCTCTCCAACATTTGTTGTTTGTTGCTTTGTTTATGATAGCCATCCTGACTGGTGTAAAGTGGTATCTCATTGTGGTTTTAATTTGCATCTCTCTGATAGCTAACGATATTGAGCATCTCTTCATGTGTCTCTGAATGTTCTGTATGTCCTCCTTGGAGAAGTGTTTGTTCAAGTCCTTTTCCCATTTTTTAATTGGGTTGTGTATTTATTTTCTATAAATAATATGAGAATATATCCCCTGTGTCTTGAATGATTTGTTGGTTCACAATTATCTAATTTCAGAGTTCACCATAAAAATATGAATCAGAGAAACAAATGTGTTTTCACATTTGAATTTCAATAAAATTAAAAATCTGTCAATAACAAAAGTGAGCTGATGTTTAAAAGATTCTCAAACTAAAATGATATTTTTCTTAATTCATATGCATACTCCTATTTATTAAGAGAAAAATGGCTCTTATTTCAATCTTTAAAATTTGTATAGATCTCATATTTGTAGTGCATTATTTTAAAGTAATTAGAATATATACACAGAAAAGTGCACAAACCATGAGCATATGACTCAATAAATCTTCATAAATTGAAAAGACCCATGTAACACTCAAATGAAAAAATATAAGATTACCTACATCTCCAGATGTTCCTCTTCTGCTCCACTCATGAGCCCCAAACATGACCACTAATCTAGCTTCTATTAGTATAGATCAGTTTTTGAAATTTCTATAAATGGAATCATACAGAATATACTCTTTTGTGTCTGGCATTGTTGCTGAGATAAAATTATACAAGTGATTTTTTCTTATATTGCTGTATTCTAGAAGCTTTACAGATTCATTTAATAATTTTAATGGTTTGCTGAGATTCTTTTGGATGTCTATATCTATATATATGGATATATTCACTTCATAGGTTAAATTGATAGCTTTATTTTTTCCATTATTATATCTTTTTATAATTATCTTGCCTTTATTTACTAATTAGGTTCACCAAAACAATGATAAATAAAGTGGTACTAACAGGAATCCTTAGCATGTTCCCAATCTTGGAGGGGAAGCATTGAAGTTTTAAATTTAAACCAGTAAATATATTTTTCATTCAGTTTGACTAATTCTCTTTTTTAAATGCCCAATATGCTGTTAAACCCACCATTTGAGCTCTCAATATTAGTAACTTTAATTCGCACTAGTATTCTTATATTGATTAGAAATATATTTTGAAATTTTACAGCCAGTCATCTCTTTTCTTAAGCTTTGATTGCATGATATTCCAGCATCATCTATAGGTCTATTTCTACTGTCTTCATTTCCAAATGGTCCTAGTTGGTTGTTGTTTTTTTCTTTGTTTTGTTTTCTTGAATGTTTTTACTGAATGTAAGTCATTGAAGAGTCTCTGAATGGTGTAATATTTATCCTGAGATAATTTATCTTATTCTCTAGCAGGCATCAATATTAGAGGTAGATCTCACCAATCCAACTAGGGACTGAGCTAACTCCAAATATGTTGCAATCCCTATAGGTCTTCTCTGTCTCTGATTTAACAACACTTCTCCAGGCTTCTATGAAAATATGGGATCCATGCTCTTAGTGGGTCCAGAGATTCAACTTTTGTCTCCCAAGCACCACATGACTGATGCCCTGAAGTTCTAATCAGCTGGTTAGTCATTTTCTTCTAGGAGTCTTAATCTCTATTCTTTCACTGTCTGTGAATTGGCAAAAGGCTTAGAGAGAAAATTAGGGTGAAGTATCACCTGACTTTTCTACATGGTCCTTATTTTTAAGATTATGACCTTTCAAGTCCTGGCAGTCTTGGTAGGTTCAATCTTATATATTTTGTAACTATCCCTTTAAGATCCCGGACAATTATACTATCTTCTCGTCTTATATCTAAGCCCTCTGTTGGCTTTTCACCCTCTTTCCTTGCATAAAATAAAAATCAGCAAATAATGTGTGGGAAAACTATTTCACAGGATACCAGATTCACATCTAAATTAACTTATCCTCTTTTTGAGATCTTGGCTTCTCAAGCCAGGGCTGTCTCCACAGCATTCCAATTCCTTCAAATAGATATTGAGAGGTATTTTTTCCAGCTTTTCTTGTCTTTGTCCATAGAATTGGTCTATTAAAACTATTTCATTATAGTGAAAAAGAGAACCACTTGTTAATTTTTAAAATGTGTTTATAGCAAAATTTTGTAACTAAAATCCTATATTTTATTTAAAATAAATTGGCAAATGTTTTGTCATCACAGAACATTTTTAAAATAGAAAATATTAATTTATGTAACTATTCATATTATTACTGAATCACTTGCTATTAATTGACTTCTTTAATTTTCGCAAATAGATGTGTAAAAAACTAACCCAGAGTCATGTGAGATTTTTTTATCATTTGTCTTAGAAATTGACTTCAAATAGTTCAGTGAATAATAAATATCATGTTAACCAGGCCATTTAATCATACTTTAATGTTTGAATAAATATAAATTTGGAAAATAGAAAAAAGTAACATAAACTTAGAGTTCATCACTTTCAATTTTTTAGCCCAATTGTTTCTTTTTGTTCTTAAACTGATTTTATACATATATACATATACACACACATACATACCATATAAATATATACATGTATATGTACATATATACATACAAACAGATTTATATATATACACAGATAAACTGATTTATGTGTATGTATATACACATACACACCATATATATACATATATATGATTATATATAATAAATATTATAAAACTTAAGGATTCATTTTTAATATGACTATTCATGTTTTTAAATTATTCATAAAAACTTTTTTAAGTATGATTCTGTAGTCTATTCTATTTACTCATTCAATACTATTATTAGACATATATATATGATTTTGTTTTTCTACTATTGAGATAAAATTGCAAAAATTAATCTTATGCATACAAATCTTTACATTTGGGGGAATTTGCTTAGGTAAATTCTTTGAAATAAAACTTTTATGCCAATGGGTATAGATTTTTAAGGCTCATTAATTCACACTGGCAAATTACTCTAAGAAACTTTAAGCTAAAGCATGTTCTTTATAACAAATCATTATCAGCACTATTATAAAAATATTCTTCCAATTTACATCTTAAAAAGTTTACATTTCCAATTCAAAAAAATTTTATGTATACATTTTAATTATTTTTTTCCTGAATAAATTGTTTAAATTCTTCAACCATTCTTTTTGTGTAACTTGTATTTTTTATATAATATTTAGGCTTTTTTATATCAAGAATGATAACTTTTTTTTACTGAACTCTAACTAGCAAAAATAATTAGGTCAATTACTGTATTTGTGCTTTGCTCACTGAAAAACTCGGTGGTATCTCGGTGGTATGGTAAAATACATTCTAAATTGGTGCCCTTCAACAAAAGATATGTTATTCTCAATACAGTGTTTAAAGTTCACACTGTTGTAGATGTAAGAAAATGCAGGGTTAATCTTGGCTTGATTAAAAGATTAAAATCTTGATTTAAGATTAAAATGAAGGAGATAATCCAAGAAGCAGAAGGAGATTAAGGAACAGTCACCTACGAAGGAGTTCCCATCAGACTGTCAGCTGATTTCTCAAAAGAGATCTTACAGGCAAGAAGGGGCTGGAAAGAAGTATTCCAAGTCATGAAACCCAAAGACCTACATCCAAGACTGCTCTATCCAGAAAAGCTTTCATTTAGAATGGAAGGGCAGATAAAGTGCTTCTCAGATAAGGTCAAGTTCAAGGAGTTCATCATCATCGAGCGCTTATTATATGAAATGTTAAAGGGACTTATCTAAGAAAAAGAAGATAAAAAATATGAACAGTGAAAGGACAGCAAACTCACAGTTATTAACAACTGCACCTAAAACAAAAGCAAACTAAAAAGACAGCTAGATCAGGAGCAGAACCACAGAAATGGAGATCACATGGAGGGTTACCAACAGAGGATTGGGAGGGGGGAAGAGGGAAAAAAAGGTACAGAGAATAAGTAGCATAGACTGTAGGTAGAAAATAGATGGGGTGGGGCAAGAATAGTATGGGGAATGTAGAAGCTAAAGAACTTATAACACATGGACATGAACCAAAGGGGGGAATGTGGGTGGGAGTGGGTGTGCAGGGTGGAGGGGAGTGAAAGGGGGAAAATGGGACAACTATTGATTATGTAATAGCAAAATCAATAAAATATATTTTAAAAAGGAAAAAAATCCAGGGTTAAAGCCAGTAGAAACTCATCAATCTAATGGACAGTTGAAAACAATTCTGTTCCTCCCACTGAGCACACACTCATTAAAATTAATCATTATTAACTACTTTCTTCATTAGGGAGGAAACAGCATTATATTGCTCCTGCAGCAAAATTAGAGATTGCTTCTGGAGTAAAGTGGAAGAGTCAGCTACAGTAGGGGAAAAGGAAAAACCTCTAACATCAAAATCTAAATATTGGGCTTTCCTCCTACTTAATTTTCAAAAATATGACAAGAAACCATTCCAACAAATAAAAGATAGGAAATGAAATGTTCACTTATAAAACATATTTTCTAAAATTCAATGTTCTTATACATGTGTCAAAAAAGACCATGAGTCCCACCTGTAGGAGGCAGTCCCAGGCTCTAAATCTTTAAGTAGCCATACCATATAACCCATTGCTGAGTATTTCACCTTTGTCTCTAAGGGTCTCTGTCCAGACTCTGACTCTATCACATCACTATTGCTAGGTTCAAACCAGGTAAGTTTCTTGCAAAGAGACTGTCAACTATGCACAATGTTATTATTACAACTAAATAAATTTTCCTGAATGAGAGAAATGTGACATATGCTAGTGAGCTATACAATATAATGGCACCTCATTTCTTACTGAGAAATCTTTTTTATTCATGTTTGCAACGTGCCTAAATAAAAAGCTCTATTCTAAGGCTCACTTGTAGTTATGTATGGCTAATATCCTGTCTAAAGAGATATAAACCAATTAAATAGAATGAGATATAAGCAGAACCCACTGGGTAGGCACTTGAGAAGATGCCTTTAAAGAAGTTAAGTTGGCAAGTAATATTTTTGCCTTTGGCATTTCACTCTCATCCTTCCTGATGTCTGAAATCTTAATAGATAACTTCAAAGAATAAGGACAAGTGTGGTCTCATTCTAAAAACTAAAGCTAGCCTGGGCCCCTGATAACATTATGGAGTCACCATACTGGATAGAGTCATACTGGATACACTGCTTACACTCACATTTCTTTAAAATGAGACCTCCTCGAAAACGTATTTAAGCTACTATTTGATTGGGAGAAGGGGTATCTGATAATCAGAACAAAAATTTATTACTGACTGATGGAATTCCCTAAGTATTCATTCAATTCATCTGTTTTCTCTACTGCCTCTTTACTTTTATTGCATTTTTATTCTACCTAATAGCTTTTCCTCTGCAACTGACTACTTTTTCTAGTGCTAAAGGCTAAATACAGTATTTAGCACTTAATATACTATATGACTTAGAAATCCTTAAAATTTATACAGTCTGATATTTTCATTAGGTACTTCACATCACCCAATTGGTTTCTTTATCAGCCAATTACATATTTGCATAAATGAGTAAATACTTAGCATTAATCTGAAAAAGAGTTACTGGAGTATTATTGGCAAATAATACCGGAGTATTATGTTTTCCCATATGGTTGGTTATCTTTTCATTTTAATGCTGTTTTCTTTAGATATGCAGAAGCTTTTTATTTTGAGGAGATCACATTTGTTTATTCTTTCCTCTATCTCCCTTGCTCTAGGGGACATGTCAGTGAAAATATTGTTGCATGGACTATCTAAGATTTTCCTATGTTCTCCTGAAGGACCTTTATGGTGTCATGACTTATTTTTAAGTTTTTTATCCATCTTGAGTTGATTTTTGTGCATGGCGTAATGTACACAGTGGAATACTACCAAGCAGAAAGAAAGAAGGAGATCCTACTTTTTGCAACAGCATGGAAGGAACTGGAGAGCATTTTGCTAAATGAAATAAGCCTGGCAGTGAGGGACAAATACCATATGATCTCACCTTTAAGTGGAACCTAATCAACAAAATAAGCAAGCAAAACGTAACCAGAGACATTGGAATTAAGAACAAATGAACAGTAAACACAGGGAAGATGGGAGAGGATGGGGGGGGAGAGTGAAGTGTTTTCATGAACAACTATAAAGGACAGATGGACAAAACCAAGGAGGAGTGGAATTGGGAGGGAGGAGGGGCTGGCTGGGGTGCAGGGAGAGGTGGGGGAAAGGCAGAGAACTGTACTTGAATAATAAAATTTTAAAGATAGAAAAAAATTTTAAAGAGGGAAAAGAAAAAGAATTACTGGATTTTTGTTAAACAGGAAATTAGACCCATAGTTAATTCAGGCAGGGAAAAACACCTATAGTATAAGTTGATTTTAAAGTCAGAAAGATATCCAGAAGATAACAGTAACTTTACCTTTATAAACCAGTAGGCTGTGTTTACCTACTACTACCAATTTACATACAAAGATGACTATGGCTTCTAAGTAATTATTGAATCCTTAAAAAGGAAATTCAAATCTATATCCAGCAGATTTTTAAAATACTTTTTTCAATGTGAGTTTCATGCATTATATTTTTCCTGGTGCAATCTCAGTTCAGGTATAGAGTTGTTAGAAATCTAAGGATATCCTACCTTTGATGCTATCAGAATCTATATATATCACATGTAGTCATTTGTTATTACTATTAACTATAGTAAATATTAGATCCTACTTCTAATATTTTACCTTCTTAGTTAACTCTCCATAAATATCATTCAGCTTCCAAATGCAGTGACAGGGAGAGAAGTAAACTTTGCCATTTCCCCCTCGACTACACATACACTCCACTGTTTTGCATTCTGGTAGGGAAAGAATTAACTCAAATACCTATAGTGACCAGGCCTATAAATTTAGTGAGTGAACGCACAAAGAAACTGTTTTATTCTCCTCTTGACTCTACTAAACAAGTATGAAGACATCTGGCAGTTGCCACTAAAGTTCAGGTATGAAAGCAACAATGAGTATTAGGTCAATGGGGGATGCATGTGACCTTCCATAAGGTCAAACACAGCTAAGGTGAGGTAGCCAGTCAGGGATCTGGACCAATGCTGCCATGTCTTTCACTTTTTTCAAGAGTTTCCAGAAATTTAGATGTTGATCCTGATTTTGTAATGGAACTAACACTATGTGGACCAGTCTGAAGGATCACTGGGTTACAACCTTAGGAAGTGGAAAAATAACTTGGTATTTATTGAGAAGTTACAGTACTTCTCACTGCAAAATCACAAGACATAATGAACACATAATCCCAGGGTGAGATCATGAGGACCACCCAGACTCCACACCCTCCACCATTCACAGGGAGGAGCGTAGCTGCTCGGGACCCTTGATCAGACCCCCAAAACACGAGAGTCTGATCAAGTCCAAAGCCTTTGAGACAACTATAGCTCTGGACTCAGAGCTCTTCTGTAGACTGCCAGACTCCTGATGTACATTGTCTTTCATTGCACTAGAAGAGCAAAACTCTCTGAAACTTTTTACAGTATTTTAATTACTTATATTATTGAAACTTCATAATTCTGTTTGGATTAATTTTTCTTATATTTGCTTATTCTGTTTTATTTACTACATACTACCATATATGTTAAAGTTTTTATTATATTTCTTTAATTATTTATATTTATTTATCACTTGTGTGTGTTTTTTAAATTTTGTCATTTTGCTTAATTATAAACTAAATATTTATTTTAGAAATAGGTATGGCTTTCCATTTTAAGTTATAAATTATTTTAACATGGAAAACAGAGACTTGGTTATTTTTTGTAGTATCATGTTATATCAGCCATTTATGTATTATTTTTAATATATACAATATAATGTATAATTGTATAATGATATAAAATATATAATATACATAATTGTGAATATAGAAATAGATATAGAAAATGAAAGAAATTACTCAGTGGGAAAGATCAAGACTAGTCATTATCTTAAGAAAGAAAAGTTGAATATTTTTCTCTATAATTTCTTTAAGTACATTCAATAGGAAAAAAAACTGGCCCTTTGCAAAACTCTAAGTATGTAACTGAAGTAAATATTTATTGAATATTCTGTAGAAATACACAAATCTATACATTTTAAGAATAGAAAAAATAAGCAGGAAGACAAATTTATTGTTAATAACTATTCTAAGTATTTTGTAATACTATGTTATTTAACTCAATCATTACAATGTCCTCCCTAAAGGACAGGCTACATAATTCACATGTAGTGGTGCAAAATAAAAATGTAATGGCCATTGTTAAAAGAGTATTAAGAATTTCAAGGCTGCCACAAGTAGGCTGTTAAAGCAATCATACCATTCTGAGTGTATGGAAATGGGCAAATACACAGGCTGCTGGCCCATGAAATTAGTCCTGCCTGCCACAGTAGACAGTGTCTTTGATATTCAGATGCGGAAACAGAGGCCTGAAGAGATCAATAACTGGTTTGCAAAGGGTCCCCCTGTTATTCTGTACCAAGAATATGGGGGGAATTAAAGTGCATCCTCAATGGTAACTAAAAATAATGTGTGAGAAATGAAGACTTGGACTTTAATAAAATAACATGGTAGTGGAATGGAGAAATATACATATAGTTAATGTAGAAGTTCTGTGCGGGATTTATAATAAAAACCTTAATTACACAAATAGATAATTGAAAAAAACTGAATGGAGTTGTGAAAGCATCTATTTTAACTCCTTTCTTAAGTGCAAGGAGGAAATGAAGAAAAATATACAAAGAGAAAATTTAAATATATACTATCTTTTTATGAATTTATATATATATATATATATACACACACATACACACACAAAAGAGTATTACCTTATTCACAAATAATCAGGTTATGTTTGAACTAAAACATTTATTCAACAACTTTTATTTGACAGCGACCAGGTACCTAGACATATACTATATACTGATCATTGAGATCTTAATGATTATATATAATTACATGTAGAAAATAGGCATAAAAATATACTCACTGACGTGAAGATCCATGGTGAAGTCCTGTGGTGATGATTTCAAAACTTTTAGTCACCGATGCTGTGTATGAGAATTACTTGGTAGAAAAAAGTATGCTATTACTAAGTCAATGAAGAAATAAAATAAGGAATTTTTCATTGATTCAGTCAGTCAGTCAGTCAGTCAGTCAGTCAATCAATCATCAGCTATTTACTGGGACTGCATCATTCTTGATGTGCCATTTACTAGTCTAGGGCTAAAGACTGCAGAGGTAAATAAGAAAAGTGTTCTTCTGTAATTTCTACTCTAATGGGTGAAATATTTTTGTGTTTACTTCTAGAAGTAAATACAAAAATATATTATTTCAGGTAGTAAAAACAGCTATGAAAAAAATATATACCAGTGTAGAGGGTTAAACAGTGAGTCGGCTTGGAGTAAGAATATAGATTAGATTGTGTGGGCCAGATCTTGTATATGTACTTCTTCTAATGTGAAATAATGTTTTCTACCAAAAAGACTCCCAACTTTTTGACTCAACTTAAACATTTACATGTAAGTAAATCAAAAGCATTATTGCAAATAGAATAGATTTCATAAATTTCATTCTTTAAATTATGACAAGTAATAAAGCTAATCCTCAAATGCTGAATACTTTGTTCTCTAAAATAAGTACTTTCTCAAAAGCAATAAAATACAATCGATTTTTATGGGTTGTTGCCTTCTTGAAAGTTGATTTAAAAATTAGTGTGTAAAGTTCCTGCTTTAAAGTATAATCATTTTCACTTGTGAGTGTGAGCAAGGAAGATTATAAGCTGTCAAGAATTTCCAGAGCTTCCCATGACAGAATGATAGGTCCACATGCTGTATTTAAACCCCAGATGAATGAATAAAATAGTATTTAACTTCTATAGTTATTATGAGCTGAAGAAATTTATTGAGCCCTTCAATCAGGAAAGAAAACAAAAGACGGGAAATGGGTGAATGACTCATTTCTTCATGTATCCTCTACATAGTGCTATTCTGATAATTGGATATCTGAAATTCAAATAAAATTACATTAATGCATTTGGGGGAGGCTGCAACCACAAAATGTTTTAGAACCAAAAACAAAATGCTATGAAAAATCAAGAATCCAATGTCTTGTAATTAAAATACACAAAGATCTTGCCTAAAATGTAGAAAAACAAAGGCATTCTTTAAATTTTAAAATAAAAAGGTGGGAGGGGGGGGCTCACCTAATACCTAAAAACACAATTGAAATCTTGCATCTACTCAATGTAATAAAATATTTTGTTTTAGAATAAATATTAAGAGTAAATATTTAACTTCCTTTTAAATACATTTGAAAGGATAGCAATTTGACCAAATCTGTAGGCTATAACTTTAATTGACTTGACCACATTTAATGTAAAATAATTTGAAGACAACTCACACAACTGACAGTTACAGAGAAATATGTGTATTCTTGCCTCTTTTAAAACATTCATCAGTACCCACAATTATCACTTATTCAAGCTATTTTATCCTATGAATCTCAGAACAAAAGAACATTTTGTTGTAGAAAAACAGTAACTGTGAGCTGAAAATATGGTATAGAAAATTTATGAGATATCTGAATTTTTTAAAATTTAGACATTTATTTTTTCATTTCTAAATAAAGTGTTTAATAGAGAATACTTATAATACTACCTTCCAAATGTAAACAGCTATTTTAAGTCTTGACTTCAGGAATGAAGGGGTGACCTTTAGATGTGGGCTTCTAGTGGTAGGTTCTCAGATGGCAGATAGGGACTAGGCCCTTGGAGAGAAAAACATATCCTGTGAACCAGATCATCTACCTGAATGTAACACAGTATTCACTTCCCTGCCCTTTTTATCCTAGTTGGTTAGGTTTTTTTTTAATGCTGTCAATGATTAATAAATGCAAACAGTTAAGTAAAACATGAAAAACTATCTTCATTATTGAAATAAAAAAATTCTCTTTAACTCCAAAAGAAATTACTTTGGTTTTTAGTTCTATCTTATTTTACATTTCATAATAATTACTATAAAATGGACAATTTTTTGAGTAAGAAAATAAAGATATATTGAAAGCCAAACACATGCCAAAAAACATGCTAGTTCATTTAATCATCAAACTACACTAGGATGTGACAGTGTTCGCTTCTCTTTGTACTTCAAATGCTATGCCCAAGAGAAGCAGTGATTTGTAATATACACACTTATGTAGCAATTGCAAATATGATGCTTTTACTTCTATGTAGCATTAAATTATATTTCACTCCCACCAAACTTTCTATAAAATAATGCCACTGACTTTCTTTGAAGAAGTGGAGTTGAACTTCCAAAAATTAGCAATATATTTTCATCAGAAGCTCTGAAAGCATTCTGAAATTTTATATTTCAGCTAAAAATCTTTTCTTATATATTTTTCATTTCAGACCCTTACCTTTTTCTAACCTTACATTAATATTTGGTAATACATTTTGTGTTCTACTAGAAATATTCTTTTTAAAAGGGGCTTTATTTTATTTTAATGAGTTTTTCTTCAGTAATAACTAAATAGGGCAACACAAGTAAGTGAAAATATGTTTTTGTTACAGAGCTAAATCCTCCTGCACAAAATCAATTCAACTCAGTCATGAGCTGTTAAAGGATGTCAGATTAATCTGATGTTAGCAGTGTAGAACAGTGGGCAAGTGTGCTGATTCCCTAAGAAATGCATTTCTCTATAGCCATTCATTGGATTTCCATGTAAATTGAGGTTAGAAGAGGTACTTGGTATTTAGTATTGGGACTATTTTTTTCTGTGTGATGCAACCAATATAACAATAATTGATGTCTCAAAATTATTGTTCTATTCATTTTGACTTTGCTTCCCACATCATTGATTCGATGTTAAAGCCAATGCATGTGCTCCCAATACATATGCATATATATGCATATTAACGTGTGTATGCAATACATATTGAAGTATTTTTAAATCATTTTATTTGAAAATACCAACAAGAATAAGTCATTAAAAATGCCAATATATACAAAAAATTCAGCTTTAGCAATGCTTGCTCTAAACAACTTTTGATGCATCTTATCATTGTTATTTTTAGTGATGAACACATAACACTTTTTATGACTATGGCAAGGTAATTTTTTTAATTTTTTAAATTTTATTTTATTTTATTTTTTAAATTTTTTTATTGATTATGCTGTTACAGTTGTTCTATTCCCCCTTTCATTCCCCTCCACCCTACCCCCCCATCAGCCCCCCTTTAGTTTATGACCATGTGTCTCAAGTCCTTTAGATTCTATATTTCCCATGCTATTCTTGCCCCCCCTTCTATTTTCTATCTACTGTCTATGCTACTTATTTTTTGTACCTTCTCCCCCCTTCTCCTCCTCCCACTCCCCTGTTGCTAACCCTCCTTGAGATCTTCATTTCTATGTTTCCACTCCTGATCTAGCTGTCCTTTTAGTTTGCTTTTGTTTTAGGTGTGGTTGTTAATAACTCTGAGTTTGTTGTCCTTTCACTGTTCATGTTTCTTTAACTTCTTTTTCGTAGATAAGTCCCTTTAACATTTCATATAATAAGAGCTTGGTGATGATGAACTCCTTGAATTTGATCTTATCTGAGAAGCACTTTATCTGCCCTTCCATTCTAAATGAAAGTTTTGCTGGATAGAGCAATCTTGGTTGTAGGTCTTTGGATTTCATGACTTGGAATACCTCTTTCCAGCCCCTTCTTGCCTGGAAGGTCTCTTTTGAGAAATCCGCTGACAGTCTGATGGGGACTCCTTTGTAGGTGACTGTCCCCTTAGCTCTTGCTGCTTCTAGGATTCTCTCCTTCATTTTAATCTTGGCTAATGTAATTATGATGTGCCTTGGTGTGTTCCTTCTTGGGTCCAACTTCTTTGGGACTCTCTGAGCTTCCTGGATTTCCTGGAAGTGTATTTCCTTTGCTAGATTGGGGAAATTCTCCTTTATTATTTGTTCAAATAAGTTTTCACTGGTGGCTGTGCCTTTCCCCCTTCTGGTACCCCTATAATTCGGATGTTGGAGCATTTAAAGATGTCCTGGAGGTTCCTAAGACTCTCCTCATTCCTTTGAATTCTTGCTTCTTGACTCTTTTCTGTTTGGCCATTATTTGCTTTCTTCTGGTCCACTCCATTGATTTGAGTCCCAGTTTCCTTTTCATTGCTACTGGTGCCCTGTGCAATTCCATTCATTTCAATTAGTTTCACCTTCATATATTTGTCTAATTTGTGGCTATAATCAACCAGTTCTATGAGGATCCTGATCACCAGTGTTTTAAACTGTGCGTCTGAGAGTTTTGCTATTTCTTCATCGCTTAGATCTATAGGTTCTGGGGCTTTGAGATCTTCCTGCGCCATTTTTGGTCTGTTTGTGCCCTTTAAATGTGAGAAGCGGCGCCTTGGACCCCCAGGTCGCTGGGTTGTGATGCTGTATGTGGGGGCGTGGTCAGAGCGGGGAAATGGCAACCCCCTCTGCTGTTTCTCACCACTGGGTGAGGAGCTGAGGCTTAGGTGGTTCCCCTGGGCCGGGCCACTCAGAGTCACTGGGTTATGACGCTGTATGTGGGGGTGGGGTCAGAGCAGGGAAATGGCGGCGCCCTCCACTGCCGCTGGCCGGGCCCGGTCCCACCGCCCACTCCCTCACCTGTCCACTCGCGCACAAAAGCGCGACCACAGTCAACACACAGCACCACTCCTCCGCTGTCTCCCCCGCGGTGGCTTGCCTGGTCGCTCGCTCGGTCACTCACTAGGTCCAACCCTGCTCCTGGATTCCACGAGTCTGGATTCTGCACACCTGAGTCCGTCTGACTGAGTCCTCCTGTGCAACCCCGCTTCACCAGCCACTGGTTTCGCCCCTTACCGTTCAGGCTGAAGAATTTGTTGTTAACGGACTTCCAAAAAGTTCAATTTTCCGTGTTCTGGCTATGTTTTCTGTTGCTAATATTTAGTTGTCTCTAAACTTGGTTGTGTGAGAAGGCACAGCACATCCACCTATGCCTCCATCTTGGCGGAAGTCTGGCAAGGTAATTTTTAATTAGCACCCATGGAACTGTCTAAACTCAACAGATTCAAACCACAGCCTTAGTGAAGAATTAATTTCAGAATTAAATTTGACGTGATTATTTAATTATACCACATATAAAATTTAATTAAATTCATTCATAAAAATATATGATATAATGAGCTAGAAAAAATTATCAAAGCAGTAGGCTAAATCTTTGGCATCCAAACGAATAGCATGACATGATATTTCCAGCGCAAGGTATAGCTGTATCAAAACTAAAATAGTCAGAAATTCTGGAACACACTGAAGTATTAAAAATTGTCATGATGAGTTTATTACTCAGTGAAAATGTGGAATAATTATCTGCAAAAATCTCTTTCCCACCTCTTCAGAGCACAAGTTAAAGCTATTTTTAAGTAGTTCAATGCACTAAAAAATACTAACTTAAGAGTAGAAAGAACTCAGTGCCTCCAAAGAAAGCAAAATAAAGTTTCCAATTAATATTTAAATAGTTTATTTTTATAAAAAAATAATGGGGAAATCTAAGTAATATACCTGCAAGTCTGCCATCTATAAATGTTTTTACATTTTTAGTATAGCATAATCAAATATGGATACTCTTATGTGCTAGTTCCCCTGGTAACCCTTCATTAAACAACAAGTCATGCAAGTGTCTGATTCACTCAGCTTGAAAATGAACCATAAGATTAAATGATAATCAAGTAATATAACTTTCCCACTAACTGGCTATATGATTGAAGATTGAAAGAGCAGGTGGATTTGCCACTAGCTAATTAAATTCTTGCTATGGGCTAATTAGACAGTGGCTTTTCTCTCTGAAAATACAATTATTTGCTAAAGGTTTTATGCCCCAAATTATATTTCTGGATTTAAACGTTCTTCTATTCTAAAGTGCCATTGGGAATTTCTTGGCTAACATTAACAACAAGCTAAAAAGGAAATACATTGTGAAATTGTATAATATATTACATAAAATAATAAAATGAAAGAAAATGTATCAAAATATGGTCTTTTACACTTTGGAAAAGATAATCTTATCACTGAGTAGTCTCAATTCTTAGGGATCTAAATGCTCTATATTTTCTAATAGTTTATTAGTAAATATGTCACTTAAAAATAGCTTTGTTTTTTAGCATTGGTTTTCCTCTCAGTTTTCATCAGATACTGGTCAAATTATGCCAAAATTAAACTATAATGAATATAAATGATGAAGCATTTTGTAGTTTGAATTTTCTTCAGTTCATATCTCATATGAAAGTAGAAAATTCACAGAGACTGTTTTGAGTATTTGGAGAAGCCTAACATGTTCTTCTTCATTCATATATAATCAAAATCTCCATATATGGGGCCCAGCAGAACTAACACCTGCTTGAGTATGGTTGGTAGGGTGATAATACGGGTGTAATGATTTATAGTTTTATTTCAAACATTTCACCTAAAATATCACATGGTGTTCCTGAGTGTAATATTGTTATGTTGAAGAATTACATGCTTATGATTTTGTAATAAGACATTTTGTAATAAAAAGGACCATTATTTGTGCTGTACCCTGTAGTTAACATTAGTTATTGGACTTAGTTAAAAAACACAAAGAGCTATATATATAATCTTCTCTACTTCAGTGCATTCAGATTAAGTGATCTGCCTTCTGTTCCCAACATAAGCACTAGTGAAGTATTCATACAACAGCACTAATTGTAATGGAACCACATTTTACATGTAACACAATTTATTTTCTTTAATAAACTTTCAGACTATTTTTTACTGCATGCAACTTTATAATATAGAATAATACTGGGACTAACAAGTAATTTGCTCATAACTAAGTTGGAGTTTTTTCAAAGAGATGCTATTCTTGTTCACTCCATTGAAATAGTTGTTATTTTGGGTTCTCTTAATTTGGTTTGACACAGATATTTAACATGTGTTTTATCTTCTTTTGTTTGATTTTTTTTTGGAAGAGACATGTGTGTGAATTACCCAGCGACTAAATCTTTTACTCCATAGAATATTTGGGGGCAAAATTTCATAAAAGCTTATGTAACTGTTATTTGCAGAGGCACAGCAGATAATTTAGATAACAAAATTATGTTTCAAAAGTGTATATGAATGGTATGAAACGTCCCAGATAATTGTACATTTTCATTTCCTTTCTGACTGTACAATATATAATTTAAAATGTTCCAGTATTGCTGTTACAGTTAAGACATACCATAAAGCTAAAAAATAAAGTTAAAAGAAATCAAGATAGAAATTGAGCATAATTTCCTATAAAACTGATTATTTAAAAGGAGCCCAACAATAGAAATACACACACATTCTTATATGAAAAAAGCTGTACATAAGTTTTATATTCATATGTCCTTTTAAATCTAGGAAATATTGGCCTTTGTGATATTATAGAACCTGGAGACCTTGTTAATGATTTAAGGCATTTCCCCTTGCTGGTACCACCCCAGGAACAGTTTCCCTCCTAACTTTTCCCTAGCTGGCTTTCTTAGTTCATTCAGGTCTCAGCTCAAACATCAGGTTCTCCTCAGAGTCCTTTCCTGCCTACCCCATCTATCCCTCATGCAAACATTATCCTGCCAGTAAATAGTCACACTCAATCCAGTATTCCATTATCTTTCTCCTCGTTAAATGTATTATTTCCAAAAGATTATTGCTTCTGTTTGTTTCCCCTATCAGAATGTAAGAGCTCTGTGGGAGCAGGTTGTCCTATCTATTACATATAACCCACACCTAATACACTTGGCAGAGAGCAGGTGCACAATAAACACTTATTTAAAGAATGAGTGAATAGCCCTGGTTGGTGTGGCTCAGTGGACTGAGCACCAACCTGTGAACCAACGGGTCACTGGTTCAATTCCCAGTCAAGGCACATGCCTGTGTTGCCTGGGTTGCAGGCCAGGACATTTGAGAGGCAACCACACAATAATACTTCTCTCCCTCCCTTTCTCCCTCCTTTCCCGCCATCTAAAAATAAATAAATAAAATATTTTTTTAAATGTGAATAAAATACGAGAAAGCAAGCCCTAAATCACAGTGGATCTTTGCTATAATCTTTCTTCATAAAACATTTTTTTCTACCTTATCTTTTACACAGCTAAGCTTAGATTCTTGATTAACACAAGCCTCCTATGTATAAACCTTGAATTCCATGGCCTTTATCATCCCCCTTCTAATTCCTCATTGACTGAATCATTAACAGTTAATCTTCCAATGATCCATTATCTTGTTTATTTACTCAACTAAATTTTTCTTAAATAGGCTAAAATTATCTCTTTGTTCACTCACCTTATTGGAGTCTATCTTCCACTTTCAAACATTAAAACCGTAGACCATTCTGATATTAGCTTATCTACTCCAAAAAACAAAAACAATTAAATTATATTCAGAGTTTTGAGGAGTAATTTTTTTAATCGGAGTTTTTTTCTCCTAGTGGTTAAAATATATTTAATTGATTCTGAATGGAAAAAACAATTTTGGTGGATAAGTTTCTACTGTTTTCTATAGTTGCATTAACTCTGATTAAAATATTGAGATTAGAAACAGTAAGGTAATATTTCTTAATAAGTTTTACTTTTTTGGATATAATCTTATTTACTTATTTTCACCATTTTATACATTGTCACACACACCGTTGTATAATTAAAAGAAATTTACTACCAATTAGTGTGGCCAATTCCCTGTAAACCTTATTTTCTTCTCTATAATTTAAGTAAGAATACCCAACTAATAGAATTACCATAGTGACTAAAACTAGAATTTTGTACATAATCAGCCTAGCCTAATACCCAGTATCAAATAGGAGGTAATTTGATAAATTTCTCTAGATTTTTGCTACAATCATAGCTCCAAAATCTCACTGACATATAATAACAGATATTAATTTCTTGCCCAGATAACAGATTGACTACAACTCTTCTGTACATATTTTTCTGATTCTGGCCAAAGGAGCAGCCACTATTTGTGATATACTATTCTTCTGGGAAAGGAAGGTAAAACAGTTGTGAAATTACAGAAGACTCTTAAAACTTCTCAAAACTGTACATTCCATTCACATTCTGTTGTTCAAGATAACACATATGTTTAAGTTTTGGTCAGGTCGGAAAGTATCCTTTCCCATATAGCAATGTAAGTCATATGACAACATGCATGGATGAAAGAATTTGGCACAGTAATAACATCTACCACACCATACCACCCCTTTCAGTACATCAATTACATAGTTTAATAATAATTCATGACTGCTACTTCTCAAGTCAAGTAGATAGGCAAGCAATAAATTCTGACCAAAACTGGACACATTCATTATGAATGTACCTTAAGTGGCTTAAAGAATCCAAACGGTAGTCAGTTCAGTGATATATCTTGAAAGGCAGGACTTAGCAGTTTCTTTCACTATATTCTGATATTCATGTATTCTTTTAAATACAAATTTGAAAGTTAACTCAGCACTTCAGCCATTACTAAGAGACCCCATTATCTAGAGGAACTCCTCTGTTCCCTGATCATAAGTATTAGCATCACCTAAAAACTTACTAGAAATAAAAATTCTCTTTTTTCTTATACATTAATAACAAATAATCAGAAAAATAAAAAACTAATCTCATTTACAACTGCATAAAAAGCATAAAATATCTAGTAATAAATTTAATCAACAAGGTACAATACTTATACTCTGAAAACTGTAAAAGAGTAAAGAAAAAATTCAACAAGATACAAATAAATGGAAGGGTATACCTTGGTCATGGACTAGAAGAATTAATATTGTTAAAATGTCATTATTACCTAAAGCAATATAAAGATCCATTCAATCCCATTTAAATTACCAATGGAAATTTTTCTCTGAATTAGAATGAATCGTAAAATTTATATAAAACCACAAAAATCCCCAAATAGCCAAAGGAATTTTAAGAAAGAACAAAGTGAGACATACCATGCTCCCTGTATTAAATTATCACATAAAAAAACAACAATAAAAATAGAATGGCACTGCCACAAAAACAAAGAGATACATCAATAGAATAGAATAAAGAGCCCATTAATAAATCCTCACTTATGCAGTCAATCTACAATAAAAGAGACAAGGATGTACAATGGGGTAAAAGTCTCTTCAATGAGTGGTGTTGGCAAAATTGGACAGATTCATGGAAAAAAATGAAATTGGAATACTTTCTTACACTGTATACAAAGATAAACTCGAAATATATTAAAGTCTTAAATGTTAAGACCTGAAACCATAAAACTCCTAGAAAAAAATATAACCAGTAAACTATTTGACATTGCTCTTAGCAATATATTTTTGGATATGTCCCCTTGTGCACGGGTAAGAAAAGAAAAGATAAACAAATGGGACTGGATCAAACTAAAAAGTTTTGGTGCAATAAATAAATAGCAACAAAAATACAACTTAGTGAATGGTAGAAGATATTTGCAAATCTGATACATCTGATAAGGGGTTAATATACAAAGCAAATGCATAGTCACACAAATTAACACCACAAAATTCAACTTAAAAACTCACAGAATACCAGAATAGACATTTCTCTAAAAAGTACATATAGATGGCCAACAGATATAATAAAAGATACCCAACATCACCAATCATCAGGGAAATTCAAATTAAAACCATAATGAGCTATCACCTCACACCTGTCAGAATGGTTATTATCAATAAATCTACAAATAACAAGCAATGCTGAGAATATGGAGAAAAAAAGCCCTTACACACTGTGTGTACTATTATAAATTAGTGAAGCCACTTGGGAAACAATATGTATATTCCTCAAAGTATTAAAAATATAGCTACCATATGACCCAGTGGTTCCACTTTTGGGTACTTATCCAAAGGTATCAAACACACTAATTCTAATATATATATATATTAGAATATATATATATATATATATTAATATATATATATATTAGAATATATATATATATATTAGAATATATATATATATATATATATTCCTATGTTCATTGCAGCATTACTAGTAATAGCCAAGATATGGAGGAAACCAGATGTCTATGAATAGAAGAATGGGTAAAGAAGATGTGGTATATAAATACAATGGAATGTGACTTCTTGCCAAGCTGGAGGAGTAAATAAAAATGCTTTTCTTCCTTTCACAACTACAAGAAGGGAAATAACACATTTAAAAATAAAACAAAACAGAACAGAACAAAACCCCAAATATATGGAAGTCAAATATATAGAAATCTGACAACCAACGAATTAAAGAAGAAACATTTAACCAGACTGGTAGGAGGGGCATAGATGGGAGGCCGGGATGGTGAGGATGTGCGACAAGGCAACAGACTAAGAGGAAGAGGCAGTGGCTGCCAGACTGTGTGATCCCACATTCGAGTTCAGAGAATATGGGAAGAACAACTAGGGATCGAGGCAGACTGAACAAGCGAGGGTTCAAGCATAGGAAACTAAAGCTTCAAAACCTCTGGATGTAAAAACCTCTGGGGATTGCAGCAGTGGGAAAAACTCCCAGCCTTACAGCAGAATTATTGGAAAGACCCACAGACTAGAATGTACACAAACCCACCCACCCAGGAATCAGCACCAGAAGGGCCCAATTTGTTTATAGGTAGCAGAGGAAGTGACTGAAAGTAAAGGAGAGCCAAGCAAGTGGCATTGTTCTCTATCTGAACACTCCTCCACATACAGTGCAAAATGCAGTAATATAGGTTGACCCTCTCTGGTGAATACCTAAGGCTCCACACCTTAAATGTAATAAATACACCAAGACAAAAAAAAAAGATACAGCCTAATGAAAAAACAGATCAAAGCTTGAGAAAAACAACTAGGTGAGGAGGACATAGACAACCTATCAGATACAGAGTTCAAAACACTGGTAATCAGGGTGCTCACAGAAATGACTGTTTGGTCACAAAATTGAGGAAGAAATTAAGGCTCTGCAAAATATACAGGTAGCCAACAGTGAAGAGAAGGAAACCAGGACTCAAATCAATGATGTGGAACAGAAGAAATAAATAAAATTTTGAGCAGAACAGAATGAAGAAACAAGAAATAAAAAAATGAGGAGAAACTTAAGAACCTCTGGGACAACTTTAAATGTTCCAACATAGAAATCATATGGGTGCCAGAAGGAGAAGAGGAAGAGCAAGAAATTAAAAATTTATTTGAACAAATAATGAAGGAAAACTTTCCCAATCTGGCAAAAGAAATAGACTTCCAGGAAGTCCAGGAAGCTCAGAGAATCCCAAAGAAGTTGGACTCAAGCAGGAACACACCAAAACACATCATAATTATATTAGCCAAGATTAAAATGAAGGAGAGAATCTTAAAAAAACAAGAGAAAAGGAGACAGTTACCTGCACAGGAGTTCCTATAATACTATCAGCTTATTTCTCAAAAGAAAACTTATAGGCAAGAAGGGACTGGAAAGAAGTATTTACAGCCATGAAAGGCAAGGACCTACATTCAAGATTCCTCTGTCCTGCAAAGCTATCATTTAGAATGGGAGGGCAAATAAAGGGCTTCCCAGAGAAAGTCCAGTTAAAGGAGTTCATCATAACTAAGCCCTTATTATATGAAATGTTAAGGGAAAATATACAAGAAAAAGAAGAGATCAAAACTATGAATAGTAAAATTGACAACAAACTCACAACTATCAACAACTGAACCTAAAGAAACAAAAACAAACTAAGCAAACAACTCGAACAAGAACAGTACCACAGAAATAGAGACCACATGGAGGGTTATCAGCTATCAGTGGGGAGTGGGAGGGGGAGAATGAGAGAAAAATTACAGGGAATAAGAAGTATAATTGGTAGGTACAAAATAGACAGGGGTGGTAAGAAAAGTATAGGAAACGGAAAAGCCAAAGAACTTATGTGTATGGCCCATGGACATGAACTAAGGCAGGGGAATGCTGGTGGGAGGGGGGTGCAATGTAGAGGAAGATAAAGAGGAGAAAAATGGGACAACTGCAATAGCATAAACAATAAAATATATAAAAATAAATAAATACAATGGAATGTTATTCGGCAACAAAAAAGAAATGTCATTTGCAACAACATGGGTGGACCTAAGTGAAATAAGTCAGAGGAAGACAAATACCATATAGTTTCACTTACACATGGAAAGTAAAATAAATGAATAACCAAAACAAAATTTAAAAAAACACATAAACAGAAAAAGAGTTGATGGTTGCCAAAAAGTCAGCTGATGGCAATAGGAGAACTGTGTGAAATCTCAAGATTTCTACTTTAGTATCCAGCCATGCAATATGAAAAATAGAGACATTTATTGAAGAAGATACAAGATAAAAGAAACATTATACATAGGACAATGATGCCCCAGTCCCCTTCAAAGTAGGCAACTTAGGACATCACACAATTCTCCCAGCTTCTTTTCCACTATTCAAAACACTCTGCAAAATCCTCTTTTTGGAATTACCATCAGCTGTCCCATTGTATTTTCCTGAATGTCATTGATGGCCTGAAAGCTCTTCCCTTTCAAAGGTAATTTTAGTTTTAGGAAAAGCCAGAGCACAAGGCACCAAATCTAGGCTGTGGTGGATCTGAGTAACCTGGGTGATTTTATGTTTTGCAAAAAAACTTTGCACGAAAGGTGATGCATAAGTGTCTGTGCTGTAGTGATGAAACGTCAATCACCAGTTCCCCGTAGCTGCAGCTGTTTTTGTCATATAGCATCTCTTAAGCAATGAAGAACATTGAAGTAGTACTCGTTTTTAATTGTTTGGACTAGAGGAGTATACTTGTGATAAACAACACCTTCCCAATCAAAAGACCAATTAACATAGCCCTGGCTGGTGTGGCTCACTGGATTGAGTGCTGGCCTATGAACCAAAGGGTCGCTAGTTTGATTCCCAGTCAGGGCATGTGCCTGGGTTGCAAGCCAGGTCCCCAGTAGGGGGCACAAGAGAGGCAACCACACATTGATGTTTCTCTCCTTCTCTCCCTCATTTACCATCTCAAATAAATAAATAAATAAATAAATAAATAAATAAATAAATAAAATTAAAAGATAGTTAACATGGTGTTCATATTGCTGACTTTGTCGCACCTTCTTTGGGCACAGAGAACCAGGCAACTTCTATTGAGACAGCTGGTCCTTCATCCCATTTCATGATTCACCTCTAGTTATAAACTACTTGAAATCTGGTTCATTGCTGGCAGTTTGAATCAAGTCATTAACAACTGCAGCACTATATCCTTTTTGCTCTGGTAGCAGAAACCATGAACAAATTTTGCTACATGTTTCATGCCAAGATCCTATGTCAAAATTTTGGACACAGTAGTTTTTGGAATCCCCAGATCAGCTTCTAGTTCTCACTCTGTCATTCATTGAGCTTTGTTGATTGCAGCCCATACACATTCAATATTCTCAAGTGTTCTGTTTGTTGAAGGCCTTCCCAAATGTGCATCACTTACAACAGATTTTAAACCATCTTTGAAGCATTTGTGCCACACTTTTATTTGTGTTGCACTCATTGCATCATCCCTTAAAGCCTTCTGCATCATCCAAATAGTTTCTGTGGAAGAATGTTCAAGCTTAACACAAAATTTAATGAGGATTCATTGCTCTACTCACTCAGTCATTTTGAATGTGATAGACACAGAGTACACATGCTCCCTCAGTGTCATCTACTATCCCCACTGACTGCTACTGTGAAGTTGTCATTGTTCATTCATTTGCATTTCAGTTCACTCTCCTTGGCTGCTGGGTTACACTGTTGTTGTGCACTGTTCTCATTTTATTAACAATGGCTATATTTTTTCTGGACAGACAGGAGAGAGGGAGACTCTTGTATGCCATGTGCAATTTTCATTTTTGTTTTATTAATAGTGTCTTTTGATAATTAAACTTTATTGTTTTTATTATGAGGTAATTCAAATATTATTTTAGTATTTTTGTTTCTTGTATACCTTATAAAAATCTCAGCCTAACCCCAGGTCATAAAAATATTGTTTCATGTTTTCTTCAAGAAATTTTATTGTCTAACTTTTACATTGGACTATATATCTGGTGTGTAGCAGTGGACCATTCATTTATTTTATTATTCCAGTACTATTTGTTGAACAGGCTTCCTGTTCTCATTGGCTTGCCTTGGTGACTCATTATAGTTCCCTTTTTATTTTCATTTCTTACATACTTCTGTGCAAATATCTTTCATATTATATGTAGCTATAATGGAGCATAATTTTTATTGAATTTTTTGTTTATGCTATTACAGTTGTCTCCACTTTTTCCCACTTTGCCCACCTGCACCCACCTACCCCCCATCATGCAATCCCCACACTGTTGTCCATGTCCAAGGGTCATGTATATATATTCTTTTGCTAATCGCTTCATCTTCTTTCATGCAGTCCCCCTCTATCTTCTGACAGCTGTCAATCTTATCCATGTATTTATGCTTCTGCCTTTTTTGTTCATTAATTTATGTTATTCATTAGACTCCACATATAAGTGAGAACATATGATACCTTTTTCACTGACTGGCTTATTTCACTAAGTATAATAATCTCCAGGTCCATCCATGCTTCATACAAAAGGTATGAAGTTACTTTTTACTGTTGTATAGTATTCCATTGTGTAAATGTGCCACAGCTTTTTTATCCATTCATCTGTGGATGGGCATTTAGGCAGTTTCCAGATGTTGGCTATGGTAAATAACACTGCTATGAACATTGGGTTGCATATATTCTTTTCTTTGTATTGGTGTTTCAAGATTCTTTGGATACATTCATTCTTAGAAATGGAATCACTGGGTCAAAAGACAATTCCTTTTCCAATTTTTTGAGAAATCTCCAGACTATTTTTTAGAGTAGTTGCACCAGTCTGCATTCCTACCCACAGTGCACTAGGGTTACTTTTTCTCCACATCCTCTCCAGTACTTATTGTTTGTTGATTTATTAATGTTAGCCATTTAGGCAGGTGTGAGGTGATACCTTATTGTGGTTTTAATTTGCATCCTTTTGAAGATTAGTGATGTTGAGCATTTTTTCATATGTCTATGGGCCATCTGTATGTCTTCTTTGGAGAATTGTCTAGTTAGGTTCTTTGCTAATTTTTTAAATGAATGGTGGGTGATTTTTGATACATAATTATAAGTCTTTGATACTTTGCAATGTTCCTTCCCCACACACAGTATACTCCAAATGGCAAAGTTGAGCCAAAACATTAGTACACCTCCTCTAATTAGTTGTTTTGACAACTTTTAGCACTCTTTTATAATAAATGTGATCTATGATAGTATAACATATGTGATAAATTTTGCAGTTTTCCTCTGAAGTTTCTCTGTATGGGTGTCTGAAATTGTGTCTATAAAAACTCCATTAAAATTTTTTCCTCCCCATCTAAAGAATTATAATATATATTAAAAATCGACATATTGCCCTTACATATCAGGGAAAAACATTAGTAAATCCTGCATCACTATTTATTTTCATTTGTAAAGAAACTGACAACTAAATATAAAATTTGAATAAATTGGTCTTAAAGTAGAAATGCATGATAGTAAATAATTATAAGTCAAAGATTTCTTATGTTTACAGATTATAAAATGACTTATTTTTAACTATTTGTGTCAAATAGAATTTCAGGAAACACTTGCTCTGTGAGGTGTTCCATGGAGAGAAAAATTTAGGATCCATTAATTTTAGGAAATATTGGTTTCAATGGACTGGAAGAGTTTTCTTAATGCAGGATCTATTAGTGCCTATAACAAATTGATGGTCATTATATACTTCTAAAAATAGGAAAGAGTAATCAACATATGGAGGATAAGAGTACAGAACAAGGAAAATAAGAATCCTCCTAGTCTAAAAAGTGTTTTAGCACTAAAATAAGACTTTTCTATCTTTATTGATTGCAATAAAAACATATACTTTATAAATTTTTTAAAAAGCCATACAGGAATGCAAACTAAGAGTAAAAGGGAGAGGAGTATAAAAGAGAGGGGAAAAGTAAGGCATATTTGTAACATTAAATTCTTCTAAGAGAACAATAAAGAGCAGCATGTATAAGAGGGAATCAATTTTATTAGTGATTTGAACTACAAGCATAAAATATTTCCAAAATGTAGTAAAAAATATTGGGAAATGATCTCAGATGTAGAACAATTCAATTTAAGAATCACAACTCTTCTCTAGAAAAAATTAAGTACAAAAGACCATACGTAATATTGAAGAAATCATTAAAGAATACATTTTGTATCTAAACCAAAACTTAACATGAAGTTAAAATCCCTTTATCATGCTGCATGGAAAGATCGATGAAAAGAAATTCATATAATGATAAATTTAAGTATATAGGTAGAAAATAAACATAGGTCACCTACAAGAGATATAATTTTATTATAGGACAACAGAAAAATGAGGCATATATAAATGAAATAATATCATTCAACACATTGCTATCTAAAGGTAAATCAAGGTTCAGGTTTGAAAGCAAGAGAAAAAATAGTCTTGGCTATTCCAGGTTTGGGAAAATAAACTTACCAAGTCAAATTCTTCTTCTTAATTAAATACTTTTGAATTTTATTCTTGTTCAAGTACAATTTTCTGCTTTTATGCACACCCTTCTCCACCACCCTAGCCATCACCACCTCCCTCCCCTGTTTCAATGCCCCCTTGCTATTGACCATATGTCCTCTATAATTGTTCTTGTAAACCCTTCACCCATTCCCCCCATTGTCCCCTTCCATCTCCCCTCCAGTTACTGTCAGTTTCCTCTTAATTTCAGTGTCTGTGGTGATATTTTGCTTGCATATTTGTTGTGTTAATTGGGTTCCACTTAAATGTGAGATCATATGGTATTTGTCCCTTACTGCCTGGCTTATTTCATTTAGCAAAATTCTCTACAGGTCCATTCATGCCATTGCAAAGGGTAAGAGCTCCTTCTTTTTTTTTCTGCTGCATAGAATTCCATTGTGTAAATGTGCCATAGTTTTTTGATCCACTCATTTACCAATGGACACTTAGGTTGCTTCTAGCACTTGGGTATTGTACATTGTGCTGCTATGAACACTGGGGTCCATAGGTTCTTTTGGATTGCGGTTTCAGGGTTCTTAGGATATAATCTCAGCAGTGGAATTGCTAGGTCAAATGGCAGTTCCATTTTTAGCCTTCTGAGGAAATTCCATACTATTTTACACAGTGGCTGCACCAGTCTGCAATCTCACCAACAGTACACTAGGGTTCCCTTTTCTCCACAAACTTTCCAAAACTTGCTGTTTGTTGCTTTGTTTATGATGGCCATTCTGACCAGTGTGAAGTGGTATCTCACTGTGGTTTTCACTGCATCTCCCTTATGGTTAGCAATATTGAGCACCTTTTCATATGTCTCTGGATCCTCTTTATGTCTTCCCTAGAGAAGTGTTTGTTCAAGGCTTTTGCCCATTTTTTTAAATGGGTTGTTTGTCTTCCTAGAGTGGAATTGTATGAATTCTTTAAATATTTTGGAGATCAAGACTTTGTCTGAGTCATCATTGACAAATATGTTTCCCCATACCATTGGTTCTCTTTTCATTTTAATGCTCTTTTCTTTAGCCATGTAGAACTTTTTTTTTATTTTGATGAGGTCTTATTTGTTTCTTTCCTTTATGTCCCTTGCTCTAGGGGACATATCAGTGAAAATATTGTTGCATGGAATGTCTAAGATTATCCTGCCCATGTTCTTCTGAAGGACTTTTATGGTGCCATAAATTATTGTTAAGTCTTTCATTGACCTTATATTTATTTTTCTGCATGGTATAAGTTGCTGATCAAGTTTAATTTTTTTCATGTAGCTGACTAGCTCTTCCAACACTACTTGTTGAAGATGCTGTTTTAGCTCCATTTTATGCTTCTTCCCTCTTTGTTAAATATCAGTTGACCATAGAAACTTGGGCTTTTTTCTAGCTCTCAATACTGTTCCATTGGTCCATGTGTCTTCTGTTATGTGGGCTTGTAATACAGTTCGATATCAGGTATTATGATATCTCCTACTTTGCTCTTCTTTCTCAAAATTGCTGCAGCTATTCAGTGTCATTTATGGTTCTACATAAATTTTTGAAGTGCTTGTATTATATCTGTGAAATAGGCCATTGGCACTGTAATATTATAGATGTTCACGGCTCCCACTTATTCTTGTATGTGATCAGTGTCATGGGGTAGGCAAAATGGATTAAGACAGCAGGAGAGTATTTTATGGTGTTTAAAGTACTGGCAAGTAGAGGAGAGATAGAAGATCCTTTGGATAAGTATAGCATTAACTGTGATATTTCACCCAACTAGCCACTTTTTATTAAAGGTGAAAGAGAGGTAAGACTCTTATTAGAGGGGAGGAGGATTGTGACCTCTATCCAGAAAAGAGAATGCTTGTGCAAGGTTAGATGATGAGATATAGTGAGAGTAAAGGATAGAAATTAGGCATAGTCTCAGAAAGAATAGAGTTAACCACAGCAATAATAATGCTCAGGAACAAAATGAAATGGGCTATAATCAGGGAGGGTTACTGTATAGTATGTACAATTATACGGAACAACATTTACAATAGTTCTGGAACAACAATAATAGGGCAAGAAATATATAATTTGGATAAACAGAATACAAAGTACACAGTCAAGAGTTGTGTGTTATTGGAACACAAGTAAAGTGAAAGAAAGAAAATTAAAATACAATAAAGAAAAAATAAGGAAAACTAGTCAAACAATACAATTAAACAGAGAAATAAAATGAGGAAAACCAGACGTAAGGAAGAGAAATTTTAAAAATACTAGTAAAATAAAAGTAGGAAAAATAATAGAAAAAAATAATAATACACATAAATAGCATGCTAGTTCTATGGAATAGCATGCTAGTTCTATGGGATAGCAAAGTGACATTTGTCTCAGTTTCTAATTTTTGGGGTTAGCCTTGTGCTTCCCTTTGGGTCTGTCTCTGAAACTTTAATCCAAGCTTTATTGTCTCACTTGGGGGAAAATAGGGGAAAAAAGAGAGAGTAAAAAAAATAAGCCTTTTGCTGGCTTTATACCCATTGAGTTCTGCTGATTTTCTGGATGCCACACGAAGAAGGGCCAGGGCTTTGCCTTTGTCCCTTCCTATGGTTTTGGGAAGGTGGGGGCCAGGTCTGTGCCACAATATTCACATTTTTTCAGCCTCCTGCCTTAGTCCTGCATGAACTGTCAGACTCAAATCAGCCATTCAGACTCTGGCTGCACAGCTGGAGTAAATCTCAGGCAGTCTGTTATATTCAGCCACTCAGTCTCTAGGTGAGCAGCTCAAATAACCCTTGTGGCTACTCAGCTGCTGCTGGAGAGTTCCTTACAAAGCAACTGCCCACTGTTCTTAACAAGCACATGGCTTTTCACACAGCTTCACTTTCTAACCAGTCTGGAGACTATCTGAGTCAGGGTCCCACATGACCCAACTCCTTCCTTCTCCAGGTGTCCAGTTTCTCTGCTGCTGGTGTCCACAGTCCCAGCAGATGTATACCACCTCTGTGTACCTCCCACTTTGTCTCTATTTCCCCTAGAAACTTCCAACATCCAGGCCCCTCCTGGTGCTGGGCTGCCCTCTCTTCTCTGGTAGGGGAGGGAGCTGGTTATTTAACTCTACTCTCTGTATCCTGCAGCAGGTGCCAGCTCAGGGCCACAGTGGCTAAGGTACCTGCTCAGATCCCAGGGATCTTACTGTCCCAGTGCAATCTCCTCACTGTTTTTCAATGTCCTTTACAATTTTTGGCCTCCAAACTTCATATAAGCTGGGATTCCATTGGCTGTTTACTCTGTTCCTGAGAAGATCACCTAGATGTTCTGGCTGGACACAGGGAGAACTGGGCTCCACTCCCACCTACTTCACCACCATCTTAACTTCCCCCAAATTTTTAAAAGATTA
This sequence comes from Artibeus jamaicensis, assembly GCF_021234435.1. Lineage (NCBI taxonomy): Eukaryota > Metazoa > Chordata > Mammalia > Chiroptera > Phyllostomidae > Artibeus > Artibeus jamaicensis. The sequence continues at coordinate 8,729,641 of NW_026521887.1, forward strand.
CTCTAAAATGTGTAACTGGGAAATGTGAATAAAGGAGTCAATAGTATAGGAGAATTACAAAATGGGACTGTAATTATTACCTACAGTAGATAGATTTAATGTCCTTTATAATAGGATTGTAGAGTTCAATTAAAATGTCAAAAATAATGCTTGAAACAGAAGTGCTATGGAATAGTCATAGTTTATTTTTTATCCTGTTCTAAAATCCAAAGCTACATCAATAATTATAGTGAGTAAAGATGAGATGAAAACAGAGATGCTAAGTCTTTCAATTTAAATAAATGAAGCATAAATTATACCATTTAACTTGAGATGTTAGTAATTGAAAAATTAATAGAAACTATTTTAAATAATATAAGGTAGTCATCAAGAGAAATAAAAATGGATATATTTATTTGCAAAGCATCAGAGATTAAAGCCTACAAAATGTTATTCATACAAAGTTGAAACAAAACACAGAAAATAAAAAATAAAACAAAGAAAGGATAAAACAAGTTGGCTGGAAGAAAATCAAATATATCAGTTACATCAATTATGATAATAAACTTAAATAGTTTATTTTCACCTTCTTTACAAAAAGATTCACAGATTAAATAAAAATAAACAAAAACATAAATCCAAGTGTGTGATGCTCACTAGAGGCAAATTTGGCTCAAGAAGAAGAAGAAGGAGAAGAAGAAGAAGAAGGAGAAGGAGAAGGAGAAAAGTAATAGGTATGGCAAAGACTTATAAAGATTATAGAGAAAAAAGGATGGTAACATAAATTTCAGACCCAGTAAAAATATAAAACAACTAAACTAAACAAGAAAGTAATATGATTTGATTCTTTATACATTCAATATAAAGTTGTGAGGTTTTTTTTTTACTGTTCACATCATGCATTCCCATACATTTGACATAATAACCACTAGAAACAGTCTTCTTTCTGTTTTGAATAGAGCAAATCAAAATAGAATATTTATGATCTGAACAAAATAATCCATAGGGCTAATATATTAAATGTCAACTACCTTTAAACTATACATAGAACATTTAACAAAATTGATTATAACATATACCATATCAATTTTTGAAAATTTGAAATATTCTAAAACATGGTCTCTATAGGTTATACTCTGTGTTCATACCAACATAAAGTTAGAAAGGAATGACTAAAAACAAATGTAGGAGATTGAATAGCATGCTATTAAACAATGAATGAGTCCAGAATGAAATTAAGGAAGAAATTAAAAAGTTTCTGGAAACAAATGAACATGAACTCACAACAATCCAAAACTTATGGGACACAGCAAAGGCAGTCCTGAGAGGGAAGTTCATAGCAATACTAAGAAATATAGAAACATTTTAAATAAACAACCTAAACTAACACCTATAAGTACTCAAGGAACAGCAAAGACAGCCTAGAGCAAGTAGAAGGAAGAAAATAACCAAGATCACAGAATTAAACAACATAGAGACCAAAAGCACAATTCTAAAGATAAACAAAATTGACAAGCCTTTAATCAGACTCAACAAGATAAAAAGAGAGAGAGGACCAAAGTGACAGCAGAAATGAAAGAGGAGAGATTACAACTGATACCACAAAAATATGAAAGATTGTAAGAAATTACTACAAAGAACCATATGCCAAGAAATTTGGAAACCTAGGTAAAATGGACAAATTTCTAGAAAAATATAATCTTCCAAAACTCAGAGAAGAAGAAGGAGAAAGCCCGAACAGACCAGTACCAGCTGATGAAATTCAAGCAGTAATCAAAAAATTCCCCACACCCAAAAGCCTTGGACCAGACTGTTTCACAGCATAATTCTACAAAGCATGTAAGAAAGACCGAACCCCTATTCTTCACTGACTATTCCAGAAAATCCAAGAAGATGGAAGACTCCTAAATTCTTTTTATAAAGTCAGTACCATCCTAATTCCAAAACCAGATAGAGACACAACAAAGAAAGAAAACTTTAGACCAATATCATTGATGAAAATTGATGCTAATATCCTCAACAAAATATTAGCAAACCACATTCAGAAATATGTTAAAAAGGTCATACGGCATGACCAAGTGGGATTCATCCCAGGGATGCAAGGATGGTACAATATTTGCAAATCAATAAACATAATACACCAAATAAATAAAAGCAAAGACAAAAATCACATGATCATATCAATAGATGCAGAAATAGCACTTGATAAGGGACAGCGCCCATTTATGATAAAAACACTCAGCAAAGTGGGAATAGAGGGAGCACTCCTCAACATAATAAAGGCCATATACGAGAGCCCTACAGCCAACATCATATTCAATGGGCTAAAACTAAAAGCTTTCCTGCTAAGATCAGGAACCAGAGAAGATTATCTCCTTTTACCACTTCCATTCAACATAGTTTTGGAAGTCCTAGCCATGGTGATCAGACAAGAAAAGGAAATAAAAGGCAACCAGTTGGAAAGGAGGAAGCAAAACTGTCATTGTTTGTAGATGACATACTATTATATGAAGAAAATCTTATAGACTCCACCAAAAACACGCTCTACCTAGGAAGTGAATTTGGCAAATCAGCAGGATACAAAGTCAATATTCAGAAATCAGAGACATTTTTTTACACCAACATGGAACTATCAGAAGCGGAAATCAGGGGGAAAATTCCCAGTTGATATAGTATCAAGAAAAATAAAGTACCTAAGAGTAAACTTAACCAAGGAGGCAAAAGACCAATACTCAGAAAACTACACAACAATGAAGAAAGAACTCAAGAAAGACGCGAACAAATGGAAGCATGTATGATGCTAATGGATTGAAAGAATTAACATCATCAAAATGTCCATACTACCCAAAGCAATTTACAGATTCAACGCTATCCCTATTTAAGTACCAATGACATATTTCACAGATATAGAACAAACATTTCAAAAATTTATATGGAACCATAGACAATCCCAAATAGCTGCAGGAATTTTAAGAAAGAAGAACCAAGTAGGAGGGATCACAATACCTGATATCATACTGTGTTACAAGGCCACTGTAATCAAAAGAGCTTGGTAATGGCATAACAGACATATAGACCAATGGAACAGAACAGAGAGCCCAGAAATAGACCAAAGTCTTTTTTTTTTTTAATTTTACTTAGTTACTTTTCAAGTACAGTTTTTTGTCTATTTTTCCCATCCTAGCCTCCCCCGCCCCTTGCTCCCCACCTCCCTCCCATTTCCACCCCCCTTAGTTCTTTTCCCTGTTAGACCAAAGTCTTTATGGTCAATTAATATTTGAAAAAGGGGTAAGAAGCATAAAATGGAGCAAAAATAGCCTCTTCAACAAATGATGCTGGGAGAGCTACACAGCTACATATAAAAAAATGAAACTGGACCACCAACTTACACCATATACAAAAATAAACTCAACGTGGATAAGAGACTCAAATATAAGTTGTGACATAATAAAAGTCCTAGAGGAAAATATAGGCAGAAAAATCTCAGACATTCCATGAAGCAACATCTTCACTGATATGTCCTCTAAAGCAAAGGACATAAAGAATAACCGAATGGGACCTCATCAAATTAAAATGCTTCTGCATGGCTAAAGAAAATAGCATTAAAATGAAAAGGAACCTACCACATGGGAAAACATATTTGCCAATGATACCTCAGACAAGAGTTTGATCTCCAAAATACATAAAGAATTCACACAACTCCACTCCAGAAAGAAAAAATAAAATAAAAAATGGGTGAAAGCCTTGGCTGGTGGTGGCTCAATGGGTTGGGCACCAGCCTAAAAAATGGGCAAAAGACTTGAACAGATACTTCTCCAAGGAGGACATACAGAGGCCCCAGAGATGATGCTCAGCTTTATTAGCCATCAGAGAGATGAAAATTAAAACCACAATGAGATATCATTTCACACTGGTTAGGATGGCCATCATAAACGTGTTGGAGAGGATGTGGAGAATAGGGAACTCTAGTGTATTGTTGGTGGGAATGTAGACTGGTACAGTCACTCTGGAAAACAGCATGGAATTTCCTCAGAAAACTAAAAATGGAACTTTTGACCCAGCAATTCCACTATTGGTATTATACCCTAAGAATCCTGAAACACCAATCTAAAAGAACCTATGGACTCCAGTGTTCATAGCAGTGTAATTTACAATAGGCAAGTGCTGGAAGCAACTTAGGTGTTCATCAGTAAATGAATGGATCAAAAAACTATAACACATTTACACAATGGAATTCTATGCAGCAGAAAAAAAAAGAAGGGGCTCCTACCCTTTGCACAGTTTGGATGGAACTGGAGAGCATTATGCTAAGTGAAATAAGCCAAGTGGTGAGGGAGAAATACCATATGATCTCACTTTTAAGTGGAACCTAATCAACAAAACAAATATGCAAGCAAAATATAACCAGAGGCAATGAAATTAAGAAGAAACTGACAGTCACCAGAGGGGAGTTGGTAGAGGATAGTGGAGATGAAGGGAGGAGGGGTTTCCAGGAACAACTATAAAGGACACATGGACAAAAGCAAGGGGGTCTGGAAGCAGGGGAGTGAGGTTGGAATGGCTGGGGTCATGGGGAGTCATGGGGAGTAAATGCTGACAATTATACTTGAACAACAATAAAATAATTTTGAAAATGTAAATTAAAGAAGAATCATATACTTTGAAAAGTATTGAAAATAAAAGTAAAACTGAAAACCTGTCACAGAGATTAGAAAAATAGAAAACTCCACAAATTAATCTTTGCTTAATCCTAACTAGAGTCTTATTCTTATTTGCAGACAGGATAAAGGAGATTCAGAAAGGTTAAGAGATCACTGCAAAGTCACAGATCCTGAAAGGGGCTTACAGGTGACTTCAACCTAGATCTTGCCTCCTGTTCCAGGGCCATTTCAAGATACCCCCTGGGCTCTCAATTGAATAACTAAGATTATAGCTGGAAAGCATTTAAGAGTTGATCCCTTAAAATTCTTTTAATTGTGTCGAGAGAGGGAAAAAGAGAGAGGGAGAAACATCCATCTGTTGTTCCAAACATCCATACACCCATTCATTGCTCACTACACATGTCCAATTGGAGGTGAAACCCACAACTCTAGAGCATCTCAATGATGTTCCAACCAACCAAGCTACTTGTCCCAGGCATGATCCCTTGATTCTAAAATATTTTTTTCATATTTGTTTTCTGAAATTAAGATTAATCTTAACATTATTTCTTAAAACAATGTACTTCCATTGCCTGAAAATATAAAAATTAACACTAATAGAAAAGATATACTTATTAGATTTTCTCCTCAACTGAATTACTAACTTTATTTAGAAGGTATGAAGTCAGATTTTAATTTCAATTCAGATCCTTTGTATTTAAAATATCTTTGCAAAGTGTTGAGATGCAAGGAAGTTATATCTGTAAAAGACTACCATAGGCAAAGCAAAAATCATTGTAGTAAAAGGCAACAACGTGCCAGGTTTTCTGGAGTAGATGTTACTCTTTAAAGTGAGGTGAGAGACATGTGATTGATTCTTTAAAAGAATCATCACTCAAGTACTAACACCAATCAGTGACAAACTAACTTCTAAGGCAAGTGGCTTAGCTTAGAGAAGAGTTTTCATTTACAATTATATTTTTTCTCAATAATTTTATTTAGTTATTTTTCAAATACAGTTTTTTGCCTGTTTCTCCCATCCCAGCCCACCCTGCCCCGTGCTCCCCACCTCCCTCCCATTGTCACCCCCCTTAGTTCTCCCTAATCCCTGTGTCCTTCATATTTGCTTCTCCAAATCCCTCTGCTTTTTCCCCCTTAAATTCACTTCCCTCTCCCCTCTGGTCACTGTCCCCTTGATCTCTATTTCAGTGTCTTTGTTTTTATTCTGCGTGCTTGTTTGTTTTCTTGTTTGGCTTCCTGTTAAAGGTGAGATCATATGGTATTTGTCTTTCAACACCTGGCCTATTTCACTCAGCATAATGCTTTCCAGTTCCATCCATGTTGTTGCAAAGGGTAGTAGCTCCTTCTTTCTCTCTGCTGCATAGAATTCCATTGTGTATATGTACTACAATTTTTTGATCCATTCATTTACTGATGGGCACCTAGCTTGCTTCCAACTCTTGGCTATTGTAAATTGTGCTGCTGTGAACATTGTGGTGCATAGGTTCTTTGAAATTGATGTTTTAGGATTCTTGAGATATAATCCTAGCAGTGGAATTGCTGGGTCAAAAGGCAGGTTTTTATTTTGTTGATTTTTATTTTTCTGAGAAAATTCCATACTGTTTTCCATAATGGTTGAACCAGTCTGCAATCCCACCAACAGTGAACTAAGGACCAATTTTCCCCACAACCTCTCCAACATTTGTTGTTTGTTGCTTTGTTTATGATAGCCATCCTGACTGGTGTAAAGTGGTATCTCATTGTGGTTTTAATTTGCATTTCTCTGATGGCTAGCGATATTGAGCATTTCTTCATGTGTCTCTGGAAACACTTCAAAAATTTATATGGAACCATAAATGACCCCGAATAGCAGCTGTTATCTTGAGAAAGAAGAACAAAGTAGGAGGGATCACAATACCTGATATCAAGCTGTATTGCAAGGCCACTGTAATCAAAACAGCCTGGTACTGGCATAAAAACAAGCACATAGACCAATGGAACAGAACGGAGAGCCCAGAAATCAACCCAGCTCTCTACAGTCAATTAATATCTGACAAAGGGGGCAGTAACATAAAATGGAGTAAAGATAGCCTCTTCAGCAAATGGTGTTGGGAGAACTGGACAGCTAAGTGCAAAAAAATGAAACTTGAGCACAAACTTACACCATACACCAAAATAAATTCAAGGTGGATAAAAGACGTAAATATAAGCCAAGACGTAAATATAAGTCTAGGACTTTACCATTAAAGTCCTAGAGGGGAACATCGGCAAGAAAATCTCAGATATTTCACTCAGCAACATTTTTATTGACATGTCCCCTAGAGCAAGGAATATAAAGGAAAGAATAAACAAATTCAATCTTATCAAAATAAAAGGCTTCTGTGTGGCTAAAGAAAGCAGTATTAAATTAAAAAGACAACCAATTGCATGGGAAAACATATTTGCCAATGATACTTCAGACAAAGGTTTAATCTCCAAAATATACAAAGAACTTACAGGACTCCACTCTAAAAAGACATCTAACCCAATTAAAAAATGGGAAAAGGACTTGAACAGACACTTCTCCAAGGAGGACATACAATTATATTTTTAAAAACTTGAAATGTCCACAAAACTCTTACTCTTTTATCTGCCATGAAATTATAGTGTAATTTTCAAAATGTTTAACAGATCAGGGTTATGGGAAAGGCTATGAAAATGTTTTAAAGACATGTTTTAAAATAGTGAAAAAAGTTTCTGAAGAATCTTTAGACACTGTTTATGAACAAGATTAAGGTTACATTTTATTTTAATGAAATAATAACAGATAGTTACAGTTTTTGATTTTTAACATAGATATTTTATGTAGTGTTCCTATTTTCCCAAATCTGTTATTCAAGTCATTAGTAGGCTTTATCATTGAATGTTTTATGTCTAGAAAGCAGGTTAGGCTAGGGATATTGGAATTTTACAGCACCTTTCTAGACAACTGCCTTTAGAAAAGAAATTGATATCCATCTACTTATGCTTGTTTTCAAAGTTTTAATTTGTGATTATTTCATTGAACACTCCAACTCAAATTTATTTTATTAGGATAGTAATATTAAAACTGACAAACATCATAAAGCCTGAGATATCAGTTTCATTTATGCATTTATGGTTCTTCAAATAATTAAAGTTAACAACAAAAGTAATATACTGAAAAATGATAATAGTAATTACACTTATTTTTCAGGCTTTGCACTTACCACTTTTTGCTCCTGATTTAGTATTTTATGTTTCTTCTAGGGCTTGTTCAAATTTAATTGAAATACTGCCTAATGATGGAAAATCATTGAAATTATATTTTTTGTCCTCTCCAATAGTTAATGCAATCTTTCAACATAAAAATTAACTTCCTTTTTGAACATGAATTTGTCAAATGCTTAAATATCAACTTTACTATGTTGCACGTTGAGAAAGCATTTCAGAGCTGTTATGGTTAAGCACATTGCTTATATATATGGTTGGCCAAAAATAGATTTTCAATTGTATGTGAAACATAATTTATTCTTGTATTATCAGTCATAACCTGCATATCTTTTTCTATATGAACAACTGTAAACCTACTTTTGCCTACCCTGTATTTAAGTTACAGTTTCAAATTTCTGTAAAAATTTACCATTTTGTTTGGAAGGGACCAGAACACCTTTGGGATAATTTGGCTTCATTATACCTAAATGTAGGGCCCTTACAATGTTTTTACAAATGTGATTACAATTGGGTTTGGGATAATATTGGGACATGAAATAAAGTAATTAAGAATCAAACAATTTCATGTGGAGGTCTAAGAGAAAATTACTTTGATAATTTTCTTGGGCACATGGAAAATCTATTTTTTAAGTTTCATCATTTTCTCTTATGAATTTGCAGAGATACTTCCTAGGTCACTCTTTTGCCTCTTGTCATTAAAACTAGATATATCGGTATTGTCTACCATGTTCAGAGAAAAGTCTCAACCTCCAGGCACTGCTATGATTTTTCACACACCCTTCAGAAAAAGTGATCATCACCAATTCAGGCCCTCAAAACCCTTACTCGGAGAAACTGAAGCAAATCATATTGACAAACATATAACAAAGAATGTTCCTTATTAAGCCCCATGGTAAATATCAATCACTCAAGATGTCACTGAAATACAGATTCTGATTAAGCCCAGTGGGGTCTGAAACTTTGCATTTCTAATGAGCTCCTTGATGATGCAATGCTGACACCACTACACCAAGGGCCACATTTTGAAGAGCTAAAGTACAATGGCTAAGATGATAGGCACTAGCATTCAATCCAGGTGAGTGCAAGTCCTACCATTTATTTGCAATAAGATCTCGTTCAAGTCATTCTGAGTTCTAACTTCTTCTTGGGTAAAATGAGAAATCCAATGAATATTATTTTAGTTAATAACATCTTTATTTTCCATTTGCTTAAAGATTACTCTTGACCTCTTTTTTAAAAAAAATGTATTCCATCATGTTCTGTCAAGAAATCCTATTGGCATTATTTTCAGGAAAATATCTAGAACCCAGCACATCTTCATCACCCCAAATGCAACAAAGTTATTTCAACCCACAGTTATCTCTGTCTTGGAATATTATAATAGATTCATAACTGGCATCTTTGTCTTCCTTTTGCCATTCTTCTGTTTTGTCTATACAACTGCCAGTGTGGACTGGTAAAAAAACTGAGTCCATACCACTCATGTGCACAAACTTTAAATGAATTCTCAAATCACTCAACATAGCAGTGTTAGTATAGGTAGCTAGATATTAATAAATGAAGGGAGTAAAAAAATTAGATATTAAGAAACATAAACTAAAAAGCTTAATCTGATAATAAGCATGCTTGCTTCACATTCCCCAGGGAACCATGAGTCTGTTCCTCCCAAATTACCTTGGGAGGGGTAAAACAACACAACACAGGGGAAATACTTCCACTGGGTACATTCATGGTAAAAGCCAAGATGACACAGTGGGCAATGGTTCTAGTTTAAGCACATGTGCTGTAGAAACTAAGGTGGTGACCATAAAGGCTTGTCTGCCCCGCTGGGGAAAAGGATCAGATTGGTAAAGGGATCCCACAGAACCCCAAAAGATCTAGGAAATGATTTGGTTAGCAAGGGTCCAACCCTAATCCACAAAGGATTGGGAAATTCATTGATTAGTTTGAAGAAGCACTTAGTCCTTCCAAACTAGAGATGATATAATCCAAGCTTAACAAAAAGCGCACTATCTCTATCTCTTTCTCTCTCTCTCCCCCAGTAATATGAGTTTGCCCCATTTGCTCATGCAATCATGAGCAAACCTAACAGAGGTTTTTTTCTCCTTAGCAACCATGCAGACCTAACAGTCACCTGGGGGTCCAGTAGCCTCAGGGACTCCAAGTGTAGGCCTGGGCATAACACCACCTGAAGCACAGCTGGGAACAGACTAAGTTAGCCAGATAAGGACAGACATGGACCAAGCTTCAGTGTGGTGCAAGACTTTTTATGAAGACAAGGTCGAATTTTATTCATGGCAGGACAAATAGAGATGAGACATTGGGAACATAGTGGCAGCCTTCTATTTCCACCCCAATAAATCTTACCACTGGGCCTCATTCTCTCATGCGGGTCCCTGAAAATGCTTTTCTCACAACATTGCAAGAATCCCATTTTCACCGGCAAAAAAAGCAAAAATTCTTAACAGGTCCTAGCCCTGCATGATATCTGTTTGTTATTACATTTCTGACTATGTTACCAACCTTCTCCAATGCAATGACCTGCATAAAATACTTATATTTTTAAATGTTACAGGATTAGTGAGAAATGTATGTGAAATTCTTAGAACAGTGTTTAACATTATAAATACTCAATAAAATTTAGCTATTAATATTGGATATAAGCAGAGAGTTGGGCCAGATGAATTCTTGTAGCATGGTGTAGTTATAGAGCTATCTAGCCACTATACATACCCTCAACCAATAGATGAATCATTGTCATCCCTGAAATCAAATTAAATGCGTCATCTCATATGTCACTAGCCAGCTGACTTTTCCCTGACAACACAAAGATATAATAAGTCTTAACTGGCAGGAACATAACTGGTTTAGAATTTTAGAACATACATAATTAAGAATCTACCCATTTATAACTAAGTAGTTCTTCAATGGCTAAAGTCTGTGCCAAAACTGTTTACTCAGTCTGCATACAGCAGACTATCGTCACCAGATTTATTTTTATCACTTTGTGACACAAATCCTGTGTTGAGCATGATGATGAAATCTACAACCTTTTGTTTGGTGTAAAAGGAAAGGTAGTCATAAGAGCTGCAATTGTGTCCTTGACAAAATGTCTCTTACTTTTAAAAAATAAGTACACTGCATTTGCCTCTATATCTATCTGTCAGCAGGGGACCATTATGGGTGACAACATTCTGTTCCAAAAGCACTATCTGTGGATGATTACTTGCTTCTTCTCTCCATGGACCAATGTACCTACCAGCAGAAGCTCTTAAAATTTGGCATATGGCAGGATTCAGATCGCATCTTATTACTATTTTAAAAATACTTTCTCCACCCCCTACAAAAATGAGGGTAAATGTGAGTCCTGTCACGAACTGGGCTGCAGTTCAGTTCATTAGAAGCATGCAGATGGAAAGGGTTTCCCTTGTCTTCCTGAAACCACTTACCCAAAACAGGAATCTGTGAGTGGCTCCAGCAGGTTGCAACAACCAATGTTTGAAGGGAGAAGAAATCCTTGATGCTGGGCTCTCCTGCCTGCTTCTCAGTAAAGTTACTGATTTAACAAGAATAAAATGCAGAACAGCTATAAGCCATGTGTTAGTTCTGGACAAAGAGAAAGCACAAATGCTTTATTCTCCCTTTTATTTTATTCTATCATGGTTTTTCTTTCAGTCTCAATCCTTGACCAAGCCCAGGTAGATCTGTAATCCTGCATCCTCTCTATCCCCCTTTCAATGCCCTTCATTTCTTTTTGGAAATGAAGTAAATGCCTTCAGGTGAATCCTTAAAGGCTCAGAGTATTGTAGTTATTGGAGTATAAAATGTAAATGGTTGCCTAGAGTGGAGACATAATTTGTGAAGAAATGGTGTTTGCTTTCACTAAAGCCAAGGTCCTCACAATTCAGCAATCAACAAGTAGAAACCAGATGAAAAATTTCATCCAAAATGAAATCATTTAAATACTCTTCCTAAATAAAACATGCATTAGTTAAATTTACATGGAAAAAGCAAGAGGTAAAAAATTGTAAAACACGACAGAGCCAAATTTTTCTCTCTTCAAAGTAACCTCTCTAGAACATCTCTAGGAATCCTGGAGACTCTGGATCATTCTGTACACATCACAACTCAAATAAATACAAAAGACTGGATATACTGCTGTTTTAAATAGGTTGTAGAGGAGCATGTTTAAAGGATGTAAAGGAATTTTTATGAAATTTGTTTTTTTAGTTGTTTTCTTCAGTGGAGTATTTTGAAATGAGATTTAAAACAGGCTCAAAAGGCTAGGGTGTATAGTAAAAAATAATAATACATCAGTCCTTTAAAATGGTCTATAATCAGACTATTCACCAGACTGATTTGATGATTGCACCCACATGAAGGATAAAGTTCTTATACAAATCTTGAATCTCCCCCTTAAATCCATGCTATGTGAAGTCTAAGTGTGATGTCAAGAGATTTCTTAACATCTTTGGAACTAATTACAATGACTCAGAAGTGACTTTATTACCTATCGTCAAATGAAAGTCAGCAGGAGACCTAGGTTTTATAATTTTGTAGAATTTTCTTGTCAGGAATCTGTATGGAGCCAAAAATGAAGGAGAAACTAAATGTATCTATATGCCTTTTATAAAAATAATGACATAATGTTTCTCTATGTGAAATAAAGAATAAAATAGAACTATGTATTAGGTGTTTGCATAGAAATAAGAAAACAATTTCAGTATAAAATATGAGATTTGACTCATTTAACACTTTTTTTGACTCTTAAAAATACCACTAATTATCACCTTTGTTAAAATAACCTAACAGGTAACCTCTAAACATTTCTTACATATTATTGATCATATATTAAATATTAGATCACATTATCACAGGCTCAAGATAAATTAATAACTAGTTTGCATTATTGCATTAATTTTTAAAGTTTCCTTCCAATTTTAAGTGAGTTATTTTTAATGAAAAAGATTAAAACAATTTAAATGGAGAATGAAATCTACCTTAACGTTAGCAAGTACCAGTGATTTATAGAAATTACATATTATCAATGAATCAAAATTGTATTCATCTGTCTACAAAATATAAATGTAGTCTAAACTAAATTAGATAAAAGCATAAATAATGGAAAAACCCATATTTTTGCTGACTGACATTGGAATTAAGTCACACATACAAAACAATATACACATGTGCAGATGCAGCAACCTCATTCCAGATTCAATATTCCTTTTTCTTTCCAGATGACTGCTAGGGAATATAGAACAAAAGCTATGCTCTGTATTCACTAGAATTACGATTTTCCATTCATGGGTCTCTGAATATTTAAGAACCCATTCTTAGAAACAGTTATGTAATTACTTGTGCATGATCATTTATTTATAAGAGGAAATACGGGATTCAGATGTACATTAACTTAGTCATCTATTTCACAATCACTGCTATTTACTCTCAGCCAAGTATTTGCTCCATGTGAGAATCTACAAATATAAACACCAGCACTCATGGATTCAGGAAAGAGAGAGACCGACATAATAAACAAATAATTATAGTAGAGTAGGGTATATGCAAAAATAAAAGTGGAACACAGGTTTATCTGTAACATGGAGAAAATGATTACAACTATATGTGAAGTTTGATTTACTCCAGCATACAAGGTACTAGTGGATGTCCTAGGTAAAGAGAACGACACATGCAATAACCTGAACTTGAGTAATATTTATGGAAAAAGAAACAGCAGAATGTGCAGAGACAGAGGGAGAGACATGTTGTTACTAGCTGTGTAGGGATAATTGTGATACCACCATCAAGAGATCATGAGAATATTAAGTGAGATACATATATCAAACACTCATCACAGTACCTAGCACTAACACATGGTAGGCATTAAATGTTAACTACTATTACTCACTCAATCTTCAATCTAATATTAGAAGTTCTACATAACAACAAAAGTTTAATATACAGTTTTTGCATATATGGAATGGTTAATCCAATCAACAGTAAAACTTCTAGTATTCCTATGTACTACTCAGGCAAAAATAACAAAAGAAATAGAGAACATAAGCTCTGCCTGCAAAACCTTTGCATATATATATATATATATATATATACTACTGTCTTCACTCTATTAAGACATTTCCTCCCATTTCTTTTTGTTCTGTTCTATCATTTTGTTCCCAAGCAGCTCAGGCCCTTGACCTGAGGGTGTACATCTTTACTCAGATCTGTGCTGCCTTTGGTTTATTTTCTTGTCTGATCCAGGCTTTGGGTATAATCTGCCAAACTTTTCCACTTTCTTATTTCAATTTTGATTATCCCCTCAAACCTTAATTTGTCATGTCAACAATTTTATAATATTTTGTTGAAGATACAAATCTACATTCCCCCCATTTGGGGAGAATAAAAATGTTTTTAAAAACTTGCTTTTTGTTTTATCTTCATATCAATTCATTAAAATTCTGAAACTCTTACTTCTCATAGTTTTGATCATCTTCTTTTTCTTCGATAAGTCCCTTTAATATTTCATAAAATAAGGGCTTGGTGATGATGAACTCCTTAACTTGACCTTATCTGTGAAGCACTTTATCTGCCTTCCCATTCTAAATAATAGCTTTGCTGGAATAGAGTAACCTTGGATGCAGGTCCTTGCCTTTCATGACTTTGAACACTCCTTTCTTGGGGGAAGAGGGAGGAGACAGAATGGGGGCAAAGGTACAAGAACAAGAAGAATAAATGGTAGGTACAAAATAGACAAGGGGAGGTTAAGAATAATATAGGAAATGGAGAAACCAAAGAATTTATATGTATGACACATGAACATGAACTAAGTGTTGGGGGGGACAATGCTGGTGGGAAGAGGTTGCTGGGCAGAGGGGAGTAAAGAGGGAAAAATGGGACAACTGTAATAGCATAATCAATAAAACATATTAAAAAATTTAAAAATTCTGAAAATATCTGGTCTCCAAAGTCTTGTGAAGAAATGGATAAGTATATTTTAAAAGGTGGAATAAGGACTCTGGAGTGTGGGGATACACTTCATTGAGTGTGCGAATTTATTTGAGGCTTAGCATCAATCTGAGGTGGATTGGTTTTCTTATCTCTTTTTATGTGAGGGCTCCAACTCTAAATCTCTATCACCAAAAATATAGTGTTTTACAGACCATGAAACTAAGACTCAAGGTCATATTACATTTTGGTGGAAGAGCTTAATGTCTGCAAGCAAGTCCGGTGAGAAATGACATTATGTATAACAAATAAACAAAAATACAAGTTACATTGAGGCTCCAGGCTATATACTTCCAGATTTAAAAAAATGTCTTGAAAGCTGATCATGTAACAAATATTTCTATTTTCTATTTTCTCATCCAGGGAATGAAAGGATGTGTGGGCTGAAGGCACCCATATGTAACAAAACTCTAAGATACATTCCTGTTAATAGTTCACAATAATGTTTATAATATTATCATGAAACAGATAGCTGCCAGGCTACAAAAGCATCAATAGTCCCTGGGGTGAAGGGAACATCATAAAGAGTTACAGAAAGACTTCACTCTTTATAGTGATATCAAGAAGGACTGAAACCACATCAAGCATTTCATCTTTGCAAATGATTCCCTTATTCTTTTGAATAGGGAAGCATACAAAAGTCAATGACAGGTTGTAGAAACTCAGTGATATCTACTTTGGGTACAGCCCTAAGTGTAGTTCAGTGTCAATCATCCAAGTATCAGGCCACATTGACTATGGAGCCAAAGGCAATTAATCCTCAGATTTCTCCCTTTCCATGATGCTGGAGTGCATCCTGGCAACTTGTGGCATATATTTTTTAAAATTTCAAAGAACAGATTTTAAGTAAATTGATTAGGTCCACTCTTTTTATTACAGCTTCCATTCAGTCATAGTATCTCTCAAATCAAGTGGTAATGGAATGGCTCCAGGCACATTTGGGATTCAGCCAAAAAAAGTTGAATAAATGATACATTTACTTGGGATTATTTAGGGTATAGTGACTTTCATAGTTTTTAGGATATAGGAATGGCTTTTAAAAATACCCCTAAAGGCCCCTTGATCATGACAATGTAAGGGCAGAGATGAACTCATAATATTGAATGCATTCTATAGAGCTCAACCCACACATGAGATGTTGAAAAGAAACAAGTTTTGAAGTACGAAGAGCTACTTAAACAGATTTGGAAAATTGTAATTACATCATATTCTGAATTTTGTGATACCTGTGGTGTGTGCCTGTTTTTTAAAAATGTACTTTGTATTGATTTACATTCTAATTCTAAATATATATTCATCTTAACAAATTTTGTAGTTGCAATTTTGTTTTTTAAGTATATTTTGTCAATTATGCTATCATAGTTGTCCTATTTATTTTCCTCTTTATCCCCCTTCTCTCTTCACTTGCCTCCCTCCTCTGTCCCTGCCCTTTAGTTTGTGTTCATGGGTTGTACATAAATGGTCTTTGGCCTCTCCATTTCCTGTACTATTCTTAACCTCCCCCTGTATATTTTGAGCCTACCTGTTATGCTTCTAATTCCCTGTACCTTTTAACCCCATTTTCCCATTCCCACTCCCCCACTGATAACCCTCCAGTTGATCTCTATTTCTGTGATTCTGCTCTTGTTCTAGTTGTTTACTTAGTTTCCATTTTTGTTTTTTAGATTCAGTCGTTGATAGTTGTGAGTTTGTTGTCAATTTTACTGTTAATATTTTTGATACTCTTCTGTTTTTCTTTAACATTTCATATAATAATACCTTGGTGATGATGAACTTCTTTAACTTGACCTTGTCTGGGAAGTACTTTATCTGGCCTCCCATTCTAAATGATAGCTTTGCTAGGTAATCTTGGATGTAGGTCCCTGTCTTTCATGACTTTGAATACTTCCTTCCAGCCCCTTCTTGCCTGTAAGGTTTCTTTTGAGAAATCAGCTGACAGTCTCATGGTAACACCTGTGTAGGCAACTGTCTCTTTTTCTCTTGCTGCTTTTGAGATTCTCTCCTTATCTTTAATCTTGAGTAACTTAATTATGATGTGCCTTGGTATGTGCCTCCTTGGGTCCAATTTCTTTGGGACTCTCTGAGCTTCCTGGACTTCCTGGAAGTCTATTTCCTTTGCCAGATTGGGGAAGTTTTCCTTCATTATTTGTTCAAATAAGTTTTCAGTTTCTTGCTCTTCCCCTTTTCCTTCTTTCACCCCTATAATTTGGATGTTGGAATGTTTACAGTTGTCCCAGAGGTTCTTACTCTTCTCATTTTTTTGAATTCTTGTTTCTTCTGTTCTGGTTGGATATTTACTTCTTAGTTTTGTTCCAAATCATTGATTTGAATCCCAGTTTATTTATCTTCATTATTGGTTCCCTGTATATTTTCCTTTATTTCTCTTTGTATAACCTTCATTTCTTTCTTAATTTCGCAACTGAATGCAATTATTTCTGTGAGCATCCTAATTACCAGTGTTTTGAATTCTGCATCTGACAGGTGGCCACCTCTTCATCACTTAGTTGTTTTTAGGGAGTTTTTATCTGTTCTTTCATTTGGACCATATATTTTGTCTTGGCACACCTACTATCTTTCAAGGGAGGAGCCTTAGGAATTTGACAGGACAGGGCAACTCTCTCACCTGTGGTGTAGCTGGGAGAAGGGTCAGAGAAAGAACAATGCCACTTGCTTAGCACTCTCCACTCTCCAACACTTCCTTTACTCAAGAAGATTGTGTGTTTTCAGGTGCTGATTTCCAGGTGGGTGGGTTTAGGTACTTTCTAGGACCCTCCTGTGAGACTGGGAGTTCCTACTGCCATCCCAACCCCCACAGTTTTTACAGCCAAAGGTTTTGAGTCTTTAGTTTCCTGCACTGAAAAACTGGTTTGCATGGTTTGCGTCACTCCCCAGTTCCTCCTGGCTCATCTGTACTCAGATGCGGGACTGCTGGTCACTGCCTCACCCTCCTGGTCCTCCAGCCACCACCTTGTCATGTACCCTCTCTGCCTTGGTTGCCCATCTCCGCCCCTCCTACTGATCTGGATGAATGTTTCTTTAACTCCTTGGTTGTCAGATTTCCATGCAGCTTGATTTTCTGGCAGTTCTGTTTGTGTTTTATTTTTAAATTGTTGTCATCCTTCTTTTTCTTGTGTGAGGAGGCAAAGTATTTCTATCTAGGTCTCCATCTTGGCCAAAACTCTCACAATTTTTAATTTGTTTTTTTAAAGGCAGGTCCTTCAAAATTTGGATTTACTAATCTATCTAGGTAATAATGTGCACCCAAAATTGTAATGCAGAATTAAGATGAAAAAACAGGAAAAAATCAATTTGAATATTAAAATCTTATTATTTTATTTATGGGCCATTTAAACAGATAATGGATTGAATCATGGAACAAATTTATATATTATGCGTGATCAAAATACATTAATATAAATTAGCCATTGTAAACAATGTATCTAGGCTATATTACAACAGAGAATAAACTGTAAGATCTCATAGAAATGCAAAATGCAGAATACAAAGTTGTGATTAAAATCTAGTTTCTGTTATTTTAAAATCATGCAAGGAAGAAAGTCAACAAAGAAATTATGACTTGGCTAATAACTGGTAGTTAAAATACTAGCATTAAAACAAACATTTTAAGAAAATAAGCTTTTTCAGATTGTCTGTAAAAAGACCTTAATAATTCACAGGAATACATATTTGTGGGAGTACATACTTCACTCAGACACAGATTCTGATGTAATTCCAGTGACTATGCCAAAGAATATTTCCATAGATCACTGTATTATTTTCCTATTGCTACTGTAACAAATTACTACACATTTTGTGGTTAAAAACAACACAAATATATTACTTTATGGTTCTGGAAATCAGAAGTCTAAATGGATTTCACTAGGCTAAAATTAAGAGGTCAGCAGAATTGTATTCCTTCTGGAGGCTCTAGGAGAAATCTATTTCCTTGTCTTTTCAAGTCTCTGGACACCACATGCATTCTTTGGCTCAGCATTATTCTTCTATCATCAAAGTCAGCAACACAAAATTAAGTCCTTTCATATTGAATCACTCTGATTCTGACACCTTTTCTCTTTTTGAACTTTTAAGGAATCTTGTAATTAAATCAGGCCCACCAGATAATCCACTATAATCTCCTTATTCGCAATCTTAATAGCATGGACATTTTTTCTCTGATTGCTATATAATCTTATATATTTATAGGTTCCAAGGATCAGAAAATGAATGCCTTTGGGAGCCATTATTTTACCTCTACCAATCATTAATGAATTGCCTTGTTCTGTGGTGTTGTCCTTTGCTTATAAATCTGAAATGGTGATGAAAGTAAACTTGACTTGGGGTGGTGAACACAATACAATATATAAATGAAGTATTATTGAATTGTACACCTGAAAACTATATAATTTTATTAATCAATGTCATACCAATAAATTCAATAAACAAGAAAGAAGGAAAGAAGGGAAGGAAGGAAAGAAGGAAGGAAGGAAGGAAGGAAGGAAGGAAGGAAGGAAGGGAAAGAAATGAAAATATGTTCAGATCATCTTACTATAGTAAGAAAGTTCTATATGTAATCAAAGATTCTCAAGATTAATACTAACCTCAAAGGCAGCTGTATTCAGTAAACATTGTTTTGTCTTCTCACATTGCACCAAGGTGGCCAAATTTAGTACTCCACCATCCTTCTGTTTGGACAGTGATTGGTTCAAAATTGACCACTGTTCCAAGCTAAGCCAATCAGAACATTTCCTCAGATTTATTTTTCCTCCCTTGACCTTCCAGAAAGAGAGAATCTCTCATCACCCTTGTTCAGACTACAATAAAATATAACTTTAAATGATGCTAAATTCCATGTTCTTCTTCTGCATGGAGAAAAACCGTCTGCATTAGGCAAGATTAACACAAAATACCTGACAGAAATATAAATGTGTGTGCTGGGGACAGGCAAGTATAAATGTGTGTGTGTGCAATAGAGAAAAGGAGAGAAAGAATGAAAAAGAATGCTGTGAGGTTGTCCAAGTCCCTTTAGCATTTATCCGAAAGGTCATCTTACCCCGGTCCTTCTTGGTTATATGAGCACATAATTCATTGGTTTATTCTGATTGAATTGGTATTCTGCCATTTGCATCCAAATGACTCTTAATTAAAATATATTCTGTGTAATTTTGTTATATCCTCAGGACTGTAATTAATAACAAAGGAAGTAAAAACACAATCAAGAAAATTAGAGTTGTTTCAAGACATGAAAATTAAGCAACTCTGTATGTCCCAAACTGGGGATTGCAGTTAAGTGTGAACTGGTAACAATAATGCCATACCGTTTTGTTGCTGAATACCTTTGATCTATATATAGGAAGTATCAGTCATGGTCTCTTGAACACTCTATGAATTTACATTGAACAAATAATTCTCATTAAACATCATTTCCCTCAGTGTAGCCAGTTTATAGCAGAATTAAAGCCTTTGATTTTCACCAGAAGCTGAAGCAACATCAGAAAGGTAAAATAACAGCTACCTAAATTATTCCATTAAAGTAAATATTATGAAGGTCCTCCTTGTCATATTATTTTGCCAATGTAATTAATTGTGTTGAAAAATAAATGAATAAATAAATGGATGTATAATGAACAAACAGTGATAAGCCCAGGATGTAGGCCCTGGACCATTCAATGTTAATAACCAACAGTTAGTGCTGCTCCATGACCTGTTTGTCTATCTTCTCAGTGATAAATTTTTTAGCTAAATCTTAGTTTAAAACCATGGAGAAATTACAAAACATCAGTTATACTTCCTTATTAAAATTTTATATTTTCATAAAAGGCTAGTTTTGCATAATGAGATAGGTGCCCTTAAAACAATTCCAATGAATCTTGCTTAGCATACAAATTCAATTTCCTTCTGTTCTTATTCCTATAATCCTGTTCTTCCCAGAATGCCAGGTTGTACTCTAATGAACATTCAATGTTTATTAGTCAGAATGGACACCTCTCATGAGCTCAGACTTAAACCTAAAGCATTACAGAAGAAATGTCATTGTATTCTGAGAGAAAAACAAAATGGAAGATTTTTCTCTCTTAACTTTTGTCTGTGTCCATTTATGCCATTAACAATCTTCAGTGACAAATTCTCATAACTTTGAATAAATGGTTTTGGTCTTGGTTCATCTTTCCATTCCAAATATGAATCTTGTGAACACATTTTTTAAAAAGGAAGCGTAATTGCATGTTCCACATATAATTTGATATCACAAAGTATCTATATATTTGATTTCTATTTGAAATAGTTACTAATTTAATTATTAAACAATGCAGTACATAGTTAAAGCACATCTAGTTCAACATATGTTCCTTAATAATATTCTGTCACAACTCTTATAGTGCTTGTTTGGGTATTATGCAGTAGTATCTAAATCACTGTCACCTTTTGTCAATATTATGTAGTCCTTTTAGAGTTTGTTTAGAAAAACAACTATAGACTCTCCCTTCATAAAATATAAACAAAAAGTTACATAAATATATTTGTGCCATTTTAAGGGGTTCTTATTTCCCTGATACCCAACCATAAACCTCGAGGGTTGCGTGCATTTCAGGTTAAAAATCCCTAGATATAGAATTCTAAGAATCCCTCATTGTGCAATACATGCTATTCTGGTCAAGGGAACATATCATAGATTAGTTTTCAGAAAACTAGGAGGTTGAAATCAGGTCTAAGGCTTCTGAGCAACTAAGGACAGTGGAAGGACATTTTTTTGTAAAAGAGATATGCCCTCAGCATTCATACCCAAATGCTTCATAATAATAGGAGTTCTTCAGTTATTATGCTTCAAATCACTGGAGATCTATTGAAAAATACAGATTCTCACTCCCACCTCAGATACATAAAAACTGGCATGAAACAATTCCCTGAGCAAACATATCATTCATTCTTATTTCTATATCTCTGGATGAAATTTCCTGTTGGAAACTATTGCCCCTACTTTCCAAGAGCATACCTTCCCCTAAACCTCCACCCTTGCTTTATTGCTTTCCCACATATTCAATGGAGCATCGGGAAAAGGCCACACAAAACAGTAATTTTTCTGCAACTCTTAAGCACTCCCTGAAGCCCTGTTTGCTTTGTGGGAATTAGGGCAAAAACGAAATTGTCTTCTGCATAGTCCTTTTTCCTGCACAACTATGCCCATTAGACAACCCTGTAGAACAGTGATTTTTAATGCAGCATGAGCACTATAGTGAAGATGCACCAGGGAGCTTTTAACATCACTGATGCCCAGGCCATACCAAAGACAAATTAAGTCAGATGGAAGCTCAGCATTGTTATGTTAAGATACTCCTTCAATGAACTCTTAAGTTTTAGAGACAATGTCCACATGACTTTCATTTGATCCTGGAAACTTTCATCACCTGAGCCTGAAATTTTGAGTAAACCATCTTTTTTTCTGATTTCCCAGCCATCTTACTTTAATTCTCATTTGACCCCTTTTCAGTACTCATATCTGTACAAACAGGACCTCCTCAAAGAAGATCCCTGAGCACCTCATCTGGTGCATCCCCTAGACCTCTGGAGAGTCCACCTTGACCACTCTAATATACTAATATCTTGATTTCCTTCTCCTAGCAATAATCAAAATTATTTCTTTTCTTGTTTAACTTCTTGAACCGAACTTCTAGAATCTCTATGAGATCCCTGACACTGGTTGCCTTATTTATTCTTCTATTCTCAGTACTTAGACTGATTTTAGAAATGTAGTAGAACCCCAATAAATATATGCTGAGTGCATAAATGAATAAATGAATGAATGCATGAATATTGGTCATCTTTTCTCTATTAAACTCTATGTCTTTAAATTTATCTGTGGCCTTGACTAGTGTGGTTCAGTTGGTGGGGTGTTATCCTGCAAAGAGAAAGATCACTGGTTCAATTCCTTGTCAGGGCACACACATGGGTTGCAGGTTTGTTCCCCATTCAGGGAACATGTGAGAGGCAACTGATTGTTGTTTTTTTCTCACATTAGTTTTTCTGTCCCTCTCTTTCTCCCTCCCTTTCTCTTTCTCTAAAAATAAATCTTTTAAAATAAACATCAATTTCAAAGAACCTGTGCACCACAATGTTCATAGCAGCACAATTTACAATAGCCAAGAGTTGGAAGCAACCTAGGTGCCCATCAGTAAACGAATGGATCAGAAAATTGTGGTACATATACACAATGGAATTCTATGCAGCAGAGAGAAAGAAGGAGCTACTACCCTTTGCAACAACATGGATGGAACTGGAAAGCATTATGCTGAGTGAAATAGGCCAGGCATTGAAGGACAAATACCATATGATCTCACCTTTGACAGGAAGCTAAAGAATAAAACAAACAAGCAAATAGAATAAAAACAAAGACGCTGAAATAGAGAACAAGTGGGCAGCAACCAAAGGGGAGAGAGAAGGGAACTTAAAGGGAAAAAGGGGGAGGGATTTTGAGGAACAAGCATGAAAGACACAGAGATGAGGACTGGGGGGGGGTAATGGGAGGGAGGGAGGAGACCTGGTGGGGGGGTGGGGTGGGATGGGAGAAATAGATTAAAAAATGTACTTGAAAAGTAACTAAATAAAATTTATATTAAAAAATAATAATAAAATAAAATAAAATAATTAAATTATCTGTGATCATCTACTTAAACCCTTTTAATCCTTTACAATTACATACTAGTTTTTAAGTTAACAAAACAATTTCCTACATATCATCTCGACTTGCCTCACAACAACATTTTAGAACAGAGCACTTATAATATGGCTTTCATTGACAATAAGACTGAGGGTCCATAGAGCTAAAAAATGAAATAACTTTATAGCAGCACACTAACAATAGACAGTGGGAGCACATTTGCTCTGTGAGGATGTCATAGGCTATGTAGCCATTGCTTTAATTCATGACCACTCAAAGGCATATGAACTCACAATTGGACAATGGCTAACTAGTTAAGGCTATAAATGCTGAAATGAAACACAGTATTGGCAAAGTGTATGGGCTTCTCTACCCAACCAGGAAATTGATACCTATTGATCCTTTCCCCAGGTATCATACAAGTGAAGGGTGGGAGCAACATTTGAGAAGAGGGTTGAACAACATGAACATGTTATGCCCAACCCTGTTATGCCCTTCTGTATGCACAAGAGATTGAGCCTCATAATACATATGAGAACTCATTTAGCAATAATTCCTCTAGATTTCTCTCTTTATGTAGTAGAATCACCCAGAGGAGTGGATCTAGATTTGACATGCATTACATCACTTGGGCTTGGCCACTATTTCTTTTGCAATTACAACAAAGTACACTTATACTCAAGAGTATAAGTTCTGTGATTCTGTCTCACCATTGTGACTATAATTCAATAGTAACATTAACCCAAACTTCCAGAAAATTAATCAAATGAAGCAAGAGACATTTCCAGTCTCCATAACACTCTATATATGCTTGATTTTTTTATGCTTTTAAAAAGTTCCTTCAGTTAACTATTGTGCAATACAGGGCCTTGGGAAAAAATCTAGAGAAAGAAATTCTGGCAAAGGATTTAACATCCTTATAAAGAACTACACATATGACCTCAAATATTTGCTATGTATTCCCTGGGACCATTCACCTTAAATGGCTCATGGCTGTATTATGCAAGACCATTTGGTACTATTTAGAAGCATCCACATTGCACAGATATTTTAAGCAGCAAATAGGCTAAAATTATTTAGAAACTTAAATAGAAGCAAAAGAATTATGCTTTTGCTGTTGTATGCAAATAAAAGACATTGCATGAGAAACAAATGTTTATGGAGAACAAAAACTCATCCATCTTAACTATTATGTTACAGATGAAAGGATGGCATACCTAAAGAATATATTACTCTGTATCCAATACAGTCACTTGGTAGAAAGCACAATCAATAAGGGCAGCTTGGCTAGTCCTTATCTCCTTGGCTAGACCTGATTCTCCTGAGTCAGCTCTCTGTATGCCTCATTAACTATGCAAAACCAGACACACAGTTTATTCTGAAAATGAGTTGGAAATGAAAGGCATAAAGCCCTGGAGAGCAAACACAAAATCTAAAGGTCCAAATGAGTCAGAACACAGAGTCAAGTTCACGTACTGCAGAGAGAAGTGAAGGTGGGAAAATAGCCTAAATAAATTAAGTTCGAAGTCATTATTAAGGTTTTGCTCTTATGTTAGCTTGTGACTTGTTGGCTCACCTGACTAATGGAGCCCAAACTAAGTCTAGAGTTTCTTATTCTGACACTGATAAACTCCAATCTTGCTTCACTGAGACATGATGTCCCTCTGCCATTTAAAAACTGTAGGAATAGTATCCATTCTCAACAGAGTTAATGTGATCCTCATATACTAATCTGAATGCTAAACTGTTGCCATTTTACCACTTTGCTTATATGAATGACTTTTAATAAAATAGCCAATTTAAGTCTGTATTTGTCTTTGCATATACTATCAGTAAATAATAAGCATAATGTGAGGTACAAGAAACAGGAAGAAAGACACATGAGAGGGTACTAATACATTTATCTAGTTCATGGAAAGATTTGCATCTTGGTAACTTTAGTTGCATTAAACATGGTATTTTAGCAATGACATAATGGCATGGCACTAAACAAGTTTAATCTGACATTTCTATAGCATCGTTTTAGCATATTTACAATCTGTACTTCCAATGTGTATTCTTTTTAACAGTTTACCTCATAAAACAATTATGATAACAAGAGCTCTCAAAGAAGTTGCTTCTTCTGCCTCAAACCTGTCACAATATGAGGAAGGGTAATGAGATGGGAGACATGATCTTTGTCCCTGGACTGTCTCTCACCACTTTCTTATTTTTATATATCATCAAAAGTGAATTTGTTTCCTGTTTCTTGCAGTTTTTCCCTTGTTAACTTAATGTGTCTCTCTACATTGTTCATATGACTTGGAATGCAGTTTTTTTCTAAAAAACTTGAACAGACACTTCTCCAAGGAGAACATACAGAGGGCCCAGAGACATATGAAAAGATGCTCAGCATCACTAGCCATCAGAGAGATGAAAATTAAAACCACAATGAGATACCACCTCACACTGGTCAGAATAGCCATCATAAAGAGACCAACAAACAAGTGTTAGAGAGGATCTGGAGAAAAGGGAAACTTAGTGCACCATTGTTGGGAATGCAGACTGGTAC
Source organism: Artibeus jamaicensis (assembly GCF_021234435.1). Lineage (NCBI taxonomy): Eukaryota > Metazoa > Chordata > Mammalia > Chiroptera > Phyllostomidae > Artibeus > Artibeus jamaicensis. The sequence continues at coordinate 8,755,697 of NW_026521887.1, forward strand.
AGTCACTGTGGAAAAAGGTATAAAATTTCCTCAGAAAACTAAAAATGGAACTTTCTTTTGATGCAGCAATTCCACTGCTGGATTATACCCTAAGAGCCCTGAAACACCAATCCAAAAGAACCTATGTACCCCAATGTTCATAGCAGCACAATTTACAATAGCCAAGCACTGGAAACAACCTAAGTACCAATCAGCAAATGAGTCGATCAAGAAACTATGGTACATTTACACAATGGAATTCTATGCAACAGAGAGAAAGAAGGAGTTTATACCCTTTGCAACAGCATACATGGAACTAGAGAGCATTATGCTAAGTGAAATAAGCCAGGCAATGAGGGATAAATACCATATGATCTCACTTTTAACTGGAACATAATCAACAAAAGAAAAAAGCAAACAAAATATAACTAGAGACATTAAAATTAAGAACAATCTAACAACAGCTAGAGGGGAGGAGGGAGGGGACAGTGGGGAGAAGGGTTTTCAGGAACTACTATAAAGGACACAGACAAAACCAAGGGGGAGGGTGGAAGCAAGGGAGGGAGATGGGTTTGGAGAGGGTGGGGAGAAAATACAGACAACTGTAATTGAACAACAATAAAGTAATTTATGAAACAAAACAAAAAAGATAAATAAATAAATCATTAACTGTATATGGCTACTTACCCTTTCAGACTCAATTCTAGCTTCACTCACTTTGTGAAATCATATTTTGCACTCACATTTATTTAGAAAATATAATCTTCCTCCTTTGATCCTCAAAATGCTCAATTCCATTTCCCACCATATTTTTCGCACTTATCATAATCCTTAGCACAGAGGTCAGCAAACTTTCTCTGTAAAGATCTAGATAGTAAATATTTTAGTCTTTGTGTGCCATATACTCTCTGTGGCAACTAGTAAACTCTGCCCTTTCAGCAAGAAAGCAGCAATATGTAAACAAATGAGCACAGCTGTGTTCTAATAAAATTTTATTTATTAAAACAAAGTACAGGCTTCATGGTCCTTGTTTCCTAGACTATGTTATAAACAATATAACTAATAAAAATATGATGAATGAGTTGACTATATACTATAGTATAATTACATATTGAATAAATTTATTATGCAAATATAGCACAATGGCTGGTTCAATCAATTTTTATAACATCTTATATATCTAAGAGGAGAATAATAGAGTTCTGATCAGCTCTATGACCCTAAGGCCTTGTCAAAATGATGACATTCTGCCTCATTAATTTTCTATTAGTGAGAAAATCTGTGTAGTATATAGTTTCATGAGATTATGGCTAATAACCAGACAAAACTGTCTCTCACTAAATATATCTGGTTAGCTTATTTATATTGAATAAAAATCAGGTAAATAATGACTGGAGTACCACATTACATCCTTCACTATGTGTATAGTGCTTTAATAGAAAAAAAATTTAATGATGATAACAAAATTGTCTTAGTTGTCAGACACTTAATTTTAAGCTCACTTAAAGAAATTGGGGTCAAATTCTTGTCCAAATTTCTATCTTCATTTTAAATGTTGAATAAATTTTGACAATATTTGTTTCAGCCTTTACTAGGAAGCTTTCTTGGCCAGAAAATTTCATTGGTTTTCAATTTACATTATTCAAAATGTAATAAAACTCATCTCCTGACTTGGATGGATTCCTAACTTTGACACAAAATATTATGTTGCTATAGATAAAACATTTAACAAGATTGTTGGATGGAACACATGCAAAATATACTGTCTTGCAAGTGACACAGTTTTTTGAACTATGGATTAGAGAAACCTTAGGTAACTCAAAAAATACAATTTTTAATTTTTTCCACAGAACTACTTTCTACTATCCTTTAAAAAGATGCACAAAAGTATTAAACTGAGCTTCTGAATTTCTTCTCCAGTTTAGTACATATAAAATAAGAAGAAGAAAGGCAAGATAAAATAAAGATGGTGAAATATAAAACATAGATATTTTATTTTTACACTAGAAAGAAGACTGTCTGAATAAACACCTTATATGAGACTTTTTCTGTTTAACTTGGCTCTTTTCAAATTTTTTTAGCCATTTTCTTCAATATATGCAAAGCATGGTTTTAGTTTAGTAACAGATGTTTCCTCATATGACTGAAATATTTAATATTGTATTTAATCAGGACCTTCTAGTAAACCACCACATTTGGGCACCTGAACAATCAACCTCCTCATGAGGATAGAAAATATTCCAACACAGAGAAGTCCCAGCATATCATGAGGACACAGAAAAATGATGCTGGAGGCAACATATTCAGTTCCCCCTGAATCCCAATTGTCTTGTCTCCATACTGTCTTTAATAAAGTCATAATATATAACATTTACATTCCTAATGTGTTGTAAAATATAAGATGCATATCAGTTTATGACATTCTGAGAAGTTTTTCTGAGTACAAAGAAAGCAAATAATAAATAGGCTCTTTTCTCCTTCTATATATAACGTTGGCCACTCTTATAGGCCTTTCCATGATAATAGAACATACAAAAAAACTAATAGAAATGGAACACTGTAAGTTCAAAATGTGCTTAGAGATCTATGGAAGACTCTCTGGGAATGCACAGACTGATTTCTCATGAATTAATACCCGCAGTATGGCAAATTACAAACTTTTGCTCTGGACGTGATTTAGCAAGTCACCAATATGTTTCCCATTTAGTTCAACCCTAAAAGCAGAAGCATTCCTCCTGGATATGGAAACATAAACAAGTTAATTTTATAGCGTCATTTTTTTCTTCTTTCACCGTGGTTTTAACAATTATTTGAAATGCCATAATTGTGTGCATGGCTATTACAGAGCCTTGAGCACTGAAAGATGCAGGAAATCAATAAATCTGGACACTCAAAATAGAGCTAAGCTGAATCTTCTTTGTTATCTCAAAATACTACTGAAAGACACACTGTGTTCCTTTGCCATTTGAAAACTCTTTGCATTTCCCACTGTAATCAATTCACAATAAGATATTTAATCAGGGCACTGAAAAATTTAAAAATATAATCAAAATCACAATAGATGATGTGGTGCTTAATTTAACATGTTTGGAGGTATATCCTCTTGATGTATTTTAAGTCTACATTATTGATGTGTTAACTATGAGAACTATGTTGTACAGCAGATCTCTAGAACTTACTCATCTATAGGACTGTACCTTTGGACCTATTGAATAATAACTCTTCATTTTCTACTCCAACTGTGCCTTGGCAACCACCATTTCATTTTCTGCTTCTGTAAGTTTGAGTATTTTAGGTGCCTTTCATGTTAAGCATTCTTCACACACACACACACACACACACACACACACACACACACAAGCAAAGTGACAGAGGACATTTTTGGAGATAGTGGGTTTGTTTATTGTCTTGATTGTGCTGATGATATCATGAGTATATTCATATGTCCAAAAACATGAAATTTCATACATTAAATAAGTGCAGGTTTTCTTTGTATATCAATTATAATTCAACAAAGCTGCAAAACATTTTAATAAAAATACCCACTTCCCCAATATTAAAAATATGTTTGGAGGACTTCTAATTTTTAAAACTTTTTGTCAGCTCCAAATAATGACATCTGTGTGTGCATGAATTAGAAAAATAATGATAGACTTGTAAAAAATTACATAGAGTAAAACTAAGAATAAGAATATGTATGTATCATGGGAAACCTCTGATAAATAAAAGCAAGAAATTTTAAAGATTTGCTTTGCCAGTGAGAAAGAGAGATAAATTGTGCTTTAAATTGAAAAGTCTCCAGATGGTATAAATTTGGCACACAATTATTATTTGAAAGTATGTTCTCAGGTAGGGGACTTTAACAAACTTGCTTATTTCATTAATTAAAACATACTAATTGATACAAATGAGGGCCTAGTTTGTATTTTCCAAAAGCTACAATCTTAAATAATTAGTTTCAATTTATCATTCTTGCTCCCTTTCACGCCTTCCCTTGTAGGGATGTATGGTTATGTGCGTTTAAGGACTAAAACTTGTGCAATGGTTCTTAGAATAAGTCTAAAGGAAGAAAATCAAGGAACATGGAGGATATGCAAACAAAAACACATGGGATTTTAGCAGCAAACAAAAAGATGACTTAGGCAAAGAGACAAATGATGATCAAAGAAGGAAAATACATGAAATGCAGTCCTCTGAATAATAATGCCTCCTGATAAACCATTTGCTTTGATGATTATAGCAGTCAATAAAAGGTAAGTGGTAAAAGTATATAACACTAAATGTAAAATATATTGAGAAGAGTTAACTAATTATTTGAATTGTCAGTACTGGGGGGGTGAAGGGAACTGTTATGCTCCTGGTGAGAAAGTATACTGGCATAATTTTTCTAGAGAATACAAATTTTGGGGAAAATTTTTAATTGAAAACCTTTAATATATTTTTATTAATTTAGGTCTATGCACTCCACATGTAAAAATTAATACTAACAATTTGTGCAAATTTTAGTTTATAAAAATGTAAAGTATAATATTTAGAACTTGAATAAAATGAGATAATTTAGATGTCTGATAAAAGAAAGCTGATTATTTGGCAACAACCATGTTATAACAACTTGTTATGTCAACTCTGCAGCCATATCAATGATTTTGCATGAGAATTTTTTATAACAAGGAAATAAATATATCCATTCATATTATTTAATAAGTTAGCATGATAAAAGAATGGGTAAATTACCAAAAACAACAGTTCTGGAGTCAGAGGTCCAGTAGTAAAAGTTTGTATTAAAACTTGTACTTCTGGCACTTACTACGTAAGGTGGCAAACTGTTCAAACTTCCAATTTCTTTTTCTGTAAAAAGAAGAATAATTGTTCTTCTTCCCACCTCACTGTATATGTATATTAAAAAAGACAACACATTTAATGTTCTTAGCATTCTACCTGTTGCATAAGTGAACAAACCATACTATTGACAGAATAGCATAAATACATAATCTGTAAAATATGTACACATTTATGTTTATTTTTATTTAAATATGGATATTGATAAGATATACATATAATAATAACCTCAACTGTTTATTGCTTATTTCCATGGATCAAAGTATAAATTTTATTGAGTTTGCTTGTTTGTTTGCTTTGGTTTAACTGTGTTCCCTAAATTCTGTATGTGGAAGAGAGTGTGAGTCATGAATTCTGCTCCAAAAACAAAGAACCCTAATATCTGAGCATCTTTAAACATAGGTTTATTTCTTCCTCATGCTAGAGGTCCCTCAGTGGTATCAGCACAGGTTTCTGCTAACACCAGGCTAATGGATCAGCCACCATCTCAAACACTCCAACCCCCCAGGAAAGATGGAAAAGGAGATGGCAAATCTCTTACTGCCTCTTAAGCTTCTGCTCTGAAATTACACATATCACTTTTGCTCACATTTTTTGACCTAAGCCAGCCTCAGACCCAGGAAGAGAACCTCAACAAGAATGAAAATATATTTCTAAGCCAAGAAGAGTTTAAAACTAATGTAACCTAGCTTAAGCCATTTTCAGTTTTTGAGAACATTGAAATGAAAACAAAATTGTCCACCATGCCCAGAAATTAGGATGAACAATTATATATCCATATAGACTATATGAGAGTTATCTAAATTAAATAAAAAGATTCATAGGCAAAATATATAAATCAATGAAGCAGAGGATTAATTAAGAATGTAAGAGATCACTAAGTTATTCCCTTACTTTCGAGACAAAGAGATCCCACACTTAGCCATGACCAGCAAAGACAAGTAATCTAATTCCATCTCCAGTTGGAAAATGCCTTCACCTGGTACCTGAAATGGGCTATACTGAGACACTTCAGTAAATTCTACCAAGAGAGTTTTTTTTCCTTGGCCCTGGGCTGGTAAACTGAAGAAGCTCCCTCTCTTGAAAACTAATGGGTCTTGTAATTGCTTTTCTCACTTGTGTAACCATGCTGCAGTTGTCATTTATAAACTACATACAAAACTAATCCTTTGGAAGTTTTCATATTGGCTATTTGCTTTGAAACATCCAAACTCAAGTGCCATTGACTTTGCAGATATAGCACTATGAGAAAGGAGGGGTCTGTCTGAGCATTTGTTCAAGCACTGGATTGGCTCTCATAAATTCTTGGTTTTATTCTTAGAATCCTTATGTTTTGCTATGGTACTTCACTCATCTATAAAGTACTTCAAAAGGCTTAAATAAATTATTTTAAAATGCTTAAATGTCATAATTTAATATATGTATTCAATACTTTTTTAATAAAATAAATTTAAATATACCCTATCACATAAAAACGGTAGCTAACTTTATTAGTTAATCTCTAGAAAGGTAAGAGACAAATATGTGTTTATCAGAGTTCATTAAAAGTGTATATATACAACCATTATGGAAAACAGTATGGAACTTTATAAAAAAACTAAAAATGAATATGCCTTTTGACCCAGAAATTCCACTGCTAGGATTATATCCTAAGAATCCTGAACCACCAATCCAAAAGAACTTATGCACCCCAATGTTCATAGCAGCACAATTTACAATAGCCAAGAGTTGGAAGCAACCTAGGTGCCCATTAGTAAATGAATGGAACCAAAAACTATGGTACATTTGCACAATGGAATTCAATGCAGCAGAAAGAAAGAAGGAGCTCTTACCCTTTGCAGTAGCATGGATGGAACTGGAAAGCATTATGATGAGTGAAATAAGCTAGGCTGTGAAAGACAAATACCAGATGATCTCACCTTTAACAGTAACCTAAACAACAAAACAAACAAGCAAGCAGAATAAAAACAAAAGACACTGAAATAGAGAATAGGGGGACAGTGACCAGAGGGGAGAGGGGAGGGAATTTAAGGGGAAAAAGGGGAAGGATTTACAGGAACAAGTATAAAGGGCACATGGACAAAAACTAACAGGAATGAAAATGGGAATGAGATGGGGAGCACTGGAGGGGTGGGCTGGGATGGAAGTAAAAGACAAAAAAACTGTACTTGAACAATAATTTTTTTAAAAAATACAAAAATGTATGTATAAAGCCAATGAGAATCTTCTTACATTCACACTATATTAAAAACATTATAGAAAAATAAAAAACAATTGGTAAATACATAAATTTAGAGTGATTTTCTGTTTGAGAGATATTTTGTAGGCTTTTGTTTCCTTTAAATTACATGATTTAATTTCAACAAAAAAGAATGAATAAATAACAATAGTCTGAGGGATGCTAATTTTTTAAATATTTGTTAATTTTTACAGAGAGAGGATGAGAGGGAGAAAGAGAGAGAGAGAAGAAGTGAAGTGAGAGAAAAACACCAATTGACTGCCTCTCATGAGCACCCTAATAAATCAGAGATCAAACCGTCAACTCAGGCATATGCCCTGACTGAGAACTGAACTGAAGACAGACTGACAGCCACACCCATCAGGGCTAATTTTTAATCATTTTTTTTTATTTTAAAAGCATGATAAACTCACTCAAGCACTATAATGGCAATATTGTATTAATGTACATAGAACACTGGTTTTTCTCTAGGTTTATAGGTGGTAGATGGAATAAGTCAGAAATGTTTGTGAAATAAAAAGAAATTCTTTTTACCCATATCTTATCTTCCTACTTAAAATTTTTAGGAATAATACAGGAAAATACCTATGGTACAAATAATTTTGAAGACTTTGGGAATTTTCTAAATAAGAAAAACTGTAAGTAATTAAAAAAAGAAGATAGTAATAAATAATATCAAGAATATGTGGAAATTGGAACCCTCATGTATTGCTCATGGGAATGTAAAATTGCTGGTGGGAATGTAAAATGGTATAGTCACCTTAAAGATAATACCTCTAAAAGTTAAAAATGGAGTTTTATATGACCCAGAAATCCCACTAATGTGTATAAACCCAATAGAAGTTAAAACACGGGTCTCACAAAAGCTCATATATGAATGTTTCTAAAATATTACTCATGGTGGCCAAAATGTAGACACAATCCAAATGTCCATTAAGAGATAAATGGATAAATACCTGTGATTTATCCATACAAATGAATATATTCAGCCCTAAGAAGGATTGATGGTCATACTACAAGATGGATAAACCAATGATAAAGGCTACATATTTTATAATTCCATTTATATCAAATACCCAGATTAGGCAAATTCATAGGAACAAGAAGTAAATTAATAGTTTCTAAAGGTTGAGGAAAAAGGGGGAATGGGGAATGACTGGTAAGGAATACAAAGATTCTTTTGTGGTAGTGAAAATGTTCTACAATGAGATAGTGGTGATAGTTGCATAATTCTGTTAATATACTAAAAACTACCAAGTTGTATACTTTAAACAAGTGTATTTTATGTTATTGGAATTGTATCTCAATAAAATATTCATTAAGTATTCATTTTTCAAAGAGTAAACTGCAACACATAATTAAATTTCTGGTCTAACATTCAGATAATAACAGTTTTCCTTTTTTTCCTCTAATGAATGACATACGTAATGACTTTAATGACCAGTTCTTCTAAAATAATATTTCATAGTAACTTTGCCATTTTCATATTAGAAGTGATATTGTATTTCTAATTTTGACAAATCCAAAAGAATGGCACCAGTTTTCCTCTAGATGAATTCTTCCATCTCTAATTTGTACTGATATGGTACCAAGTACACACCTGAGAAAACATGTATTCTAGAACAACAAAAGACTATTCAGAACTATCTGTTCATACAAAGCTCTTTCAAAAGCCAACACTCTCCTTTGAGACACCAATGTTATTGAGTTTCAATGAACAATTAGATGGTCTCATTCAGAAAGTTCTGAGAAAATATTCAAACTTTTTTTTCTTTTTAATGTATCATTGAACTGAATTGAACTGGACTGAAATTGAGCAAAACTAAAAGCTAAAGAGGATTAATAGCATATGAGTGTCTAAGTAAGACAGAGAGAGATTATATTTTTCTGTGTACTTTCACTCATGGAACTTCGATGTTTTTTTCTGTTTTTTTTAAATTAAATTTATTGGGGTGACATTGGATAATAACCTTATACAGGTTTCAAGTGTACAATTCTATGATAGATCATCTGTATGTTTTATTAGTTCTTGAAAAACTAATCTTTCAGGAATCTTAGCTATCTTTAAATAAGATATATGTGAACTGAATTCATTTGACTGATAGGATTAGGAGGCAGTGGCAAGGCCTCAGAGCCCTCACTTACCCCTTCCAAAGCAAGGCAGATCAGAGCTTCCTTGGCACTTCTTGATGCTCTCCTCGGGTGACAGTGGGCAGGAATGTGGATGCTCACACTTTTTCCCATACCAGTCTGCTTTGCAGTCACATCTTCCACAATTACATTGTCCATGACCTTCACAATGAGAATAGTTTATATATATATATATATATATATATATATATATATATATATATATATATATATATAATATATTGAAGTCAGAATTCATTTCATTTCAAAAGGAAATGTCACAAATGAGTCAGGATCTTAACAATATAAAAGATTAAGCTTGGATGGAACTAGAAAGCATTATGCTGAGTGAAATAAGCAAGGTGGTGAAAGACAAATACCATATGATCTCACCTTTAACAGGAACCTAAACAACAAAACAAACAAGCAAGCAGAATAAAAAAATGGCACTGAAATAGAGAACAGGGGGACAGCAATCAGAGGGGAGAGAGGAGGGAATTTCAGGGGAAAGATTTACAGGAACTAGTATAAAGGACACATGGACAAAAACTAAGGAGGGTGGAAATGGGAGGGAGGTGGGGAGCAGGGGGCTGGGGGCTGGGATGGGAGTGAAAGACAGAATACTGCACTTGAAAAATAATTTAAAAAATAATAAAATAAAATAAAAAAGATTTCTCAAAAAAAATAATAAAACATTAAGGCAAAAGCACATTTTTCTCAAGTTCTTAAATACCTATTTTTTATTAATTGCTCATGAGGTATAAAGAAAAGCAACTACTCCTGATAAGAAAGAGGTTTGTGGGGCTATAAACTTGAATTTACTAAAATCTATATGCATGTGATTATATTGGCCTATTTGGGCCTACAAGGGGTATCTTATGAATTTGGCAATTCATTCATGTGGAGGAAAATGTTAGAAATGCAAAACAATTTTTGAAGCAGGGTCTTTTAGAGTGACTGACACTTTATTTTCATTATTTTTTTGCCACACACCACATACTTAGCCTCAAAACTAATAACCTGTGTGGAGTTCGCAATTCTTGAAGACAAAGTTAACACACACTAAAGAGGTTAGGAAAGGTATTAAATTTCTTTACATACTGACACACAGCCTGTAAAGAACTATGATAAGCAGTAGTATAGGATAACCAGAAAAAAAAAGTCTTATATCAATCAAATGATCAGGTTTAAATCCTGTTCCTGCTACCTACAGAGAAGGTATGATCAAAATACTACCTCATCAAAATTTAATTCCTTCATTTTTAAATGGAATATAATGTATTATCTATTCACATTTATCAAGAAGTGCATATCTCAAAATGCTGCATAAAAGTGAGCTATTATTATTTTTACTTGCTTGAGTTCACATATGTAACTAAGTAGAAATAGGAAGGAAAGCAGGATTAATTCACCTGAAATTTTTCTAACTCTTGGGAAACATTGTGATACTCACTTCAGATACAGAACAACAAGGATTTCTACGATTGCTACAAAAATGTATGAAAAATTTTAAAGGAAGTAAAATTACAGTTTAGGTAAATCAAATATAATGCTAGTGGATAAAAATCCATGCTATTTTGCCATTGGCATCTGATATTGATATATATCACACTATGGAAATTGGTCTTCAGTAAAGAGTGGCCAGCTTTATCAATATTACATGAGGTTTGGGGGTAGATGCCTATCTTCTGAATATGAAGAATTGAATCATCCACATTTCAGGAATCTTTTCACCATCAATTAATGTGATTCTTCATGGAACAAACCATAAAATTTTAGGTCAAAGTGAGGTGAGAGATTAGGAATCATTGAATACAAATCTCTTATTTTTAACACTAGATTCAATTCAAAGGATATTTATTGAGTGCCTAGTATGTAATAAAGTCTAAACAATAAATTGCTATCTTAATATTCTGCCTTAGAACTCATCATTTTAAAGGAAATAAAATTCCAAATACTAGTAAGTATGTGTAAGGTGAATAGGATCCTTTAGAATTTCAAATATGATAATTTTTAAAATCCTTATCCAAGGATATGTCTATTGATTACAAAGAGAAAAGAGGGGAAAAGGGGAGAAAGGATGAGAGAGGGAGAGAGAGAGAGAGAGAGACAGAGAGAAAGACATCAGTGTGAGAGGGGAGTCATCAGTCAGTTGCCTCTCATACCAGACCTGGGACGAAACCCACAACCTAGGCATATACCCTGACTGGGAATCTAACCACGACCTTTTGATGTATGAGATGATGATCCAACCAACTGAATCATCCAGCAAGAGCAAGAGACTTATTATTTTTATATGATGTTATTAGAAATTAGATTTCATTGGTTGTTAGGTTCTGTGGTTTTTGCCATTTCTCCCAGCTTAAGAAATCAGTACCCTTATTTTCTTTTTTTGTTGTTGTTGTTTTGTTTTATTTTTAATAGTAAAATTTTTATTCAATTATTTTTCAAATACAGTATTCTGTCTTTTACTCCCATCCCAGCCAGACCCCCATGTGCCCCCCACCTCCCTCCCATTTCCACCTCCCTTAGTTGTTGTCCATATGTCCTTTACACTAGTTCCTGTAAATCCTTCCCCTTTTTCCCCTGAAATTCGCTCCCCTATCCCCTCTGGTTGCTGTCCCCCTGTTCTCAATTTCAGTGTCTTTGTTTTTATTCTGCTTGCTTGTTTGTTTTGTTGTTTAGCTTCCTGTTAAAGGTGAGATCATATGGTATTTGTCTTTCACCACCTGGCTTATTTCACTCAGCATATTGCTTTCCAGTTCCATCCAAGCTGTTGCAAAGGGTAGGAGTTCTTTCTTTCAGCTGCATAGAATTCCATTATGCATAAGTACCACAATTTTTTGATCCATTCATTTACTGATGGGCACCTAGGTTGCTTCCAACTCTTGGCTGTTGTAAATTGTGCAGCTATGAACATTGTGGTGCATAGGTTCTTTGAAATTGATGTTTTAGGATTCTTGAGATATAATCCTAGCAGTGGAATTGCTGGGTCAAAAGGCAGGTAGATTTTTATTTTTCTGAGAAAATTCCATACTGTTTTCCATAATGGTTGAACCAGCCTGCAATCCCACCAACAGTGAACTAAGAACCCCTTTTCCCCACAACCTCTCCAACATTTGTTGTTTGTTGCTTTGTTTATGATAGCCATTCTGACTGGTGTAAAGTGGTATCTGATTGTGGTTTTAATTTGCATCTCTCTGATAGCTAACAATATTGAGCATCTCTTCATGTGTCTCTGGATGTTCTGTATGTCCTCCTTGGAGAAGTGTCTGTTCAAGTCCTTTTCCCATTTTTTAATTGGGTTGGTTGTCTTCTTAGAGTGGAGTCCTGTAAGTTCTTTGTATATTTTGGAGATTAAACCTTTGTCTGAAGTATCATTGGCAAATATGTTTCCCCATATGGATGGTCGTCTTTTTAATTTAATACTGTTTTCTTTAGCCATGCAGAAGCTTTTTATTTTGATGAGATCCCATTTGTTTATTCTTTCCTTTATATTCCTTGCTCTAGGGGACATATCAGTAAAAATGTTGCTGCATGGAATATCTGATATTTTCTTGCCAATGTTCTTTTGTAGGACTTTAATGGTGTCACAGCTTATATTTAAGTCTTTTATCCACCTTGAATTTATTTTGGTGTATGGTGTAAGTTTGTGCTCAAGTTTCACTTTTTTTGCATGTAGCTGTCCAGTTCTCCCAACACCATTTGTTAAAGAGGCTATCTTTACTCCATTTTATGTTACTGCCCCCTTTGTCAAATATTAATTGACTGTAGAGAGTTGGGTTGATTTCTGAGCTCTCCATTCTGTTCCATTGGTCTATGTGCCTGTTTTTATGCCAGTACCAGGCTGTTTTGATTACAGTGGCCTTGTAATACAGTTTGATATCAGGTGTTGTGATCCCTCCAACTTTGTTCTTCTTTCTCAAGATAGCAGCTGTTATTCAGGGTCATTTATCGTTCCATATAAATTTTTGAAGTGTTTTTTCTATGTGAAATAAGCCATTGACTTTGTAACATGCTGTTTTACCAAATTCATTTATTAGTTCGGGCAGTTTTTGAGTAGGGTCTATAGGATTTTCCATGTACACTATCATGTCATCTGCAAAATAATGACAGTTCTGTTTCCTCCTTTCATATTTGGATGCCTTTTATTTCCTTTTCTTGTCTGATCTCTGTGGCTAAAACTTCCAGTATTATATTGAATAGAAATGGTGAAAGTGGACATCCTTGTCTTGTTCCTGATCTTAATGGAAAAGATTTTAGTTTTTGCCCATTGAGTATGATGTTGGCTGTAGGTCTCTCATATGTGGCCTTTATTATATTCAGGAATGCTACCTCTATTCTGACTTTGCTGAGTGTTTTTATCATAAATGGGTGTTGTACCTTATCAAAAGCTTTTTCTGCATCTATTGATATGATCTTGTGATTTTTGTCTTTGCTTTTGTTTATGTGATGTATTACATTTACTGATTTGCAAATATTGAACCATCCTTGTATCCCTGGGATGAATCCCACTTTGTCATGGTGTATAATCTTTTGGATATATTGTTGGATGTGATCAGCCAATATTTTGTTGAGGATTGTAGCGTCTATGTTCATCAGCGATATTGGCCTGAAGTTTTCTTTCTTTGTTGTGTCTCTATCTGGTTTTGGAATTAGGATGATGCTGGCTTCAAGAAAAGAGTTTGGGAGTTTTCCATCCTTTTGGATTTTTTGGAATAGTTTGTGAAGAATAGGGGTTAGCTCTTCCTTACATGCTTTGTAGAATTCTTCTGTGAACCCATCTGGTCCAGGGCTTTTGTGTGATGGGAATTTTTTGATTGCTGCTTCAATTTCTTTTGCTGTTATTGGTCTCTTCAGGTTTTCTACTTCATTTTTATTGAGTTTTGGGAGATTATATTTTTCTAGAAATGTGTCCATTTCCCCTAGGTTTTCAACTTTCTTGGCATACAGTTCTTCATAGTAATTTCTTACAACCCTTTCTATTTCTGTGGTATCAATCGTAATCTCTCCTGTTTCATTTCTGATTGTGTTTATTTGTGTCTGCTCTCTTCTTTTCTTGATGAGCCTACTTAAAGGCTTGTCTATTTTGTTTATCTTTTCAAAGAACCAACTCCTGGATTCATTGATCCTTAGGATTGTGCTTTTAGTCTCTATGTCATTTAGTTCTGCTCTGATCTTCATTATTCCCTTCCTTCTAATTGCTCTGGGCTGTTTTTGTTGTTGTTCCTCAAGTTCTTGCAGGTGTAGGGTGAAGTTGTTTGTTTGAGCTGTTTCTATTTTCTTTAGGAAGGCCTGTATTTCTATAAACTTCCTTCTCAGGACTGCCTTCACTGTGTCCCATAAGTTTTGGGTTGTTGTGAGTTCATTTTCAGTTGTTTCCAGAAACTTTTTGATTTCTTCTTTAATTTTATTCTTGACCCATTTGCTGTTTAATAGCATGCTATTCAATCTCCATGAATTTGAGTGTTTTCAGGTTATTTTTCCCTTGGGGTTGGTTTCTAGTTTCAGTCCCTTGTCAGAGAAAATGCTTGGTATGATTTCAATTTTTTTTAATTTTTTGAGGCTCGTTTTGTGTCCTATCATGTGGTCTATCTTTGAGAATGTTCCATGTGCATTTGAAAAGAATATGTATTTAGCTTCTTTGGGATGAAAGGCTCTGTATATATCAGTTAAGTCCATTTCATCTAGGGTGTTGTTTAATGCCACAATATCTTTGTTGATATTTTGTTTGGAGGATCTGTTCATTTTTTATAGTGGGGTGTTAAAATCCCCCACTATAATTGTGTTGCTGTCAATATCGTGCTCCTATGTGAGTGTATATATATTTATGATGTTAATATGTTCTTGGTAGATTCTTCCCTTGAGTATTATGAAGTGACCTTCTGGGTCTCTCTTTATGGCAATTTTTTTGAAGTCTATTTTGTCTGATATGAGAATTGCTACCCCAGCTTTTTTTTCTTGTCCGTTTGCTTCAAAAACTTGTTTCCAGCCTTTCACTTTTAGTCTGTGATGGTCTTTTGTTCTGAGGTGGGTCTCTTGTAGGCAGCGTATGTGTGGGTCATGCTTTCTTATCCATTGAGCTATTCTATGTCTTTTGATTGGAGCATTTAATCCATTTACATTTAAAGTTATTATTGATAGGTAGTTATTCATTGCCAATTTTGTACCTGTGTTCCTGTGTTCCTCTCTCTTTTCCTTCCTTTTCTTAAAGCAGTCTTTTTAGTATTTCTTGTAGGACTGGTTTGGTGGAGGCATATTCTTTTAGACTTCTTTTGTCTTGGAAGCTCTTTATTTGGCCTTCTATCTTGATTGAGAGCCTTGCTGGGTAAAGTAGCCTTGGTTGTAGGCCTCTGGTTCTCATTACTTGGAATATTCCTTGCCATTCTCTTCTTGCTTGGAGTGTTTCCACTGAGAAGTCAGTAGCTAACCTTATTGGGGCTCCCTTGTATGTTACTTCTTTTTTCTCCCTTGCTGCCTTTAAGATTCTCTCTTTGTCTTGGAATTTTGCCATTTTGATGATGATGTATCTTGAAGTGGGCCTCTTTGGGTTCCTCCTGATTAGGACTCTCTGTGATTCCTGGATTTGTGTGACTTTTTCTCTCATCAAATTAGGGAAATTTTCTCTCATTACTCTTTCAAATAGATTTTCTATCCCTTGTTCTTCTTCTCCTTCTGGTATTCCTAGTATTCGGATGTTATTACATTTCATATTGTCTTGCATTTCTCTTACCCCCTCTTCATTCTTTCTGAGCCTCTTTTCCTTTTCCTGCTCTTTCTGTGAGATGTTTTCTACTTTGTCCTCCAACTCACTAATCCAATCTTCTGTCTCAGGGACTCTACTTTTAATACGTTCTACTGTGTTCTTTAATTCAGAAATTTTATTCTTCATTTCCTCTTGTCCCTTGCTAATAGTTTCCATTTCCTTTTTCATGTTGATATAGTTCATGGTGAGATCATTGTAGCTCCCCTGTAGTTTCTGGCAGCTCATTGTGTGCTCTTTGAACTTCCTGATAACCAGTGCTTTGAATTCAGTATCTGATAGTTGACTTGCCTCTATTTCATCTAACATTCTTTCTGAGGGTTCCTTCTTTCCTTCATTTGGGGATTGTTTCTTTGTCTTCCCATTGTTTGTGAGACTCTTCTTGTTAGCCTCAGCTTCTTAGTTTGATCTGTTCTGACTCTCTGGGTTTATGGTGTGAACTTCTGTTGTGGAATGCCTGTGAAATTCAGTGGTGCAGTCTCTTTCAGTTATCCTGTCGTTCTCTGCTTCCACCTACTCAGATATGCAGCAACTTGTGACTTCTCTCCTACATCAAAGTGAAATTTGTCTCTCTGTCTCTACTGTTGGGAAGCCTCTTCTCTGAGTTCAGCTCTGGTATTTTCATATTTTCAAGTTGTTTATGTCTCGTCTGGTTCCTTTGTGACCATCAAAATTTCTGGTTTCTTATTTTCATATATGCTGAGCAACTTCTGGCTGCCTGGCTTCTCCTCTGCCAATCGATCAGACAGGATTCTCTCCCTTGTGTACAAGGAACTGGAATCTTCTCAGTTCTACTCCATCGCCATCTTGCCTCTAGAGCTGAGCTTTCTCTTGGTCTTGGAGCTTATGATGGGGGCAGGGAGAGATGGATGGTGTCAACCCAGCTGGGCACCTGGGTGCACAGAGCTTTGTTACATACAACAAAAACCAGTCCTCACCAGCTTCCAGGTTGAGATTAGGCTGTGGTATGTGGGTGGTGTGGGGTGTGGGCTGAGCAGACTAAGGGAGTGACTACCCTTATTTTCAATGCTCATGCTATTTAGAGCAAAATTTGTGAACAGAGTTCTATTGCAAATGCATAGGTAACTAACATTTTTTAAAACAAAATCTTTAACATTTAAAGTACAATTGATTCTGCCATTTTATAGGAGCCAATGACATTGAAATTCTTGAAAACAAGAGATTTTATTTCAAAAACAGTTCGGTCTTCCACAAGGATACCAGGCAAAGTACATGCTGCCATTTGTAGAAGAGTAGTTGACACTTTAATAAAAAAAATTGAACAATACAATTAGATTGAAAGGGAAAAAAGCCTTACTCTTCAAAGTTTAAAATAGTTGTAAAAGTTAAACAAAACATCCAGCATGTTTAAATGCCAGAAAATCCTTATTTACCCAGGAGGATACTACCTGCTGCTTGGTTGCTTGAAATTCACAGGCAGCAACCCTTGCCCAGTGTGAGAGTCTCAGTGGGAACATGAAATGAAGCAGGAACCTGTGTTGAGGTCTCCTGTGACTGACAGGAGAACAGTCTCAAGTTCTATAATTGGGATACAGGTTTAAGAGAAGTAATTATTTTCTGTCTGAAGATCATCCATATGCCAATATTTTTAAAATGTGTGGTAGAATAAAATACATTCATGATTATAGATTTCATTAATAAGAGATTTTTAGAGTGAAAATTTGGTTCAATTAATATCAAAAAGTTCAGATTAATTGTGAATGCATTAACAAATTATAAAAATGCAGCTGCTGTAGAAAAAATACCTGTTATTAGTGAAGCTTCATTTTATTTATACTTTGCTATTTCTGTGTTCTGTTATAAACACTAGGGGAAAATTTAGCTTATGCTATCTTATACCTCTATTTACCATCCACTTAATACAGTATCATGAACCATCTCAAGGATAACTCGTACAAATTTATGCTTCACCTCCAGGCATCACCAACTCCAAATATAGTTGGGAACAACATATAAAAATGTGCCCTCACTTTTGCCATGTGTGTGATGACCCCTAAACCCTGTGCCTTCTGATTCCACCTCAGTCTTCACTTAATCAAAATGCCCTCTCAATAACCCAGCTGCATTTGAGTGAGTGCTTACACATTGGAATGAATCAATGAGATGATGTCTTTGCTGTGATTGGCTTTAGGGAGAAAGGCTTTGTCTCTAAATAGGATAGTATCACAGTGGGAGAATATTGTCTAGTTCAGAATGGCCACTGCTCCTTCTCAAATCATCCACTTATGAGTCTTTTACACTTTGCCCTCAAAAGTCAACATGACATCAATTGAACAAATTCAAGCTGAGGAAAGAAGGGTTATTAAAATATGAATCACCTAAGTAAATCATCTATAATAAACAAAATTCCTGAGAGTCCATGAGTAGCATATTACATCAAGTTTAATAATAAAATAGTGTCATGGAGAATTGTTTTAGTGTTTCATTATTTTGGGAAAGTAGGTATATCTGAATCAAATATCTCAATGAAGATCATAGAGAAACAAATGTAAAAGCAATAGAGAAAGTGTTTAAATAATTTTAGTCTAATATAACAAAATGTAGAACAGACAATGGTATTGTCTAATCTGTTTATCAGAGATTTATTGACAAGTTAAAACATAAACATAAGTTTTGCTTTCACAGTAATAAAAATTTTCATCCTACATCTTTTAATAACTCAAAGTGACATTCTGTCAAATATATTTTAAAATGTTATGGATTTTAATTTACCGGTAAATGAAACTGTATCTTTTCTATAAAGTTAATGTAGTTAGGAAATCACTTGGAAATGAAATGTACTGATACAAGATACTGAAGTAGGTACTGAGCTTTTCAGACAAAACAGGGAACATAAAGTGAAACTACAATTTTTCTTCTTGAGTTCCTAGTCTTTCAATTCTAGTATAAAATTTATGCCACAAAAAGCAAAAAACACCTTTTATCAGGACAAAATTAATAAGATGAAAATGCATGATTTTGATATACAAAGAAGAGTTTAGAAAAGATGAAGTCTACTTAGCATCAAAATCCTTTAGACTATTATAACAAACTTTATTAAGGTATTTCATAAACAAATAGTAAAAAGAGCATAAAAGAAATTAAGAAACCTGTGTCCTTGATCTAAGTGTGTCACTTCGCCTTTCTGAGCCTCATGTCACTGGACTTTATCTTTAAAAATGAAAGAACCAAAAGCAAATTTTACCATTCTAATCTGAAATTTAATGCTTCCTTGCAACTGTGTCAAACATATATATTAAGCCTACAGGAGTTAATTTCATTGCTTCTAATAAGTATTCCTATAAACTCTGTAAGAAGAAGATAACAAAATAGAGATGAAAGATACAGATTATTGTTATGCATTCCTAATATCAAATGTGAGAATGCACATTAGAGAATTGCTCTCAAAAGATCTATAATCATACATTAAAGACACATACACACAACAATAGAACAATGAGGTATTGATTTTGGTGTGTAAATGGTATCACAACTCAATCTGTACCATATGAGTAGGGAGTTGGTAGCAAGACTAGACAGACATCAAGTGGCCTAACGGCCATGTTGGGTGGGTAGAACTATAGAGGCTCTCAAATCACTATAGTAGAGGCTGCTGACACCAACACTTATTTTTTCCTTGCAATCATTGTGTTTCTTTGAGTTGTTATCTAAACTTGAAAATACCAATGCAGGAGAAATATAGTTTCATTCATTCCAGACAAACACTCTTCTGCTATAATTTTATTTCTTTTAAAATGACCGAAAAATGCTCACAAATTGGAATCTGATGTTTATAAGTAGCTTCTTACAAAGTAATATGAAGATAATTAATTGGGAAAATCAATTAGATCTAACCAGTATTTGTTATTTTTTTAAATTCCATTGAATACATTGATTTCCCTTCAAGACAATGTAAACTGAGCATACTTAATTTCATCCAGTTTCTTTCCTTAATGCTTTGCTAATCCACAATGATAAATATCCCCATATAATATGGTTCTATCAAATTATTCCATTTTCCAAACTAATGGTACCCTAAGCCAGGACTAACCTTATATTTTCACTATTTTAGTAGTCAGAACAAGCTGAAAAATATAACATAAGATCAATTGTTTCCAATTATGGGAATTTGATAAATAGAACAGAGTGGTAAACAGCCAAAAGGAATAAAAGTTATTTTACAATCAGAAAGTAAATTCAGTGGAGCAGCTCATAGAACTGAAGTAACGAACAAAGCAGTTAGTATACTTCAGGATAACTCACCATGCTCTGGTCATTTTAGTCACACTCAAATTTTTCAATGGCATCTTTGAGGTATTTGTGTGTGCATGTGCATGTGTGTATCTGTGTATCTGTGTATGCATCATATTTGTATATGAGTAAATACACATACATACCATGTGGATGCTGAACAATAGACAGGAATGCATGAATGAATGAAATAAAGTAAATTTATTTGAAAGCAGGAGTTATTTTAAAATATGTGTATCTTTCAGACCCATTATGGAATAAGCACAAAATATCCATAAGTGCATTACTGAATAGATAAATGGACAGAGTTAGAATGGGTTAATAAAATGAGAATGTCAATTAAAAGAGCCAATTTAAACTAATCCATCAGAAGATTTCCTTTCGATTTAAATAAGTGTTTAAATAAATAAACATTCCAAGGATTGCAAGAATGGGAGCTAAAAATAAAGCTGTTTAATCTAAACCTTACTACACTACAGCCTTGCATAAATCACTAGAGAATATCAATGTAGCTGGATTAAATTACATGGTTTCTCAGGCTATATTTTCAGATAATACAAAAGCAGAATGAACTTAATTTTAAGTTACTTAATTTCTCTGAATCTGTTTCCTCTTCTGTTAAAATATAAATAATCATGTCTCCCACTATGAGTTGGTGTGAACATAAAAAGGAATGAGGTATGCAAATGAACTTGGTGTCTATCAAAGTCAGATCACTGTTAACGTTTCCCCTTTCCTGAATTCCTCATCTTAAGTGTGGGAAGGAAATATGGAGAACTGGTCATATTCATTTAACTCAATGAACACAAAATGAAATCACAATTATATATTTAATGTCTCATTGTCATATGTCTTACTGTTCAAAAAGCCTATTGCCTCATCACTTTTTCCCATTCCCAACTGTCTACACCTACAGCATGGAGACCACATATAAAGGATTAATCATTCTATTCTAAAACACTTCCCATGAGAAACCCCAGTTACTTATTAGCTTTCTTGTTTGAATTCTCATAGCATAGGGGAAAATGGAAAAGAGAGGAAGAGAAAAATACGGTAGAAGGCAGAAGTGAGGGAATGAGTGAAGTGCAAAATTTCAGATTCCAAGGAGTCCTTCTTAACAACATTCACCCTCCCAACCTCTAGTAATTTTATGCCTAAAAAGCATGCAACAGGAATTGTGAGCTTATACAAGAATGAAAGTATCAAGTGAAGTGTCAATGCCAATCTTCACCTCATGGTCCTAGTCCCCCACAATCAGACCAGTTCACATAATCCTGAATTAGCATGATAATGTAGTTATTTAAAATTTTTCAACCCCATGGGGTTGAAAGACAAATACCATATGATCTCACCTTTAACAGGAAGCTAAACAACAAAACAAACAAGCAAGCAGAAAAAAAAACAACAAAAAAACAAAGACACTGAAATAGAGAACAAGGGGATAGTGACCAGAGGGGAGAAGGAAGGGAAGTTAAGGGGAAAATGGGGGAGGGATTTTGAGGAACAAATAGGAAGGACACAGGGACGAGAACTAAGGAGGGTGGAAATGGGAGGGAGGTGGGGAGCAAGGGGAGGGGGAGGCTGGGATGGGAAAAATAGACAAAAAACTGTACTTGAAAAATAACTAAATAAAATTAAAAAAATTTTTTTTCAACCCCACTTCCAAATGAGGATCAAGATTGGGATCATGGGTTAAACAAAGAAGAATATACCCTATGGCAAAAAAAAAAAGAGGCATATAAGAAAGCCACACATTTATTATTGTTACATATAGATTGATTATCTCCTTTATTTTCCTATTTTAAATTGTGTGAATTTATGTTTTAAGCCACAATCTTAAAATGACATTCTTCAATGGTGTTCTCTGAACCCCAGTGTAGTTTTCATTACCAACTCTGTGCTTATGACTAAACCCTCATGTTCAATACTGATCCTTAGAGTTTAGACCCACATACTCAATAGGTGAAAAAACTATCAATTTTGGGTTGTCATTTGTCCTTTATGATCTATACATCTAGAAACAAGGTTGACAACTTCCTTCTATGTTTTCTATTTCAGTAAATGGCACCAACACTTACCTAGGCTACCAAACTGGAAACCTGAGACTACAACACTCCACTGCTGAAAACCATTGCAAATTCCTCACTGCCTTTACAATAAAGTCAAGTTATGCACTATGCTTATAACTGTGATTATACAGAACATTCATAATAGTGAATAATAGAGATATGTGAAAAGGGTATCATCTCCTCAAGAGAACAGAGTTCACAAAATGTTTAAGAAATTCTCCTGAATAAAAGGGTTAATCAGAAGAGGGAAACCCTTTTGCAGGGGGAAGTTGAAGCAACAGGCTCCCCTCAACCAGGCCAGAGAGATCTTTGAAGTTGCATAATAATAATGAAATAGGGCAGTTCTTCCATCTCTCTTTGCTGGAAACTTTCAGGAGATCAGTGGAGTTTCTTTCTGTGTATACCAATCAAGCAGTCAAGATTAAAGAAATGTATGTGCATATGTTTCTGCCTTATGAATTACCAAACATAACAGGCCTAAAAATCCATAAATCTATTTTTAGATAAATCTTTTTTCCCTTTGAACAATTAAAAATTCTGGTAGGTCATATATTTCCATATATTAAGATTGCAAACTCCATAAAGTCAAGGATCATATTTGTCTATTTCACTGCTGGACCCAGTAGCCCAGATGCAGTTCAGACCCTGGCAACTACTATTTTTTCCATAAATATTTTAAAAATTTAAATTCACTAATTAATTTTCAATTCTAGACTAAGTTGTAGAATATATTTAGTGTATAAATCATGAATCATTAACCAAAAGAGTTAATGCATTAAAATATCCATGAGGCTCTGGCTGGCGTGGTTCAACAGATTGAGCACCAGCCTGAGAACCTGAGGGTCACTGGTTCCCAATTAGGATTTCCAATTAGGGCACATGCCTGGGTTGCATGCCAGGTCCTCAATAGGGGGATGCATGAGAGGTACCCACACATTGATGTTTCTCCCTGCCTTCTCCTCTATCTAAATATAAATAAAAATCTTTAAAAAATATCCATGAGAATTGTATTAGTCAAAGTTTTGTAATACACTAATATAGCTTGTCATCACTAGATCAGCTGTTTTGTGGTCTCAGAGTTGAGCAATAGATATCTGAAATCAATGATTCTCCTTGGTGAGGAATTAGACTAATTTTAAGAGAGAGAGTTCATTATCATATCTAGTATTTTCCAATGTTTGAATTCCCTTAAAGTTTCCAAGTTACTACTAGTAGGAGCACTGTGGGTATCCAATGTTTTAGAATATACATGTAATTCTTTTACAGTTTCTGTGAGAATCAAAATGAATCTTCAAAATTAAAAAATGAACTTTTACATTTAAAATAGGAATTCTGAGAGCACTTACCTGAACAGAAGTCATCAGAATATCTGTCATATACAGCTCTACAGTCCCTTTCATCACACTCACAGGTGTCTCCATGAATATCTCCCCAGTCTCCAGTTGGGTCAACATCATGACAAGAACATTCACCACACACACAAGTCCCTACATGAATACATAATTTTATATGAGTCTGGTGAGAATTCATAAAAGCAAGCATCTTATACATTGTTTTAAAAAATATGTTGCTTACTTTGTATTTAAAAAATACATGTGTTCAGAAAAAAATATTCCACAAAGGAAAAATACCATCTAAAGTGGAAATAGATATTCTTTAATAAACAAAAGTTATTATCTATCCCAATAATTAAATGGGATTGTGCAATACATCATTAACACTGTGTTGGTTTGTCTCAGAAATGATATCAAAACAATTAAAACAGCATAAGGTAAAATCCTTGCCCTCAAGAAGCTTACAATCTACTTGACAAAAACAAGGCTGATGAAATAAAAACTAACAAACAATAAATGTTTTATGAGTGCTAACACTTTGTTCACTAGGGTATAAATGCTGAGAAGTACCATTAAGAGTTTGGGGGACACATGGAGGGTTAGCAACAGGGGAGTGGGAGGAGGAGAAGGGGGAAGAAGGCACAGAGAATAAGTAGCATAGATGGTAGGTAGAAAATAGACAGCGGGAAGGTCAAGAATAGTATGAGAAATACAGAAACTAAAGAACTTGTGACACATGGACATAAACAAAAGGGGGGAATGGGGGGAGGGGGTGTCATAGTGGAGGGGAATGAAGGGGGGAAATGGGAGAACTGTAATGGCATAATCAATAAAACATTTTTTTTTAAAAAGAGTTTGGGGAAGAAGAAATCAATATGGGCTGAAGTAATTAGTAGGTAGGTTGTTTGGATACGTAGGGAGAGGGGGAAATATTCTAGGATTGGCTGGAGGTAAAATAAATTTTTAAAAAAGTCAAGAAAGCAAGAATAAGCAAAGAAGGGTAGGGATGGGTATGGGGATCCTAAGGAGTCCTGCATACTGAAGCAGAAGGTGCACATTATGGAAACCTAAGAATAAGGTTTGTTAGATCAAATGAACTCAGATTATAGAAGATGTTGGAAATTAGGTAGAGAGATATAACCTTAATCATATAAAGACTTGCATAAGGAAAATGCCCAATTGCAGATTATATTTACTTTGTGTAGATTATCAGTCCTCACCTTTAGCACAACTAGCTTATCATTTCTGGGGAAAATAAAGTTATATCCCTTTCTTACCTCTCACATCAAAGTAAATTTTAGTTAGACAAAAGACTTAAAATATAATATAAATAATTTTTATTCAAAATTCTCAAAGGGAATTACTAAAAATAAACACAGAATTTCATTTATCTACATAAAAAATGTAAAATTTTGGTTGGAAGCAAAACACCAAAAAAAAAAAAAAACCCCAGAAAAACTAAAACGGCTGGGATAACAAGACATATGTGTGAAAAAGACAAATACCTACTTTCATAAACATAAATAATTCTTAGGAATCAATATGTAAAGGACAAATATGCCTAGAGCAAAATAGATAAAGGCAAAGAACACCAGTCAGAGATTTTGTAGACATGTAATAATGACAGATAAACATGAAAAATATTTAGCAGTCAACCTATGATTAAACATGAAAAATGTTTACTAGTCAACCTATAATTACTAAGGGGAGTGGGTGTAAAACAACAGTGATTTAAAATTATTTTGAATGTCAGATTGGCAAAAGTGAAAAAATTGCTAGGATCAAGGGCTGATGAAGGAAGGCATGAAATATAAAATGGTACAATTTTGGATGCACCATTTTTTCCACAATATGTAGTTTGAAAATGTGGGTATTATTTAGCGTTAATAGTCTACTTCAATTAATGTATCTACAGGATAGGAAAAGTACAAAGTACACATTCAGGAATATCAAATATGATGGCATTGTTGCTACTGAAAAACAACTAAGGACATGAGTATCAATCAATAGGGAATTAGTACAATGCATAGCTTGGACTACCAAGCAGCCATTAAAAGTACAAATTAGGTTTTTGCCCTGTGAGCATGGAAAGATCACCAAAACATATGACTGAATAGAAAAACAAATTTCAAATTAGTATGCACAGCATGATTCAATTTTTGTATTAAATAAGAGGAAAATACATATCAGAGAGTACAGGGTGATGAATTTTTTTAAAATGAATGATGAAAACAGACCAAAATACAATGTACCAAAATTGAAAAGGAGGTATATCTATTTTAAGATTATGCATCATTTCCTACAATAGGCATTTTTAAAGATGAATATGCATTATACACTTAACATAAATGATTTGAGGGAATGGTCATATGATAAATTGGGTCCAATGTGAAACTGATTAAACAAAGTGGGCAATAAAGGACATTTATTCTATCATTGATTAGCTCCGTTCACAAAACTGTTTTATGGCCCTTGAACATGAGCTAAAAAGGAAGATAAGGTAGGTATGTATAGGATTAATGTTTCTCTCCTACCTAGGAAGTATTGAAAAGGAGAGTTCCAGGACAGACATAAGCAGAACCCTCTGAGAAAAGGAACTCATTGCAGTGCTGGGCCCTCACCTGCCTTCACTAGCTACCAGCCCCATTTAGACATGTTGCTTCCTGTTTTGCCTCTGTCAGATCTCCAAATCAGAAAACTATGAGCACCAGGAAGGGGAAAGCCAGGAGGTGAGATATGGAAAGATGGCAAGTTATGTGTGTTTCTGAAGAACATCTGTCTCACAGAACCCACATATGCCTGCTGCAGAATCAGGAACTGATCCACACAGCCCAATCAGTTCCACTTTTCTCCTCTCTTTTTTCAACATGTAAATGGTTATCTCTCACAGTTACACAGTCGAAACTTCATACACTGACATTGTTATGGTAATTACTGATTCTAGTGAATAAAAGAACTGAAACAGAACTGTGTCCTTATATATTAAAGGCAAACAATGTGAATTCATATGATATACAGTCAGATCTATTCTGTATAAATTAAATTTAAAAATTGTAATGATTTCTGCTCCAAATTCAGGCCTTTTTCCTTTCTTTTCTCTATGTAGAGCTATATAGCATATTTTACTCATTTACATCAATCTTTAAAAGAGTAAAATTTGTTGTGTGTTAAGATTTTCCTCAGGTAAGTAGGCACACTTTGCCTCCTTGCACAACCAAAATAAGGACAACAACAAATTTAAAAACAAAAACAACCAGAACTGCCAGAAAATCAAACTGTATGGAAGTCTGACAACCAAAGAGTTAAAAAAGAAACATTCACCCAGACTGGTAGGAGGGGTGGAGATAGGCAGCTCGGATGGAGAGGACTCTCATGGAGGCAGCGGCTGAAGGACCCGGGCAGTCAAAGTGGCTGCTGGTGGACCTGGCAAGGCAGTGGCTTGTGGACTGGGCAGTCTCACATTTGCCTGCAGATAAAAGTGGGGGAAACAACTAGGGACCAAGATACACCAAGCAATCCAAGGTTCCAGCGTGGGGAAATAAAGCCTCAAAGCCTCTGACTGAAAACACTTGTGGGGGCTGAGGCGAAAGTGGGAGAAACTTCTGGCCTCACAGAAGAGCTTGTTGGAGAGACCCATAGGGTCCTAGAATGTACACAAACCCATCCACCTGGGAATTAGCAAGAGGGCCCAATTTGCTTGTGGGTAGTGGGGGAAGTGACTGAAAACCATCAGAGAGCGGAGCAAGCAATATAGTTTCCTCTCAGAACCCTCCCCCACATACAGCATCACAATGCAGCGAGGTGGGTTGCCCCACCCTAGTGAACTCCTAAGGGTCTATCCCTTACTACATAACAAGGGTACCAAGACAAAAAAAATGGCCCAAATGAAAGAACAGATCAAAGCTCCAGAAAGAAACATAGCTAAGCAATGAAGAGATTGACGATCTATCAGATGCATAGATCAAAACACTAACAGTCAGGATGCTCCCAGAAATTATTGAGTTTGGTCACAAAATTAAGGAAGAAATGACGGCTATGAAAAATGAAATAAAGCAAAATATACAGAGAGCCAACGGTGAAGAGAAAGAAACCAGGACTCAAAACAATGATGTGGAAAAAAGGAAGAAATAAATTTTCAACCAGAACAGAATGAAGAAACAAGAAATAAAAAAAATGAGGAGATCCTTAAGAACCTCTGGGACAACTTTAAACATTCCAACATGTGAATGATAGGGGTACACAATAAGGAGAAGAGGAAGAGCAAGAAATTGAAAACTTATTTGAAAAAATAATGAAGAAGCCCTGGCTGGTGTAGCTCAGTGGATTGAGCGCTGGTCTGCGAACCAGACAATCGCGGTTCGATTCCCAGTCAGGGCACATGCCTGGGTTGCAGGTCAGTTCCCTGCAGGCCAGTTCCCAGCAGGGGACGCACAAAAGGCAACCATACATTGATGTTTCTCTCCCTCTCTCCTTCCCTTCCCCTCTACAGATAAATAAATAAAATCTTTTAAAAAAATAATGAAGAAAAACTTCCCTAATCTGGGAAAGGAAATAGACTTTAAAGAAGTCCAGAAAGCTCAGAGTGTCCCAAGAAAATTAGACTCAAAAAGTACACACCAAGGTAAATTATAATTATATTAGCCAAGATAGAAGATAAGGGGAGAATTTTAAAGTCAGCAAGAGGCAAGGAGACAATTACCTACAAAGGAGTTCCCATAAGATTGTCAGCTGATTTTTCAAAAGAAACTTTGCAGGCAAGAAGAGGCTGGAAAGAAGTATTTGAAGTTATGAAAGGCAAGGACCCACAATCAAGATTACTCCATCCAGCAAAACTATCATTTAGAATGGAAGGGCAGATAAAGTGCTTCCCAGATAAGGTCAAGTTAGAGGAGTTCATCATCACCCAGCCCTTATTATATGAAATGTTAAAGGGATTTATCTAAGAAAAAGAAGATAAAAATATGAACAGTAACATGACAACAAACACAGTTATAAGCAACTGAACCTCCTCACCCCCACAAAAAAAAAACAACTAAGCAAACAACTAGAACAGGAACAGAGTCACAGAAATGGAGATCACATGGAGGGGGAGTGGGAGGGGGAAAATTACAGAGAATGAGTGGCATAAATGCTAGGTAGAAAATAGACAGGGTAGGGGTTAGGAATAGTATAGGAAATGTAGAATCCAAAGAACTTATATGTACAACCCATGGACATGAACTAAAGGGGAGGAATGCGGGTGGGAGGGGGTATGCATGGCAGAGGAAAATAAAGGGGGGAAATGTGATAACTGTAATAGTATAATCAATCAAATATATTTTGAAAAAAGATTTTCCCTGGAAGCATTACTTATTAAAATGCATCATTCATTTATAGAAATGCAAAACATGTTTTCCAGTTTTCTAGATTTTTATATTTTTATAGAAGGAAATATGGCCACTTATTTTATTTATATCATCAGGTAGGCAAAGAGCAGTACAGCATGGTTCTTTTTATCTACTGGTACAGGCAACAAAGGGACATAAACAACTTTTAAGGATTTTTAAGAAGTCTTCAAAACTTTGATTTGTTATTAAGTTAGTTAACTCACTTTAAATTATATTTTAGAAATAGTAATATTTTTTAATTCATGTCTAAGGCCAGTCTAAATTTCATATGGCCTTCATACAAATATACTGTGTTCAATATAACATTTTATTACCGTGTATAAAAGTTAAATGACTCCATATCAATTCTATATTTCAAACAAGTCTTCAATTTGCTTAGTTAAGAAGAAAGGTGTTTGTAATGTTCTCTGGATAACCAGATGCTAATGCTGCAGATGGTTTTGTTAGCTTAACAGAAGAATCTATTAGATTAACCTTGTAGCTGTACTGTTTCTTTAGCTGTACTGTACTGTAGCTATATCTGGATGACCACCAAAGAAATTACAGTCTCTATGTTAACTATTTATTTAGTGAAGCATAAAGAATGACAGTAACTTTCTTATTTTCCTGTTTTCCACTCAATAAAAAAATAAGAAAGAGATATTTATTGCTATAGAAAATGTTGATTTTTCATCAGAGTCAATGATTATAAAAGATGACTTCCTCCCACCGGGAAGAAAATACAGAGAAGAGTGTTAACAATTAAGAGCTTTGTTTTTCTCTCCATTACACAGTAATGTGTATGAATGACACACCTCTGTTATTGCAGATTTTGCCATCTGGAGATGTGCATCTTCTCTTGCTCTCCCAGGGAGTGATATCGCACTGGAATTCACATTTATCTCCATGCCAACCAGCCTCGCAGTAACAGTTTCCACAGTAACACTTTCCATGGCCTTTACCCAAAATGGATTTTATAGAGTGAGGAAAAAAAGCAACTTTAAAAACAGAATTAACTTTCTATCCCTTTATGATCATTTTTGCCTTCTGAAATAATATACCTTTTTTTCACACTCATTGCTTGTCATCAAATTATGTAGCTTGTCCCCAAAACATTACAATTGTGCTTATACTTACATAATTACACACATGAAGCAAATCAAAGAGTACTCTAACTTGTCCTGGCCAGACAGCTAATTAAAAGGAAAGAATTTTAAAGAAATCATATGATAGTTTATTATATTCCAATCTCAAATGTATGCATCAAAGTCAAAAATATTTAAGTACTGTAAGGGCATTTCTTGAATTAGTCATCCAAATATTTTATTTGAAATTAAGTACTGAGAAACCAAAGGTGTTATTTACTTGGATGCATTTCTTGAATCCAAGAAGAAATGGCTGAATCATTTCTTAAACCAGAGGAAATGTTTAATCTTTTCATTCATCTGTATCCCACAGGCTGTTGTGTTCCTCCATGTGGAAAAGAGATTTTCAACTAAATTAATATTTAGTACTCATTTAGACCAATAAAATATTATGGACCCTGGGTATCACAGTCAAATCCCCACTGCATTTGTGAACCAGATACAAATGATAGGTAAAGGCACCCCATCATTTAATGTTCAGGTATCATCACACCTTTTCAAACTATTACCCTCTTCATTTGGATTTATGTCCAAGAAATCAGCAATGAATAATCACATCATTAATTTCTCCACCCACGTCTGGCAATTCTTCTGCAAATTCCCCAAATAAAGCAATTCTAGTTAACTCTAAATCATGTCTATGTCCTCCCTTTTTGTAGTTATGCCATGCAAGCATGAATGTGCTTCTTGTTCTTGTAAATGTGATAAAAGCTGGGGCCACACTGGACTTTGTTTTTTAGCCCATTCTTTCTGTCATATATGAATCTTTTTTTATCAGAGTCTATGGGTAAAGTGTTTTCACTCCCCTCTTTCTTCTCCTACAGCCATAATTCAAAAAGGTCCGTGGGAAACTGACTGTGAGGCTATTTTTCTTTCTAAGCACTATGGCACTCTTGGCCCATTAATGGCAAGAAAATGGGTAGGGTCTCCTACACTACTCTTGTCCATGAGGTGAGACTTCCTTCATGCTGACACACATCAGAGAGATAACGAGGTAGACCAAGAGATGAAGAGAACCAGTACTATAATAAGATATGGGGCCCATGCATATAAAGCCATGTTTGCTATCTAAATGAGCAGTAATTAGAGAATCCACATAAAAAAAGTTATTTCATCATCAAATTTAATTTTAATTTTTTCACCTAAGCATGTATAAATGTTATCAAGCTATACATTTATATTTATAGTTACATATAATTATAACATATATTATACACTTTATTTATTAACTTAAAATTATCTCTGCATGTACACACACAAAATATCACATTATAGTGCTATATCACAAGCCTCAGAAACTTGAAACACTGAAAAAAAGCAAGACAACTGTAAGTTACTAAAAACTTTTCCTGTGAGTTAGGTTTTTTTTAAATATTAACTTCTTAAACCAGAATTTATTTCCTCTGTAATTTCAGGGAACTTTAGAAATTTATTTTCTCCGCAACTTCAGGAAATTTATGTAAGGTGCTACATTCAAGAATTACCTGACATTAACAAATGATAATAAATCTATTCTCCACACCCAAATTTTTTATATATTATAAAATCTAGTATTAGGGCTTTCCTAAAAATATCATTGAGGTAGAGGTGAAAAAGAAAGAAAAAATTATGTAAAGCTACACTATTCATGTATGGAAAATAAGCAGATACCCTCATAACTCAAATGAAAATATTATAACAAGACACATCTGAATAATTGAGGTAAAATACAAGCTTCAGGACAATACACATTCCAAACAATAAACATAAATCTTTTCTTTGTGTAAACTGATAAAGCAAGAAAATCTCATTTCGAGTTGCTTCATAGATGGTCTGTAGAATCACCTCTCAACAGACCGGTTTCATGAGAATGACAGGTGGAAAGATCTACAAACGCAGTCAATGTCATCCCCCTTTTAATTAGAGCTGGTGTCTGTGATCAGAGACTTTGCACCATGAAATAGCTTAAGCCTCAAACAAATGGAAATGTAAGTGAAAGGTTGAGAGATAAACATTTTCTATTGTGTTGATTCAAGTTAATATTTACATTTACACATACAAATAGACTTTACTTTGGCAGTCTGCATCAGACAACATTAGCCCCAAACATGTTCCCTTCCTCTTCTTTTTTGATCTGTAATAATTGGAAATGAAACACCAGAAAGACAAATACATAATATTTGTGAGTGTATTTATCTAATTGTTCTAATTATCTTGGACTGAGCCCTTAAACAAAATTCTCTCAGTAGTATGTAGTTTAGGATTGGCTTGGAAAAAAGAACATAATAGTTCTTTTGTAAACCAGAGAGAAAAAAACAAGCATGCTTAAAATAAGAGTATCTGGATGACTACAGGGATTGAAGCTATCATTTGTTTTTTTTGTAAACAAATGGACATTTTGTGATATGTTTGACACTTTCGCTATGGTCCATCCTCTGGTTCCTCCTGGCCCCATTTGTGCCTGATCCTCGAAGGAAAATACTCTTCTGAAATTGTCCTGCATACAGGATAAGATCCTATGGACTGGAATCTTGTCAGATATAAATGACATAAGCAATTGCTTATCAATGGAAAGATGATCCCAGACTAAAACAGAATATAAACACCAGAGAAGAATTTGCCTACACTAAAGGGATTCTCACTGCTCTCTACTTCCCTCTCCTGTAACAGTCACAGTTGTAAACTCTCAGAATATGCTTGCAGATAGGGAAGCAGAAGGAAAGAAACACTACTGATAGTGAGGTGGGCATCTCTTCATGGAGCTCCATATTCCTGGACACTGATGCAGTTCTCTTTGGTGAGGGGTCAAGAGAACAGTCTTTGGTGTCAGACAGACAGTGGTATAAATTCTACTAGAAGTGCTAGGTAAGTTACCTAATGAATGTGAAGTATGTATTGTGGTTCTTGGCACCAGAAAGCATGCACTCACTGATACAACAGGAAAAAAATGATGTTTGTAATGATGATGCATAGAAAAGATCATGAAAGATGTTACCTAAGTGTATGTGTTGGGTGAGTGAATAAATTGTAGGCTAATAATCCTAGTGTCCTCATGTCCCCTATGACTGTACTTAAACAACAATAAAAATGACATGAGACTATTTAAAAACGAATGATTTAAAAGGGAAAATAGAATAAAGTTAAAACATGCAATTGAAATATTGAGAGAAAAGAGACAATAAAAGCTGTTAAGGTGAGCATACAAGATGAAGTCCAACTAGGACCACTTCAGAACTATGTAAAATGACCTGCTTGCCATGTCATCTGGCTCTCTTTGGGAATAATCTGATTTTACATTTAAAAAATATGTTACTCTGAATGCCTCAGTCTAAATTTCCTTATATAAAGTGTTTTCCAAACAGGTTTAAACTAAATTAGAAAACTAGTACATAAATTTATAGAGCTAAAAGTACAATGAAACAAGTGAAAAATCAAGTATTTTATTAATTTCTGCAAAGTTAATACACATACCTCCACATATTTCTTCTGTTTCATCATCTATGCACTCTCTGTCATCACACTCACAAAATTTACCATAAACAAGTCCATTTCCATCTGAATTATCACATTTACACCTGCCACAGTGACATGTACCTAAACCATAAAAACAGAAAAAATTATTTGTCAAATGCATATAAATTATAATTAATGAATTTAAACCTATTTCACAGAGAAAATTCAAATTAACTTAATATATAAATTATGTACTTTTTGGGTATGATGAGATAGATAACAAGACATTCTTTCTTGAGATTATTATAGCATGAAAATTATATTTTTTATCACAGCCATTATAATTGACTTCTATGGTTTCACAGATGTAAATCTGGCCTCCTAAGTGCAAAGCTGCCTTATACATGTCCTTCCAATCAATTCTAAATAAATACATTCTGATTATACCTGGCTCTAAAGCAAACTAAAGCAGAAAATCTAAGCTTTGCGAGGGAAGTAACCTTGCTTATCTTCCTCAACTTAATTTACTCAATGTTTTGCACAATATTTGAGCTTAATATTTATATAACAAACATTTATAGAATTCACTATCAAATGCATAAATAAAAATGTACATGTCCTCAACTTCATATATAGAATATTAAACTAATACATATATTCTACTGACAAGGTATCAGAGAAGGTTTCTTAGGCATAGAGATTGAGGATCTCGTCAAAACCAACCATAGGGCAGTTCAGGGTGATAGGCACTGGAGTCATCTGGTCTATCATACACCACATACTCAGCCAAGCTTGAGGATTTGACTACAACCTCAATGATAGTCATTTCACTGATAGTAAAACAGCATTCTAATGATACTGAAAGGTAGAATATTCACTTGAGTAACTTCCTTATAATTCTCATTTTTCCATTTTTAATTGATCATCACAACATTTAACATAAGTTAATCAAGACTTTACCACTCACAAGACACCACCATAGACTCTAGGAATATAACAGAAAATCAACTCAGGCAAATCATCCTGTTAGAGTTTTATATA
Organism: Artibeus jamaicensis; assembly: GCF_021234435.1. Classification (NCBI taxonomy): domain Eukaryota; kingdom Metazoa; phylum Chordata; class Mammalia; order Chiroptera; family Phyllostomidae; genus Artibeus; species Artibeus jamaicensis. Next base: position 8,790,285 of record NW_026521887.1, read on the forward strand.
AGCAGAAGTCAATGTGATAAAATAAATGGAGAAATGCAAAATGCTGCATAAGTACTTAGCAAAGGGATTTAAGTGAGACAGGGAGGTCAAAGATTGGATCCCTGAAAACTGAAAACCAAGTAAAAAAAAGGTAAGAGATATGAGAGATGGTGAAGAGGCCTGCTTTCAGCAAGAGATGACAGCAAAGTCTCTGTGATGAAACAGGAAATAAGAGGGAAAAAATGAACACAGCTGGAGTGAAGACAATGATGTGAAAAGCAGCATAAAAAGAATAAGGCAATTAGAAGTGCTGTTTGTGGAGGTCTTTTTAAAACAATTTTTAATTGTTCAGGAACAGTTTTCTACCTTTTCTCCTTTTGCCACCACCCCAGCCAATTTATTGAAGTCTTATAGGGCATGTTAAAAATTTTCAAATGAAATCTCAGAATAATGAGAAGCCACAGAAATAATTTCAGCAATGAAGTAATGTGGTCATTTATGAATTTTTATCAGGTATTCTAGTTGTCACATGGAGAATAAGCTAAAATAAGGAAAAAGTAAGTATAAAAAATAGTTATATCTGTCTGCAGGAAAGAAGATAGAGGCTGACCAACCTGATAGCCATGAGTTTAGAAAGAAACAAACACATCTTTTTTTAGAAGAATAGGCAGAACTTGGTGACTGATTGTGTATGGCTTTATGAAGAAGAGGGAAGAACCAAAGATAGCACTGCCGTTTCACTTGAGCTAGTGGACATTGGAGATTCCATGTTACCAACTGGGAAGAGCATAGATTTAGGACTAAGGTAGACTTGCAACCAAATTCAGGTTTTACTCCCCACTAGCTATCCCTTTTTGAGATAATTATTTTTATCTCTAACTCTAGAATTTCTTAGCTACAATATCTACCTCATAGAGCTGCTCTGAGGACCAAGTGATAAATATATCACCCAGTCATCTTTCTAAAAACACTACTATGTCTAGTACACAGAGGTTTTCAGAAAAATTTGGGTTCTTCCTCTTCTCTCATTAAGATACCTAGTATATTAATCATATTCCCAAATATTTCTCCAGACATTTTATATTTAAGGACTCCAAAATATTCTGTTTTCATACCTTGTGCATGGTTCTGTTACCCTAGTCACTTTCCATTTGCTATTACCTGTAAGACTTTTTCTCACACAGTTACATATGAATGGGTGATTTTGCAGAAATTAGCTTGTTATTTTTCTTCCCTGAGAATGCACATGTGAATTTTACTTTTCTTAAACTCATTTTCTTGTGTTTTTTTCTGAAAACTATTTAAAGTTCACTTCAAATCAAATGCTATAATTCATGATATTGCCCTCATCTCAATTTTTTAAAATTATCACCCTTCTGTTAGGTAGGACAGATAGTAAACCAAGGCAGAGAAGAGGAGGGAGACAGATCTCACCCACTAACTCAGTAGTCCCAAACTTGGTCCGATAATATTGCCTGGTCCAATAGTATTGCCAGGTGTTCCAGCATTGTATGAAACACCATGTTAACATGGGAGGAGGAGAGTCCTTGAAATCCTATGTATCATTTCCACTACCTAGGGAAGAAAGCCTTTGAAACTGTGTATTTATCCCAAAGTCTAGAACAGGGAAGTGGAAGTTGTCCGCCATGCTCAAAGAAGCCCATAAAACAATTTTGGTTAATTGCCTACCTCTGTTCACTATCTGCTTTATGAGGGAGTTCCTAGTGCTTACATAAAGAGTTCATAAATAACTTCGGGTAACTGCTTCAACTTTAATTAACAGCCTTTTGTCATGGATCTGTTTTACAGCAAGGTGACCAAACATAGTCCAGAGCAAGACAAGAATTCGAGCTAACAGACCTTCATGCATACCTACATTTAGGTAGTCCTGTCTTCCCAGGGTAAGATGACATCATATTTATCCACCAATCAATATGTAACTCCCTCTCCTAATCCTACCAACTATATAAATCCTCAAGACAAAGAATCTGATGCTCTTGCCACACCTGCTCCTACTGCCCTTACTTTGCCCTGCCCTAAACCTATGTCTTTTAACTTCTACCTCATGAATGCCTATTCTCTTCTATGAGAATGTTATCACTAATAAACCATGCTTGCATGCTAAAAGACTTGATGATCTGTAATTCTTTACTGTGTTGGCAAGAAGAACCAAGTTTCTCCTGTAACACTTTTACATATTCACACTTTCATATTAATTCATGCTGTCTCTCAATCATCCACATATGCATGCATTCATTAAATTTTCTTGTTGCCCATTATATTATTGGCAAACTAATAGGTGCTATAGGAGATAAAATGATGAAGAAAATTAAAACTAAGTAAATTTGAGTAGTCAGGCCCCACAGTCCCAGTTCGAAGGTTGAGGTTGGCTCGTACCCTCTGCCGAGAATCCTCCCAGAACAGCTGGAATGTGACTGTCCTTCACTGTTTCCAGAGCACCCTCTCTTGGCTCCCTGGGTGCCAGGCAGGGCTGGCTGCAACTTTCACTCCCCACAAGGCTCACCCAGTCTTATGCAAGAGATACTGTTAACACCCTCCTTTTACATCAAAGGAAGCAGAAGTGTAGCCAAGTGACTAACTTGGAGAATGGGCACCCAGAAGAAGAGAGAAAATTCTGAACTTCAAACACAGCCTTCTACTTTATGGCAGAATGCTTCCTAGCAATTGCTGTTTACCAGGCTTTTTCCTCTGTTCAACTGGGAGGGAGAAATGCTGCCAGGAGTGTGTGCGCATTTCTGCCAGGGACAGTTGTCTGCAGAGTTTCCTGGATGAAGAGAATGCTTGTCAGATGGGCACGTTCTAGTGGTTTTAGCTCCAGAGCTTAGAAACCAAGTAAGGGCCATGGATGCCATGGAGAAAAGATAAGCTGAGATGCATGCAACATGGAATGTGATGTCTGGCTCACCTGGTTTAGTGCCAAACTTCTGGAAGGTGCTTGCTGAAATGTACACATGGGACTCCTCTGTGCCTGTTGTGAACTGAGGAGAGGCAGAAGTGGTGCTATGGAAGTTGATTACCTCCCCTCTCTCCCAATTACTATGCAGCTATGGGATGGAGATTTGATGAAAGCAAGTATGTGGACCCCTGGTATGTTTTCTGCCTCATTTGGCTCACTGATATTTGGCTCTGTGTGAAGATCACCTGTACCTGTCCACCTTTGGGTCACCTCCATGTGGTCCCAAAAATGATAACTGACTGGGATTCTCACATAACCAAACCCTCCATTTCTAGTAGGCTCTACTGAGCCTGGTATGTACAATGTGGCAACAAGTCTTTCTTTATGGCTTTGAGACAAGTACCACCTTTTGAGTAATTCCTTTATTATTAGTCAAGCACTTCTTAGTATTAGAATCACTTATTTATTTAACCAATGCTTATTGAATGTCTGGTATATGCTAGATACTGTTTGAAGTACTGAAGATAGAGAAGTGACAAACATAGATGAAAATCATACCCTCTAACAGACATGAAAGTTCAGGACATGCATTTGCTCTGCATGAGGGAGTGCTATAAAGTTCTCCCCTCTGAACAGGGTGTGGGTATACATGCTGTTCACAGGCAGGATCCTACTCAGCATCTTCAGTGGAGAGAACAAGAAGACAATGGACACAGACACAACACCTTGATTCCCTAAAAAATAGAAGGGATATTGAGATAGGGTGGCTTGGCTATGCACCTGGATCAGGACAGATGGGAAACTTATGGGATGTACCCATCCACCTAGCTGGGATGTACCAGGGGGAGGTATGTGTTCACCTGTAAGCCAGTAGAGATATTGAAAGAACGTCCCATTCTCAAAGTGGCAAAACTAAATAATTGCTGTGAAACTACCATAGCCTTGTGGGTAGGGATGTACAGATATTTTATTATGCTACATGACAGACACACTGTGTACTTGTGGCTTTTGAGAACAAAAGTCATCAGGGTGCACTGTGACTTCCTGGCCATAGCCCAGCCCCATGTTTCCCATCTTTGACTATCCACAGGTGTTTGGTTTGTGTTTTTCTGTCTTTGAGGCTATTAGGTGGGCTGACAGGATCGGCAATGTCAGCAGCTTTGTTTCCCCCACTGATTGCAGGCTGTGGCCATAATATGCTGCTGTAGCCTCCTGGCCATGCCTGAAAGTAACCAGAGGGGAGGATGGAGGGTGAAAACAGGGAAACAAGGGGAAGGGTCATCAAGGAACATGTATAAAGGACCCATGGACAAGGCCAAAGCAGGGAAGGACTGAGGGTAGGGGGTGAGAGTGGGTAGGGCAGGGGAAGTGGTGGCGGGAAAAAGAAGACAACTGTACTTGAACAACAATATAAATAAATAAATAAATAAATAAATAAATAAATAAATAAATACAATGAAACAAAATCAAGAGTAGAGACCAAATGGAGACAAAGGGTAGAGATAAAGCAGGGCCTGAGTCTAAAAATGAATATAGTAGTCCACAGTTTTACTCTCCATGGTTTCAGTTACCCATGATCAACCACAGTCTAAAAATATTAAACACAAATTTCTAAAAATAAATAAGTTTTAAATTGTGAAAAAAAAACACAAAGTAAATCCTAGACCAGAAAGAAAGAACTAGATGATCAATAACTTGTATAATGGGTGAGCAAAAATAGGCTTACAGTTGTAGTCCAAAATAAATAATATGATAATCAATAAATAATAATATAAGAATAAACTCTTTGTTTCATGTACTCACAACTGTAAACTTGCTTTTGTCAATGCTGTGTGTGTATCTCTCAAAGGCATTTGAATAGATTTGTGACTAATGCTCTATAGAGAATATAAACCTCAATCTTAGTCTAGTTTTGTGAAGAAGGAGAGGCACAGTAAATAAGTTCTATAGTTGGCACTTGACACGTAAATTATCAACAGGTGATGATGAGGAAAAGACTTGCAATACTCAGGAAAGAGATTGAGGAAGCTAAGATATAAGGATGGAGAATTAAAGAACAGTGAATCATCTGGCCTGAGTTTGGTGAAAAAAAGTAGGTAGAGGGCAGATAGTAGAAGATCAAGAATATCGATAATAGCAAATTGCAAGTGACTAAGGTAACATAATTTATTTATTGGAATAAATAGCCTCTCAAGGCTTCATGGTTTGGGAGCAAAGTATAACAGTTAGACTGTGTGTACAACTTATTCTCAGGAAAGATGGGAAGGAACAGTCTCTGTCTCTGTATTCTACAAGTTCTCACTGACATTTCCCACAAGCAGGCTCACTCTCATCTACACATTAGAAACATTCCTGGCTGATGTGGGAAGTTTAGAACAGCTCAGAGACTTCCTGTCTCACTCACCAATTCATAATCAAGGCTCAAAAAATGGCATATGGGAGCCCAGGCAAAAGTGCCAGACACCTGTGTTGATGCTATGTCATACTGCTTCTCTTTCTTGGTTGACAGTAACTCAGTTTCTAAGATTGGTCTTCTGCTTTATGTTAGATTAATTTAGCTCTGACTTATCATCCTGACTAATATATCTGTCTCTCTCTAGGATGACTTCCCAGTCTTGAACATCAACCCATACCCTGCGCAATGTCATCAAGTTCCACTTCATCCTGCAGATTGTGCTTGATTTTCTAAGCCCCTGCCGAGTCATGGGACTCTGGAATACTGTTAGTCCCCAGCTTCATGTCAGTCTGCCCTTCAGTCTTATGTCCCACTCTATTTACCTCCTTTCCCCCTTCTGCTTCAAACTACTGCCAGCAAACCACACTTTATACAAAGTGGGAAGATTAGTAGAGAAAATTCACAGACTAATGCACTTTTGGGGGAGTGGTTCTGAACTGGGCTGTGAGAAATAAACATTAAAAGAAAGAGGTGAGGGACTTTCACCAAGATGAAAGCATAGGTGGAAACACTTTACCTTCTTGCACAACCAAGTTTAAAAACAACAAAGTTTTAGCAACAAAAAAGCAGCCAAACCACAGAAAATTGAACTATATGGAAGTCTGACAACAAAGAACCCTTCAGCCAAACCAGTAAGAGGGGTAGAGCAAACAGCAGAGCAGGGTCAGGCAGAAAAGACCCACCAGACCAACCCAGGTGCACTACCCAGGCTTGCTGGCAGCCGTGGGTGGATCCCAGGTGTGGAGTAGTGGGCGGACCCACTGAGGGCTGACTGCAGTCACACATTCGCACATGGATAAATCGTAAACCAGTGAAGGAGTGAGCAGTGAGGCCCCAGCAGCAGGAATTGGGAGAGGGGACCTCCATTGTCCCTCTCTGACCACACCCCCACATACCGCCTCACAAACCAGGGCCTGGCGGCCCTGCCCTGGTGAACATCTAAGGCTCCGTTCCTCATATGTAACAGGCACCAACAGATAAAAAAATGGCTCAAGAACAACTCAGAGCCCCAGAACCTATAAATCCAAGCAACTAAGAAATAGCCAAACTTTCAGATGCACAGTTCAAAACACTGGTGATCAGGATCCTCACAGAACTGGTTGATTTTAGTCACAAGTTAGAGGAACATATGAAGGCTAAACTAATTGAAATGAATGGAAATGCACAGGAAACCAACAGTAATGGAAAGGAAACTGGGACTCAAATCAAAGGAGTGGACCAGAAGGAAGAAAAGAATGACCAAACAGAAAAGGATAAAGAAACAAGAATTCAAAAGAATGAGGAGAGGCTTAGGAACCTCCAGGACATCTTTAAACGTTCCAACATCCAAATTATAGGGGTACCAGAAGGGCAAGAGGAACAGCCACCAGTGGAAAACTTATTTGAACAAATAACAAAGGAGAACTTCCTCAATCTGGCAAAGGAAATAGACTTCCAGGAAATCCAGGAAGCTCAGAGAGTCCCAAAGAAGTTGGACCCAAGAAGAAACACACCAAGGCACATCATAGTTACATTAGCCAAGATTAAAATGAAGGAGAGAATCATAGAAGCAGCAAGAGCTAAGGGGACAGTCACCTACAAAGGAGTTCCCATCAGACTGTCAGTGGATTTCTCAAAAGAGACCTTACAGGCAAAAGGGGCTGGAAAGAAGTATTCCAAGTCATGAAAACCGAAGACCTACACCCAATATTGCTCTTTCCAGCAAGCTTTCATTTAGAATGGAAGGGCAGATAAAGTGCTTCTCAGATAAGATCAAATTCAAGGAGTTCACCATCACCAAGCCCTTATTATTATGAAATGTTAAAGGGACTTACCTAAGAAAAAGAAGATAAAAAAGATGAACAGTGAAAGGACAGCAAACTCACAGTTATTAACAACCACACCTAAAACAAAAGCAAACTAAGAGGACAGCTAGATCAGGAGTAAACCATAGAAATGATCTCATGGAGGGTTAGCAACCGGGGAGTGGGAGAAGGAGAAGGGGGAAGAAGGTACAGAAAATAAGTAGCATAGACGGTAGGTAGAAAATAGACAGGGGGGAGGGCAAGAATAGTATGGGAAATATAGAATCTAAAGGACTTGAGACACGTGGTCATAAACTAAAGGGGGAATGGTGGGGGAGGGGTGTGCAGGGTGGAGGGGAATGAATTGGGGGAAATAGAACAACTGTAATGGCATAAGCAATAAAATATACTTTTAAAAAAAGAAAGAGGTGAGAATGAGATTGTCAAAGTAAAGTAGAAAAGCTTAGAATATTGAAAATAAGAGAGAAAAAATTAAATGTAATACTGAGCACAAATTTACTTTATGGCTCAAAAATCTCACCTCGAATAATTTACCCTGAAGATGCACCTCCAAAAATATGAAAATACGAGTTTATTCATGTATTATTTATATTTCTAAATAGCAGAAATGCCTAAATGCTCAAGCATGTAAAATTAACTTATGTCACCTATATATAATTGAGTCTTATGAATTTGAAAAAAGAATGAGGAAGGTTTCTTTGTACTAATATGAAGTGAATTCCAGGGTATAATGTTGAGTTGCAAAGCAGAGTGCAAAAGAACATGTATAACATGCTACCTTTTACATTGGAAAAACTGAAAAATAATAACATATGTATTTCCCTTTACCAAAAATGAGCACATATACAGATAAAACAGAAAGGAATAAAGATTAATTACCTAGAAGATATGAGGTGAAGCAGGATGAAAAGTTTAAGGAAGAAAGTAACCATTCATTAAGTAAAATTTTTGTGTGAAGTTTTGACTTTTGGAAACATGTTAATGTTCCACATATAAAAAATGAAATGAAATCAGTGGAGATAGAAGGAAAAAATCCTAAAACTAAAAGCGGTATGAAATAAGTTCAATTATATTTTAAACAAGTACCATTACAACACTAAAGGGTGAGAGAAAAAGAAATTCAAGTGATTTGTGAACACAGTATTTGACTACATACCCCAATCTTGGGCATAATTGGGGTTGGGTAAAAATGACAGGGGGGTATATTGCAAATCCTGAAATTAAAAAAATAGATTATTTAAAAATTTTTAAAGATTTTATTTATTTTTAGAGGGGAAGGAAAGGAGAGAGGGAGAGAAATATCAATGTATGGTTGCCTCTCATGCGTCCCCCGCTGGGAACTGGCCTGCAACCCAGGCATGTGCCCTGACTGGGAATTGAACCATAGTTGTTCGGTTTGCAGGCCCACCCATGCTCAATCCACTGAGCCACACCAGCCAGGGCCAAATCCTGAGATTTTTTTATAGCTTTTTTTTCTGTATAATTGTATGTATGAAGCAATTAAAAAATCAATTTCAGATATAGTGGTTAAATACGCTTATGTTGGAGACAAAGTAGAATTCTCACTGCGGAAGATGAGACATCTAAATATGGAAGGGGAAAAACAAGAAATAACCATGTGGGAATAGATTGGAGATATTCAGAAATAGATTGGAGATAGTTGGAAATATTGATGTAAATTCATGATTTTAAAACATTCTTACATATGTATAGGTACATGCATGTATATGTGCATGCATGTATATGCATTTGTGTGTATATACATATGTATGAATGTACTAAGCATGAATTTACATATATATATGCATATATATAAATAATTAATGCATGTAGTCATTAGCCTATTGGCAGAAAGGGCCAACTCCAGTAGATATAAGCATTTCTATTGTTCATAATTTTTATTCTAGTACCATTTTCCACTAAAAGAAACCAGGATTCCTAGAAAAATGGTTGATTCTTAAGCCAGCGCAGGGCAGGAGCAATGTCACTATGAAATATTTTATTATTTCTGAAAGTAAAGAACTGCTAAAACAAAACAAAACAATGGATACATGTCACTAGGACAAAGAAGCTAGTTTGAAGAGGCTCTGGTAGTCTAATCTGGAATAATTACATACAGTAATGATTAACAAACCATAGAAATCATTAAAATTGTGACTCTGGTTTGATAATAAATAACTAGAAAAATGAATAATTGTTAAATGAGTAGAGATTCTCGTTTATGGTAGAATGTTGAGTACCAACTGGTAAATATGGAAAGAATGTTGGAATTTGGAAATTATCATTTATCATTCATAATTGTAAACAATGCCAGATCTGGTGAGAGTCACCCATAGATGGTAAATTGGGATATTTTATGAACTGGGATATCTTATTATGATTTCAAAGTGTTTCTCCACAGACTGCTTATTTCTGACAACAGTACAATCAGTAGTTACAGAGCTCAGACATTAGACAATATCTTGACCAGGTGATCAAAATTAACCTCACCAGTGACAGAACACAGATATTATGTACTTCCAGATGACACATTCTGAGAGCACATAATCATCTGTCTAGTATTTCAGCTAAGAATGTGTAACATGAACCTAATCATGAGGACTCATCACACAAACCAAAAATGAGTTAAATTCTATTTTTAAAAAGTTGGGGACAATTTTCTTCAAAATCATCAATGCTACAATGTCATCATCTGTGGCAATTGTCCACATTAAAGAAGGCTAAAGAGAGATGACAACTAAAGATAACACTGCCCCTATAACATTATACTGAATCCTATACAGGGTGGGAGCCTGGGGTGGGAATTATAAAGTACATTGTTGAATAAATTAAAAAAACAGGAATATGAATGGTAGATTACATAAAAGGATTATGATGTAACACCGATAGTGTTAAAATATAGGGGTATAGATGTCTGAGAAATATGTTTTTTATGTTATTAAATATTTTTATCTATCAAAAGAATTTTCTCCTTGTTAAGTATCTAAGGTAGTGAATCACATGTTTAGATTTCTTATGTTGAAACATATTTGGTTTCCTAAACTAACCCATAATTGCTATTAACATATTATTTTTAAAATACCCTGAATTTAATTTGGAAATAAATAAACAAGTTTTTTTAAAAGCCGTGACTGATATGGCTCAGTGGGTTGGGCTTTGTCCTATAAAGCTAAAGATTGCTGGCTCAATCCCCAGTCAGAGTACATGCTTGGTTCCCAGTTCCAGGAACTAGGTCAAGTTTCCAGTTGGGGCCCTGCAAGATGTAACCAATCAATGTTTCCCTCACACATCAGTATTTCTCTTTCTCTCTTTCCCTCTGTCTAAAAACAAATAATTTTTAAATAAAAAGTACAGTCTTTATAAAAAAGAAAAGGAAAAATCCAAAAATAAAGAACAAAAACAAACAAAATTCAAATTTTATTATTTATTTAACAAAGTTTGGAAAACAGGAAGTTTTCAAAACAAAAGAGAGTGTTGGGGGAAGGAATGTGTGGTTGCAAGCACATTTGGAGAGATGGGTGTTATGAACTGGAAATAAAAATCCTACTTACAGAAAAGACTGAATTGCTAAAAGAAAGAAGAATATCAGTAAACTCAGAAAGTGACCTGACTGCTGAGACCATTTGTCAAGATTCCGAGTTGGTCCACTCACACCCTGCATTGGGTATGGCCCTAATTCCCACTAGCAAAACAACCTCATTGCATTTAGTCAGCACAGGGAATTTTGTCACAAAGACTGTGGGAAGGTCTTAGCTCTGATTACGGGACTTCATCAACAAAACAACCTTCAGTAGGGAAAATATTCATTCATGTGGTTAAATCATTGCCTATAGCAGGAAGAGCACTGGCTCACACCCCTTGAACAACATAAGAATTACACAAAGAGCTTTAAAATCCCACTGTAGTCCAGACTACACAGTAAGACAACTGAATCACAGCCTCTAATTTAGGACAAGAGCATTCTCAAGTTCAACCAAGTTAAGAAAATCTGACTTTGAGGCTCCATATACCCAAATGTTAAAAGACTATTTAATTATAGTAATACAGGCTGAAAATTACTGAAACCAAAATGGTAGTTGTTATTTATTTATTATTTATTTGTTGTTCAATTACACTTGTCTCAATTTTTTCAACCTCTGTTGCTCTCCCCTGCTCTCCACTCTCATCCTGCTCTCCCAGTCAATGCCCACCCTATTGTCCATGTCCATGGTCCTTTATACATGCTCCTTGACAAGAACTTTCCCTTCTTTTCCCCATTATCCTCCTCCCCCCTCCATTCTAGTCATTATTGATTTGTTCCTTATTTCCAAGTGTCTGGTTCTTTTTTGCTTGTTTGTTTTGTTCATTAGATTCCACTTATAGGTGAGATTATATGGTATTTGTCTTTGGTACCCTAGCTTATTTCACTTAGCATAATACTAATAGGGTTTTGGCAATTAATTTTAGCAGCTTCTCTGAAAATTCCTAAAAATATATTTTTCAGAGCAGATACCAGTTCCTAGTACAAAAGGGAGAGAAACCTGTCAGATCGGAGGAGGAGAAGCCAGCAAGCCAGCAGTTGCCAAGCATACATGAAAATAAGGGACCAGAAACCTCAGTGGTCATGGAGGAACCAGAGGGTAGGGAGATAGCAACGGTACAGTAGTCTCCGAATGGAGCAAAGAGAAATAGCAGGGATCTCCCCCGGTGCATGGTTGGGGGACCAGTGCCCAGTGGCAAGAGCTCAACGGCACCTGGGCCAACGTTCAGCACCCAGAAGTCTCCTTCCCTAGGATTTTTGGGCCGGGACCTGCCAGGTGGTCCAACCAGAGAGGAGCAGAGGGGATTTCAGCCTGCACATAGTTCGGGGGTCCAGTGCCTGGCCCACAGTGTGTCTCCGTGAGTGCCTGATGGCCCCTGGAACAGCATTAAGGGCCCAGATGGGTTCCCTGAGCTGCTACATCCCTAGGATTTTTGGGGGGAGGTTGGCCAGGGGACCCAGACAAACACAGGAGCAGAAGGGATTTCAGCCCGCGCACAGTTCGGGGGATCAGTACACACCACGCAGCATGCCATGAAGTATTCAGAGAGTTTCTAGGTCGGCTCCCAGTCCTCAGATCAGCTCCTGGCTTCCAGTCCATCCCCCTCAGACTATCTGGAAGCCCCGGGCGCTGAGGGGTCCTGGGGAAAGAGCTGAGACCCTCAACCCCCTCCCTTTCTGGCCAAGCAAGGTGGGGTGCCAGGAGAGACTTGTTTGATAGTTTGAGTAGAGGGTGCTGAGGACAAAGGGCCCCAACCGAGGACTCTGTGGTTGCAGCTCAGGAGAACTGATAGGTACAACCTGGGGCTCTGAATCCAATAGACACAACAGCCTGGTCTGCTCCACACCCAGCTTGGCAGCGAACCGAGATTCGGCAGAGGACCTAGAGCTTCCCCACAGAACGGGGGCAGGTCTGGGCTCAATGCCGAGGCAACCAGGCAACTGGGCTGGAGCAGGCACCCCCAAGCACCACAAACCAGCCCATGGCAGTAACCCCTGGGAGGGGAGTGCTGTGAGGAAGTCCTAGTTCCCCATTATAGGGAGCTACGGAGAGCCTCCAAGTGTCTGGCTCCTGAGTGAGGGCTGGCAGAAAAATCACAACAATCGATCCTCAGCCAACTGCAGCCAGAAAATCCAGTACAGCTAGTTTGAAACCAACAAGTTAGGTTTCCTTTTTGTTGTTGTTTTGAGGGGGTTTTTTTCTTTCTCTTTATTTTAACTTTATTTTATTTTATTTTTATTCTTTTTATTTTTCTTACTTTTCATTCTTTTTCCATTCCTTTTCTTTATCTTTTTGCTTTTTTATTCTATTATTTCTTTTAAATTTTATTACTGTTTCATCTTTTGATACTTTTGTCCTCTTTTCTCAGATTTTCTGTTTTATTCCTTCTTCTTTTCTTACTAAACTTATTGCTCTTTCTTCCATTCCCCTACCCTTTTTTCTCTTCCTCTTATTTCTTCCTTGTCTTTTCTTTCTTTTATCCACAAGAGTCACAATCAACTTGAAAATATGAAAAGACACGAGCTGGACCCATAGAAGAGGCCACCCAATAGTAGAGTCAGAGAGAAAAATTGCACTTTGCTATAGGAGAGAAGCCAAAAGTTGCTGCATATTTGAGTAGGGGGAAGCAGAGAACAACAGGACAACCAAAAGAGACTGCACCACTGAAGTTCACAGGCAATCCACCACAGAAGTTTACACCATAAATCCAGAGAGACAGAACAGATAAATCTAAGAAGCTGAGGCTAAGAAGAAGAGTATCATAAACAATGGGAAGACAAAGAAACAATCCCCAAATGAAAGGAAGGGAGGAACCCTCAGAAACAATGTTAGATGAAATAGAGGCAAGTCAACTATCAGATACTGAATTCAAAGCACTGGTTATCAGGAAGTTCAAAGAACTCACAATGAGCTACCAGAAACTACTGGGGAGCTATAATGATCTCACCATGAACTATATCAACATGAAAAAGGAAATGGAAATTATTAGCAAGGGACAAGAGTAAATGAAGAATACAATTTATGAATTGAAAAGCACAGTAGAAAGTATTAAAAGTAGAGTCCATGAGACAGAAGATAGGATTAGTGAGTTGGAGGACAAAGTAGAAAGCATCTCACAGAAAGAACAGGAAAGGGAAAAGAGGCTCAGAAAAAATGAAGAGGGGTTAAGAGAAATGCAATACAATATGAAACATAATAACATCCGAATAATAGAAATACCAGAAGGAGAAGAAGAAGAACAAGGGATAGAAAATCTATTTGAAAGAGTAATGAGAGAAAATTTTCCTAATTTGATGAGAGAAAAAGTCATACAAATCCAGGAATCACAGAGAGTCCCAATCAAGAGGAACCCAAGGAGGCCCACTTCAAGACACAGCATCATTAAAATGACAAAATTCCAAGACAAAGAGAGAATCTTAAAGGCAGCAAGGGAGAAAAAAGAAATAACATACAAGGGAGTCCCAATAAGGTTAGCTACTGACTTCTCAATGGAAACACTCCAAGCAAGAAGAGAATGGCAAGAAATATTCCAAGTAATGAGAAAGAGAGGCCTAAAACCAAGGCTACTTTACCCAGCAAGGCTCTCAATCAAGATAGAAGGCCAAATAAAGAGCTCCCAAGACAAAAAAAAGTCTAAAAGAATTTGCTGCCACCAAGCCAGCTCTACAAGAAATACTAAAAGGACTGCATTAAGGAAAGGAAGAAAAAGAGACAGACAGAGAGGAACACAAGTACAAAAATGGCAATGAATAAGTACCTATCAATAATAACCTTAAATGTAAATGGATTAAATGTTCCCATCAAAAGACACAGAATAGCTGCATGGATAAGAAAGCATGACCCACACATATGCTGCCTACAAGAGACCCACCTCAGGACAAAAGACCATCACAGACTAAAAGTGAAAGGCTGGAAACAAGTTTTCCAAGCAAACGGACAAGAAAAAAAAAGCTGGGGTAGCAATTCTCATATCATACAAAATAGACTTAAAAAAAAGGGCCATAGAGACCCAGAAGGTCACTTCATTATACTCAAGGGAACAATCCACCAAGAAGACATTAACATCGTAAATATATATGCACCCAACATAGGAGCACCCAAATATATAAAGAAAATCTTAGAGGAATTAAGAAAGATATAGACAGCAACACAATTATAGTGGGGGATTTTAACACCCCCACTATCAAAAATGGACAGATCTTCCAAACAAAATATCTACAAGGACATTGTGGCATTAAACAACAGCCTTGATGAAATGGACCTGATATATACAGAGCCCTTCATCCCAAAGAAGCTAAATACATATTCCTTTAAAATGCACGTGGAACATTCTCAAAGATAGACCACATGATAGGACACAAAATGAGCCTCAACAAATTCAAGAATATTGAAATCATACTAAGCATTTTCTCTGACCACAAGGGACTGAAATTGGAAACCAACTCCAAAGGAAAAAAACCCCAAACACCCAAAATCATGGAGACTGAATGGTATGCTATTAAACAACAAATGGGTCAAGAATGAAATTAGGGAAGAAATCAAAACGTTTCTGGAAACAAATGAAAACAATCTCACAACAACCCAAAACTTATGGGACACAGTGAAGGCAGTCCTGAGAGGGAAGTTTATAGCAATACAGGCCTACCTAAAGAAGATAGAAACATTTCAAACAAACAACCTTACTCTACGCCTGCAAGAACTCGAGGAACAACAACAAAAACAGCCCAAAGCAAGTAGAAGAAAGGAAATAACCAAGATCAGAGCAGGACTAAATGACACAGAGACTAAAAACAATCCTAAGGATAAATGAATCCAGGAGTTGGTTCTTTGAAAAGATAAACAAAATAGCCAAGCCCTTAAGTAGTCTCATCAAGAAAAGAAGAGAGCAGACACAAATAAACACAATCAGAAATGAAACAGGAGAGATAACGATTGATACCACAGAAATAGAAAGGGTTGTAAGAAATTACTATGAAGAACTGTATGCCAAGAAATTTGAAAACCTAGGGGAAATGGACACATTTCTAGAAAAATATAATCTTCCAAAACTCAATGAAAAAGAAGTAGAAAACCTGAATAGACCAATAACAGCAAAAGAAATTGAAGCAATAATCAAAACCTCCCGAAGAACAAAACCCCTGGACCAGATGGTTTCACAGAGAAGTCTACAAAGCATTTAAGGAAGGGCTAACCCCTATTCTTCACAGACTATTCAAAAAAACCCAAAAGGATGGAAAACTCCCAAACTCCTTTTCTGAAGCCAGCATGATCCTAATTCCAAAACCAGATAGAGATACAACGAAGAAAGAAAACTTCAGGCCAATATCGCTGATGAACATAGATGCTAAAATCCTCAACAAAATATTGGCAAATCGCATCTAACAATATACCCAAAGGTTATACACCGTGACCAAGTGGGATTCATCCCAGGGATACAAGGATGGTTCAACATTTGCAAATCAGTAAATGTAATTCATAACATAAACAAATGCAAAGACAAAAACCACATGATCATATCAATAGATGCAGAAAAAGCTTTTGATAAGGTACAATATCCATTTATGATAAAAACACTCAGCAAAGTGGGAATAGAGGGAGCATTCCTCAATATAATAAAGGCCATATATGAGAGACCTACAGCCAATATCATACTCAATGGGCAAAAACTAAAAGCTTTTCCACTAAGATCAGGAACAAGACAAGTATGTCCACATTCACCACTTCTATTCAATATAGTTTTGGAAGTTTTAGCCACAGCGATCAGGCAGGAAAAGGAGATAAAAGGCATCCAAATAGGAAAGGAGGAAACAAAACTGCCATTGTTTGCAGATGACATGATAGTGTACCTGGAAAATCCTACAGACTCTACCAAAAAACTGCTCAACATAATAAATGAATTTGGCAAAACAGCAGGATACAAAGTCAATATCCAGAAATCAAAGGCATTTTTGTATACTAACAATGAATCAGCAGAAGCAGAAATCAAGGAAATAATCCCATTCGATATAGATATAGCAAAAAGAAAAATAAAATATCTGGGAGTAAACCTAACCAAGGAGGTAAAAGACCTGTATGCAGAAAACTACATAGCCCTGAAGAAAGAAATCAATGAAGACACAAACAAATGGAAACATATACCTTGTTCATGGATTGGAAGAATTAATATCATCAAAATGTCCATACTACCCAAAGCAATATACAGATTCAATGCAATATCTGTTAAAGTACCAATGGCATATTTCACAGACATAGAACAAACACTTCAAAAATTTATATGGAGCCACAAACGACCCCAAATAGCAGCTGCTCTTTTGAGAAAGAAGAACAAAGTAGGAGGGATCACAATACCTGATATCAAACTGTATTACAAGGCCACTGTAATCAAAGCAGCCTGGTACTGACATAAAAACAGGCACATAGACCAATGGAACAGAACAGAGAGCCCAAAAATCAACCCAACTCTCTACAGTCAATTAATATTCAACAAAGGGGCAATAACATAAAATGGAGTAAAGATAGCCTCTTCAACAAATGGTGTTGGGAGAACTGGACAGCTACGTGCAAAAAAATGAAACGAGCATAAACCTACACCATACACCAAAATAAATTCAAGGTGGATAAAAGACTTAAATATAAGCTGTGACACCATTAAAGTCCTACAAAAGAACATTGGCAAGAAAATCTCAGATATTCCATGCAGCAACATTTTTACTGATATGTTCCCTAGAGCAAGGAATATAAAGGAAAGAATAAACAAATGGGATCTCATCAAAATAAAAAGCTTCTGCATGGCTAAAGAAAACAGTATTAAATTAAAAAGACGACCATCCGTATGGGGAAACATATTTGCCAATGATACTTCAGACAAAGGTTTAAATTCCAAAATATACAAAGAACTTACATGACTCCACTCTAAGAAGACATCTAACCTAATTAAAAAATGGGAAAAGGACTTAAACAGACACTTCTCCAGAGGACATACAGAATATCCAGAGACACATGAAGAGATGCTCAATATTGTTAGCTATCAGAGAGATGTAAATTAAAACCACAATGAGATACCACTTTACACCAGTCAGGATGGCTATCATAAACAAAGCAACTAACAACAAATGTTGGAGAGGTTGTGGGAAAAAGGGGTCCTTAGTTCACTGTTGGTGGGATTGCAGACTGGTACAACCATTATGGAAAACAGTATGGAATTTTCTCAGAAAAATAAAAATTGACCTGCCTTTTGACCCAGCAATTCCACTGCTAGGATTATATCCTAAGAATACTGAAACATCAATTTCGAAGAACCTAGGCACCACAATGTTCATAGCAGCACAATTTACAATAGCCAAGAGATGGAAGCAACCTAGGTGCCCATCATTAAATCAATGGATCAAAAATTGTGGTACACATACACAATGGAATTCTATGCAGCAGAGAGAAAGAAGGAGCTACAACCCTTTGTAACAACATGGGTGGAACTGGAAAGCATTATGCTGAGTGAAATAGGCCAGGTAGTGAAAGACAAATACCATATGATCTCACCTTTAACAGGAAGCTAAATAATAAAGCAAACAAGGAAGCAGAATAAAAACAAAGACACTGAAATAGAGAACAAGGGGACAGTGACCAGAAGGGAGAGGGAAGGGAATTTAAGGGGGAAAAGGAGGAGGGATTTGGAGGAAAAAGTATGAAGGACACATGGATGAGGACTAGGGAGGGAGGAAATGGGAGGGAGGTGGGGAGTACAGGGCGGGAGGGTGGCTGGAATGGGAGAAATATCAAAAAACTGTACCTGAAAAATAACTAAATAAAATTATTTTTAAATCAACAAAATTGCAAAAGCAACATAATTAAAATTAACATTAAATTAATGAAGTAGCATGTTTTTGTTAAATGACACTGTCACCTGCAATGGGAATATGATGTACTCTCTTGTGTGTAATTGTGAAATTTGTGGGTTTATACCACCTTTTTGTTCACAAAATTTATTTGGTGCAACCAAGCACACAACTTATATAAAGTCCATTTTCTGTTCCTTTTAAAAAATAAAATAAAATATATAAAAACTAAAATTAGATTATTTCACTTAAGTACCATTGTAGATTAAAATTCTTACCTGCATTAGAGCAGATGATATCTTGAGAATTCTTGCACATCTCGTTACTTTTTTTCTTTGTCAGTTCACAATTAGTTGGGTACTGGCAAGCTTCCCCAGACCATCCTCTGTCACATTTGCACTTTCCACAGTCACACTTACCATGGCCTGAGGATTTAACATCATATCATTTAGACCAAAATTGTTTTTAAAAATTGTCCTAATTAAAAGTCTTAAGGGTAATGTTGGTTCAAGACTGAACTATAATAAATTCAAACACATGTATATTACAGTGACTGAAGGGTAATGCTATTATTATATACAGTATAAAGGAGTATGTAAATTTCATTTAAATAATCAATTTTGATAAATCATACTAAAATATTAATGTATAGAGACATTAGGATAGATATATCAAAATTGTGATAAACCATAGCATAAAATTTAGCACAGGAAAGAAAAATACCCACTTAGTGCCTCCACATTGCAGAGACAAAAGCCCAGTAAAAATTATTTCTGTGTAAGTACATTTTATAACACATAAAACTATAAACTCTGCATAAGAAATTTTACATGAATCTCCACTAAATGAAACTTTAGACTCATATTTATTTGAATCTAAGTTGTAAAATTGTATAGTTATATAAATACCACCTTGGAAAAGATTGACATGAAAGTTTAGTATATATCTTGTTTCTCAATGAGAAAATTTGGTTCAAGAATCAAAAGAATAAGTCCAATATTCACCTACCACCATGCAAATTTCTCAAGCTTTCATGCTCTCATATTAACAGTTTGTTGTTTTCATTATTGTGATCATTAACTTTATTAAATCCTACTTGATGAAGCCCACTAATGTTTTCATTAATTATATACTAGTCTGACTGAAGTGCAAAACATGTACAATCCTTGATCTTTGTCCTTGTAGAATTTACAAAGTTGGGACTGATACACAAAGAGGATTGTCTGTCAGACCTTGTGTTATGTTGAGCAATATAGACTATGACCTATAGAAGTAAAAAGGGAGAGACTTTTTGGACTTCCCTCACCTTTAAATAGGCCTTGAAAGGGGAGGAGAGTCTAAATAGATGGCAGGGAGAGTATTTTTATATTACTCAAGATAGTAATATTATGGCTTAATCCCTCAAATCCATAGGCCACAATGGAATGGAATCCTTGATCTGGTGCTAACAGTTTATTCAATGTGGCAGCCAAAATCCACACAATGAAGTCCAGATGGTCAGTCAGAATGAATGGCTCAGAGGGACCCCTTTTAGGAATGTTCAGCACAGCCTGCATCTCTGATTGGCTACAACTTTAAAACTCAGTGTGTGACCCAGTCCATGTAAATGTTTCTATTGTTGTTGCATTTTTTCAAATTAGTTATGCTATTTTGCAAACAAATCCTTTCATGCCCCTTTAATTGCAATTTACTTCATCCAGTGCATATTACTCTGTCAACATTGTACATCACTGTCTGGTCCTACATAATAATGTTTATTTCAGCCAACTTGGAATCATTTACAAACATAAGTGATCTTTCCTGCCAACCAACCAGTCTATTTATAAAAGTATTAAGCCAAATTCTTAAAGTATCTAAGGCCCTTTAGTAAATGAAGTGTCTTGGTAACTATAAGGACTCATTAGCAATGTTAGTGTGTTATGTTGAACCACACGAAATCCTCACTTTTATAATTTGAATATCAGCTATTTCTTATGATTCATCCTCATAAAAAGGTTCCATATCAACAAAGGTAATGGAAATGATTTAAAACATAAAGGAATATGGTAGTAATAAATTGCTTAATCTTGAATAAAAGAACAGTGAATGCTTGATTTATATTGGATGGGACACTTTATTTGGAGATAAATACATACTTTTTTAGAAATAAAATTATCTGCAGACCATTTTTACTCTTTATGCACAGTTAGTAAGAGCTTTGCAGACCTCAGGGGATAAGGTTGTTATATTGTCATGTTAATCTCCATCACAGTGTCAATAACACGGCTTCGAAAGACAACCTTTTGTCAAAATAATTTATCCATTGTGCATTAGCTTTCAGAGGCTTCCATATAAAGTACCACAAATTGGGTAGCTTAAAGACAACAGAAATTTATTCTCTCACAGTTCTCAAGCCCAGAAAACTGAAATCAAGGTGTTAGCAAATTGGTTTCTTTTGGAGGATCTTAGAAAGAAACTGTACCATATCTTTCTCCTAGATACTGGTCCTTTTCCTATAAAATCGGTGTTCATTAGCTTCTGACAGCTTAACTCCAATCTCTGTTTCTGTCTTCACATGGCTTTTTCCTCTGTGTGTCTGTGTCTTTGTGTTTTTCTACATATAATTGCATTCATTGGATTTAGAGCCCATCCTACTCCAGTATGTCCTCAACTTAACTTAATTACATCTTCAAGGACCCTATATTCAAATGTTGCATTCACAGGCTCCAGCTATTAAAACTTCAAATATTTGGGGGGAAAATATAGTTCAACCCATGACAATTGCAAATAATACACCCTAATTATTTTTTCCCTAACTTAAATTCAAGTAAAAGGTGGGGCAATTTTTTCTCTTATATATGAAAACAAACTTGCTAGGTCTGGCAGCAAGACCCCCTCCTCCACATTTCTAACACTGGGAGGGGCCTGAAAACCTACTCACACCCAGAATTAAATACACACTTGATCCCACAGCTCTGCAGGTCCCTCCCCTTCCCTGTTCCTCCCACAATAGTTGCTCCTTAACCACCAACTCAGCCTAAAGACAACTGAATTCTCAGAGTCCAGGGGAAAAGCACAGCACACAGCAGGCTCTCAGAGAGAATTGGGGACCTTGAGGGTGAAAAGTCCCAGGTCCCAGGAGTCTCAGTCTAGGAGAGCAAAATAGTAGGCACCAGAGTTTCAAGTGTCCACATCCCCTTGGCTTTTGAGACATACCACCACATCCTGGCCTTGGAAATGACTGGCCAAGAAGAGCTAGAGCAGAACCCCTAAATCATGAGGCCCAGAACAAGGTTCTAATTGCACAGGATGGCCACTGTCCAGGGCTACAGAAAATCCTAACCAGCAAAGCATTCACCATTCCTGGCTGTTTAGACCATTCCAGTTCTGATTCTTCTCCAGATAAGTCAATTTCCAAAACTACAAAATGTGATCTTAAAATAAAGCATTCAACATGCTTGATGATGAATCTGTTGCCCTTCAAATAAGTTCCCAAGGAATCAAACAAAAACAAACACACAAAACAAGAATGTCAGAGAAATGCCAAAATAACTCCCTGCCAAAAGAATGAAGATGAAAAAAATGTAAGGCTATCATTTTCAGGGCTGTTGGTGGTATAGTGAAGACAAACCACAGTGGAAAGTAAAATCCAATAATTTAGTCTCCTGTTCAAGTGAGAACCTGAAGCCCCAGCTGGCTCTCTCTAGTGGTTCCCAGTAAACTAAGGTCTTGATCTCCACTGATAAAGAAAAGGCATTCCAACAAACCAAAAATATATTTTTTAAATTTTTAATTAAACAACGCAACAAGCAGTGCCACCATTATTTCTTAATTTATTTTAGCTGGGTAATGTAAAGGCAGCGGTGATGAATTCATTAAAATACATTAGTGCACGATGAAGGAAAACTGATGCTAATTATTTTTAAATGACAACAAGCTGTTTTAAAATGGGAATAAAGACTACCAGTATTGAAGAACTTTAAAGAAATCAATCAGGACTTTGGGAGAAGTTCCAGGCAAGATGGAGGGGCAGGTAGAAACCCTTCACTTCCTCACACAATCAAAAGGAAGATAACAACCAAGCTAAAATCGATAAATAAGCAAAAGTGCCAGAAAATCAAACTTCATGAAAAAAAAATCAACCGGAACAACCAGACTGGTAAGGTGGCAGACTATGCAGGCCAACTCAGAAAAACTGCCACCAGGCACAGAGGTGGGTCACTGGCCAAAGGTGAAACTGAGACTCAGAGTTGACTGTGTACTATGGTGGTTGCCATGGTGGGAGAAACTCCCAGTCTCACATGAGAGAGTCTGTTGGAAGGTTTGCTAGATAGGAGCAAGCGAGCTGCATTGTTCCCTCTCTGGCCCCTCCCTCACAAGGCAGCATTGAAAGGCAACAAAGAAGGTTGCTCTGCCCAGGTGAATACCCAAGGCCCCACCCCCTTACAACTTATCAGTTGCAGCAAGACAAAGAAATATGACCCAAATGAAAGAACAGAACAAAATCTCAGAAAGAGAACTAAGCAATGAGGAGATAGCCAGCCTATCTGATGGAGAATTTAAAACCTTGGTGATCAAAATGCTCACAGAACTGATTGAGCTTGGTCAAAAATGAAAAAAAACAAAGGGATACCCAAAGTGAAATAAAGCAAAATATTCAGGAAACCAACAGTGACAGGAAGAAAACCAGGACTGAAAGCAACAATTTGAAACAAAAGGAAAAAATAAACATCCAACTGGAACCAAATGAAGAAATGAGAATTCAAAAAAGTGAAGAGAGTCTTACAAACCTCTGGGACAACCTGAAATGTTCCAATATCCAAATCATAGGGATGTCAGAAAAAGAAAAACAACAGCAAGAACAAATAATGAAGATAAATTTCCCCAATCTGGCAAAGGAAATAGATTTCCAGGAAGTCCAGGAAGCTCAGAGAGTCCCAAAGAAGTTAGATCCAAGGAGGAACATACCAAGACACATCATAATTAAATTACCCAAGATTATAGTTTATCTATAAAGAGAGAATCCTAAAAGAAGCAAGAGGAAAAGACACAGTTACCTACAAAGGAGTGCCCATAAGACTGTCAACTGATTTCTCAAAAGAACCCTTGCAGGCAAGAAGGGGCTGGAAAGTATTTGAAGTCATCAAGGGCAAGGGCTTATATCCAAGCTTACTCTCTCCAGCAGAGCTATCATTTGGAATGGAAAGACAGATAAAGTGCTTTCCAGATAAGGTCAAGTTACAGTAGTTCATCATCACCAAGCCCTTATTATATGAAATGTTAAGGGACTTATCTAAGTAAAACAAGATAAAAAATAGGAACAGTAAAATGACAACAAACTCACAACTATGAACAAATGATCCTAAAAGAAAAGAAAACCAATAAAACAAAAACTAAGAAAAGAACCAGAACAGGAACAGAATCAGAAAAATGAACATCACACAGAGGGATTTTTGGGGAAGGGGAAGGGAGGAATAAGGGGGGGGAAGGTACAGGGAAGAAGAAGCATGATTAGTAGGCATAAAATACACAGGGAGAGATAAAAATGGTATAGGAAACAGAGGACTCAAAGAACTTATATGTACAACCCATGGACATACACTAAGCCAGATGGGGAATGCTGGAGGGTTGGGGGGTAGAGTGGAGGGGAGATAAAGGGGGAAAAATTAGGAAAACTGTAATAACATAATCAATAAAAGTACTACAAAAATAAAAAGAATAATTAATCAGCCATATCCAAATAGCAATGAAAAGTAATTACACTTTTCTTTGGCAAATATCCAAAAGAAAAAATAAAGACAGAGGAGACAGCCCTTATTTTTTTTTTAATTCAATAGTATTTGGGATGAAAATAAACTGCCAAAACAAATGCATTTATTGGATTAGCTATATGTCTTTGTCTTCAAGTCCTTTTGAACTCTAAAAATGGTCAAAAGTAGATAGATAGATGATAGATTGATGATAGATGATAGATGATAGATAGATAGATAGATAGATAGATAGATAGATAGATAGATAGATAGGATATTAGGTAAAGCATAGGATGAGTGGTTTGAATATTATTTATCTATGAGAAAGAAGAAAATCTTGCCATTTGGGACAACATGGAGAAAGCTTAAGGGAATTACGGTAAATGAAGCAAGTTAGGCAGAGAAAGACAAATACTGTATTATATCACTTACATGTGAAAGCTAAAAAGCAAACAAACAACAACAAACACACAGAAAAATATATCAGATTTTTGATTACCAATGGCAGAGAGGTGGGTGAAATGGGTGAATGGGATCAAAAGGTACCAATTTCCAGTTATAAGATAAATAAATACTAAGGATTAACAAGGTGATATCTATAGTAAACACTGCTATATGATATATTGAGTGTTGTTAAGAGAGTAAATTTTAACGGTTCTCATCATCGGAAATATTTTGTTCTTTTTTCTTTGTATCTATATGACATGATGGATATTAACTCAACTTATTGTGGAAATCATTTCACAATATATGTGAATCAATTAAACTCTAAACTTATGTAGAACTGTATGTCAATTATATCTCTTAATAAAACATCAAAAATCCTGATTAATAATTATTATTCATTATTACTAACAATGTTATCATATAGAAGAGGATACATTTTTTTAAAAAAGTGATTTGGGCTTTCAAATTAGTTACGTATACCACTAAAAGCCTCAGGGTAACCCTGAAATTTGAGTACCCAGTTGGCCCTGAAAATCAATTTGCTTGATCAAATATATATATTCCCAAGACCTGCATTGTGTAGTATTTTCCAATAGATTCAAACATGCTCACTTAGTAACAGACACTGTCAACTTTTCTACTATTCTTTCTCAGCTATTATGGATTCCCCTGCCTTTTCTAGGTACAAGAAGCAAAAGAACTATGCCACATCTAGAATTCTGAGAAAAGATTTTGAAACCATCTCTTACATAATATTACAATTACCATGTTTTATGATAGAAACTTAGTCATTTTCAAAATGAGGCACCAGGCCTAGTTTGCTTCTCAGGATAACAAAAAACAATGTAGATATTTCTGCTTCCCATTTCTGAGAACATTACATGAACAATGGAAGAATGCTGTGTACAAGAAACCTTTGCCCTAGAAGTTAAAAGGTCTGGACTCTCTTTCTGCCTGGACACTATTTAATTTCTATAAGGAGCCAGTGAGATAGATTTTGTTTCCTGGCTTTACAAATAAAAGGACTGAAGTAGAATTAGCTTGCTCAAAGTCACATAGTTTGTAAACTGAAAAGCTATGTTTTCACCATTACAGCCTGCATTATCTTTTTAAAAGTTGCAGTATGATAGACTTGAGATGCCTCCTTTGTTCTAGGAATGGTGGTGACAGCAAAAGCTATGGACTGGTGGCTTGAAAGCACTGCTTTAGTTTTTGCTGTTCCCTTTTGGGACTCATATTCATAGAGTTGAACTATTCATAATACTTGAAGTAATAACTCTAACAGTAAAATTTTCCGACTTTAATATTCAAAATTAAAGAATGCTAAAACTGGCAGATAAAATAATTCAGGAATCCAAACTTCATTGTGTTCATCTGCAAAAGTAAAAGTTAGACTAACTAACCCCAAAATTCCTTTCATCTTGAAAATTCCATATTATAATTCAATTATTTTCTTTGTCTCATAACAAAGCAAAGTTGTCTCTTCAAATGAGACATTCAACATATCAATACAATTAATGATGACATTAATTATTGCCAAATCTTGTTGGCAATTGAAAACTACCACCAACAGTGAAAATCTTATTTGTTTTCAAAAGCACACATTAAATATTGTAGATTATCCTGATATGCATATTTTTAACATGAGTTTGTTACGAATGCTGCTAAGATTAAAGAATTTAAAATTAGAATACTGGTAACCTGAGATTGAGGGACAAATTATAAATTGTGGCAAACAAGATATACATTTTGGCTAAATCTTAAATAGTAAATTTTATAAAGTCAAATAAGTAATTATATATCAGGTTAAGTGAGTATTAGTAGACCTTTCTCCCCCACCCTGTTTCATCCACATTTCCCAAGAAGCTGGTGCTCCATTCCTTATCTGAAAATTCATGATACTGAGTTTAAGCTGCATTTTGCATGTCTTGAGAAGGAAAAGTGAGAAAAGAACACTTGAATAGATGACAGAATTGCTCAATTTTCTTTTTCTCCTTCTGGCTTTCATTAGTAAGAGTTTATAGATCAGACAGCTTTACAGAGATTCTTTCACTTTTTTCTGCATTGAAAACATCTTTAAAGAGCTCTCATTATGTTTAGCTTCTGCCTTGGCCTTTTGTCCTCTGTTGTGGTTATTGATTTAGGAGTGTATCAAATAAATCAACTGACAGAAGTCACTCAAACCTTAAAACTTAATGTCCTTTAATGATATTTCTTAGTAAATTGAAACAAGCTTAATCAAACTGGAACCAGGACAGAAAATCTTAGACTAATGAAATCTCGTCAATTTTCATGGGAAAAAGAAATATTATTTGGCCATAAAAAAGAATACAACCCTACCATTTGCAACAGCATGGACAAACCTAGCAGATATTATGCCAAGTGAAATAAGCCAGACAGGTAAAGGCAAATACCATATAATATCACTTGTACATGGAATCTAAAGAACAAAATAAATTTAAAAATGGGGAAAAAATTAAACAATGAAGCTCCACCCTTACCATTAACTCATTCCACATTATAGATTAATATGTGTGCCAAGTAATATAATCATGAAAATATATGTATATGTGAGTTAATATGTACATGTGTTCATATACATAAGTATTTGCATATATGAGATTTAGCAAGATTCTGAACTTTGTCTTTTAATATGGTTCCCAATAATTCAGATGTTGGAATGTTTAAAGATGTCCTGGAGCTTCCTAAGCCTCTCCTCATTTTTTTGAATTCTTTCTTCATTCTTTTCTGTTTGGTTGTTTCTTTCTTCCTTCTGGTCCACTTCATTAATTTGAATCCCAGTTTTCTTCCCAACCAATAAATGGAGGTCACATGGAGGGTTAGCAACAAGTGAGTGGGAGGAAGAGAGAGGGGGAAATGGCACAGAGAATAAGTAGCATAGATGATAGGTAGAAAATAGACAGTGAGAGGGCAAGAATAATATGGGAAATGTAGAAAGTAAAGAACTTATGGCACATGTACATGAACTAAAGGGGGGAATGTGGGTGGAAGGGGGTGTGCATGGTGGAGGGGAATGAGGGGGAAAATGGGACAACTGTAATGGCATAATCAATAAAATATGTTTAAAAAATATGGTTTCCAAAAGTGAAAGCACCAAATAAGATGGTACTTGGCACCCCTGTGAATGCTGAGATCTTTTTCCAGAACTTTTTGTATCTGTATATTTGATAAATATTAATGCTTCATCTGTTGATGTTAACCTTCTTCATTTTAAGTTCTACTGGTTTTTCATAGAACAAACTCTGTATATGTTCTTATTTCTCACAGCATTAAAGAATTGTGCATCAAAACAAAGACAATTGTCTCCTCCCTGAGGCAGAATAATGCAGGCCCTCAGTGTGCAGGCTCCAAAGACAGATGGCCTAACTTCTACAACTTGCTAGCTGGTTAACCTTAGGCAAATATGAATTCGTTTCCTAGGACTACCATAACAAAGTACCACAAACTGGTGACTGCAAGCAACAGAAACTAATTCTCTGACTATTTCACAGGCTAGAAGTTCTGAATCCAAGTGTCAGCTGTCAAGCAGCCAAGGCTGCTTGAGACTCTAAACAGAATCATTCCTTGCCTTGTCCTAGCTTTTAAAGGGAGCCAGCTATTCTTGGAGATCCTTACCTTACTGCTATGTTACTCCAATCTCTGCTTTTGTTTTCACATGGCCTTCTCCTTTCATGTGTCTCTGTGTATCTGTCTTTCTTTTCCTTTATTTATAAAGATAACGGTCATGTTGAATTAGGAGCCACCCTACTCTCTCTAACCCCATCTTCACTCATTACATCTTCAATGAGCCTATTTACAAACAAGGTCACGTTTGGAGATACTGGGGATTAAGATTTTTTTAACATATCTTTTTTGAGAACACAATTTAATCCATAACACCTCTCATTATCTCTACTTCATCTGTAAATTGTGGATAAAATAATAACACCTATCTCACTAGGTTGTTATGAGAATAGAAAGATTTCATGCCCATAAATCACTTAAAACATTGTGCATCAATAAAATGTTAGCTATTACAATCTATATTGCAGGTATTAGGAGAATAGGTGGCCCTAAAATAACTTTCATGGTAACTAAACCTAAGTGCAGAATAAAAAGTAGATATTAAGTGCGAATTCTGACTTATGTTTCTCCCTCTCCCATATTACACAGAAAAATACTTGACCTGTTTTTTTACACAGATAAAAACATTTCCTGGAGGACTCCACATTTCACAAAACTAATCAGCAAAATAACCAACAAGGTAATTCAGTGAATGACTAATTGTGGCTGAATAATAATTTAAACACTTCAAGTGATTATATATATTTTTATTTATATATAAAATATATTTCATGTTATATGAATATATAATTTATATATTGAAGTGTTGAAATAATAATTTAAATAAATTATTTATATAAATAATTTAAATAAATTATACAGTTTATTTAAATAAATTATTATAAAATAATTTAAATAAATTATTTACATAAATATATTTATATAGATTTTTATATATTGAAGTGTTTAAATAATAATTTAAACTCTTCAATTAATTTATATATTTTTTATTTTATAAAATGTACTTTTAATAAAGAACTTTTTTTATTGATTATGCCATTACATTTGTTCTATTGCCCCCCACCATTCCCCCCCATTAGTTCATGAACAGGTGTCTCAAGTTCTTTAGATTCTGTATTTCCCCTACTATTCTTACCCTCCCCCCTGTCTATTTTCTATCTACTGTCTATGCTACTTATTTTCTGTACCTTCTCCCCCCTTCTCCTTCTCCCACTCCCCTGTTGCTAATCCTCTATGTGATCTTCATTTCTATGGTTCACTCCTGATCTAGCTGTCCTCTTAATTTGCTTTTGTTTTAGATGTGATTGTTAATAACTGTGAGTTTGCTGTCCTTTCACTGTTCATTTTTTTATCTTCTTTTTCTTAGGTAAGTCCCTTTAACATTTCATATAATAAGGGCTTGGTTATGATGAACTCCTTGAATTTGATCTTATCTGAGAAGCACTTTATCTGCCCTTCCATTCTAAATGAAAACTTTGCTGGATAGATCAATCTTGGATGTAGGTCTTTGGGTTTCATGACTTGGAATACCCCTTTCCAGCCCCTTCTTGCCTGTAAGGTCTCTTTTGAGAAATCCACTGACAGTCTGATGAGAACTCCTTTGTAGTTGACTGTCCCCTTATCTCTTGCTGCTTCTATGATTCTCTCCTTCATTTTAATCTTGGCTAATATAATGATGGTGTGCCTTGGTGTGTTCCTTCTTGGGTCCAACTTCTTTGGGACTCTCTGAGCTTCCTGGATTTCCTGGAAGTCTATTTCCTTTGCCAGATTGAGGAAGTTCTCCTTTGTTATTTGTTCAAATAAGTTTTCCACTCATGACTGTTCCTCTTCCCCTTCTGGTACCCCTATAATTCAGATGTTGGAATGTTTAAAGATGTCCTAGAGGTTCCTAAGCTTCTCCTCATTTTTTTTGAATTATTGTTTCTTCATTCTTTTCTATTTGGTCATTTTTTCCTTCCTTATGGTCTACTCCCCTGATTTGAGTCCCAGTTTCCTTTCCATTACTATTGGTTTCCTGTGTATTTCCATTCATTTCAATTAGTTTAGCCTTCATATGTTCCTCTAACTTGTGACTAAAATCAACCAGTTCTGTGAGCATCCTAATCACCAGTATTTTGAACTGTGCATCTGAAAGTTTGGCTATTTCTTCGTTGCTTAGATTTATCAGCTCTGGGACTCTGAGTTGTTCTTGAGCCATGTTTTTATCTGTTTGTGCCTGTTAGGTATGAGGAGTGGAGCCTTAGTTGTTTACCAGGGCGGGGCCACCTAGATCACTGGTTCATGACGCTGTACGTGGGGGCAGGGTCAGAGAGGGAGCAATGGTGGATGGAGGTCCTCTCCGCTAGCCCAATCTGTCCCACCGCTCTCCTCTGCCTGTTTATCTGAGTGGAAATGTCTGAGACTGCCTCCCTGCATGGTGCTATCTCAATTCTCACCTCTTCACTGGTTTATCTGCACGCAAATCCTCGATGGACCACAGACAGACAGCCAAGCCTCTTCCCTGTGTCTGTCGGTAGCTAGCCCGCACCTGGATCTGAGCCTTCAACTGCTTGGGCACTACCCTGGTCAAGGATCTTTTTGCCCAACCTGCTCCACTGCTCGCTTCGCCCCTTTCACTGGTTTAGCTGAGCATTTCGTTGTTTTTGGACTCCATACTGTCGATTTTTTGTGTGGTTTGATTGCATTTATTGTTGTTAAAACTTTGTTATTTTTAGACTTGGTTGTGTGTGGATGCAAGGTATTTCCACCTATGCCTCCATCTTGGCAGAAGTCTAATAAAGAACTTTTTTATTACTCCTTAAGTCTGTGCAATGGCTAAAATGGCTAAATGAACATTATCTATAATTATTTTATGATCTTCAAATATTATGCTCAAGCCATCCTTTGTAATGTTTTCTCATCATCCAACTAAAAAGAAGCAGATGGCAATGATTTACTTTTTTATCTCCTTACTTAGTTTAAAAATGAACAAACATTTGTATGTTTGGTTAACTTTATTGTAAATCCTAATTGCAATGACTTTTCTATTATCTCAGTAACTCCCTTGAGTACCTCTACTCTAAACTGTTATAAAGTGGGTAGTTAATAAAAATTGTTGATAGTTCAGTTGACTTGATTGTAAAAAAATGAAATTATAATCTTGCAAACAAGTAAAAGGACTTTAAATCATGGAATTTTCTACAATACAAAGATCAGTTACCTAAAGTAGCACTCTTAACTGAAATCATATATATTGTGGAGGACAGGCAAACCATACTGAGGTATGCATTTAGGTAATAAAAAGTAAATAAAAGGTTTCTATAACAGCTAGTGCACTCAGTTGTCTTGAAACTATTTAAAGCCAAGGCATTTGGAGATTGAGAAAAAGGCAAAATCACAGTGGTGACCATTTGCTCCAAAGAAAAGGGACATTTTCATGTGAAAATATGATCACTTACCTACTTCTCTTTGGGATGTCTTACTTGTTCTTGACTCATGAGCTGTGTCATTCTCGATTATGAAAGTCCACATTTATTATAATTCGGGATAGATAAACTTCACCTATCATTAAATTTTTTAATAATTCATTCTGATCATTCCAGAGAATGTATCTTGTCTTCCTTTTTGCATTGGTATATATTTCCTTTGAAAATTAGTTTTATCAAGCTACAATATAATGTATAAAATACTATACATTAAACTTCTGAGTTCCAAATTACTTTAATTCATATTATTTTAATTGATTATCAAAATGACATAAAATAGAAAACAAGTATTATCATCCTCACTTATTTGTCTTTAAATCATTCCTCCAAATTTTAAACCAAACTCCCAAGTTATCTATTTGTCTTGGGACCCTCAGACTTGGAGCAAGAATAAAATCCCCTAACTTTTTGTCCTTCCTTCCTCTTTCCTTACCCCTATCCACTTTGTCTCCTCTCAAGCTCCAGAGGTGATATCAAGGTCCATTTATTTGAAGGAGCCTTGACTTCTTTTCCATCTGGTTCTTTAGGGCCTTTCTTCCTCTCCTCTATTTCAACCTAAGCCTCATTATAAGCACCTTCTTATACCCTAAAATTGAACAACTGTTTCCTGGTCTTTACAAAATATAATCAGTACTTCCTCTATTAAACACATGTGTCTATTATTAGTCTCTATTCCAAGTCAATTCTCCCTTAATTTTTCAAATATTCAAAAAGAGAGTTTTCATTCCCAGTCTGAACTTCTCTACAATTAGATTTTAATCCCATCATCCTATTGATGTGTTCCTCACTAAGAAGACTAACATGCACTTTATTGTTTAATTCAATTGACATTTAAGTCCTAACCTTTTTGTTCACTTCTCTATCTTTTGACATCTCTTTTTTCTCCCACCATTCTTCTTACCCTTCTTTGGCTCCTTGGCCTTCTCCATCATGCCTAAAAATATAGCATCAATAAAATCCATAGTGTCCTGCCTTGGTGGATCAATTGGTCAGAGCATCATCCCATACAGCAAAAGGTTGTAGGTTCAACTCTTGTTCAGGGCACATACCTAGATTGTGGAGAAGCAACCTACCAGTGTTTCTCTCCTTCTCTCTCTCCCCACTCCCCCCAATGCCCCAGCTTTTCTCTCTGTCTAAAATCAATAAACATACCCCCAGATGAGGATTTTAAAAATCCATATTAGAAAAGATAAGGCAAATAAGAATAGAGAAGACTGGATAATTTATTCTGAACAGTGTTAATTAAAACAAAGATAATCTTTACTTTGCTGAATTATACTAGGTTCTAGGCAGGCTTAAACTAAGTTATGTTTTATGTTTCATTTTGTTTTTCCTCCTGGCATTTAGTGAATAGTTGGGTAAAAAAGAAAAATCTCAAGGAGCATCTGAGAAAATAAAAAGAGAACTAAAAGCAAAATTTCCTTTGCATATGAAAATATCCAAGTTTCGAGATAATGTAAAGTTGAATCTGCCACATACATATCCTTATCAATTATCTTAAAATTAGCAATATCATGTACATCATTCCAAGACAATTACTTTTCACTAAAATATACCTTGGGGGAATTTTGTCAAGAACTGTGAAGGAGGCTGAGATAAGATTTCCCCTTATTTGAAACTAATAAATTAACCTGCCACAGTCTCATGGCTTCTGGACAAAGACATTAGACTCCTGGGTCAGAGTCAATTTGAAGCAGTTATCTAAGGCCCAGTTCCCATAGGACAATAGAGGGTCAAGTAATGCTCGCACATGCAGTGGGTTGTGTTACCAGAAAGAAAACCCTAGGACAGGGATCCTGGCTCAAAAAATAAGCAGTAAAACATGCCTAACCATGTCCCAGAGGAGGCATTATTTTATTTTTCTCTTTTATAAACAAACTATCCTTTGCTCCAGAGGGAGACAGCAGGTCCATCTTCCAAGAATACTCTCTTTACAAACATCTATGAAAGCACATTCTGGAATGAAAAATGTCAGTGCCTGTGTTGAAAAAACTACAGAGACAAGACATCCATGGAGAATTATATCCTAACACCTCTTCATATCAATATCTTAGCTCATAAAGATCTACTTTAATCTTTCTGTATGTATAATGTCCCATTGTATTGATGTATAAGCACAATAATTTAGCCATTTTTATTGATGTATGCATAACTAATTTTATTTACCACTACAAACAGTGGGCTCATAAGTTTTCTTCCTTACACATGTATTTTTGTGCACAAATGTGAATAGATTTAAGAAAAATATTATTATGTGGAGTTTATCAATAAAATGGTATGCATGTATATCATTAAAATTTTAGTAGATACAGAAAGATTTGTTTCCAAAACTATGCTAAACACACTCCCACCAACATGTGAGGATACACTTCCAAACACATGTCAGGATGTTGTGAAATAACCTGTGTCAATCTGAGAATTAAAAAATTATACTTGATGTTTGTGTTGGCATGTGTCAACTATGGATGACATTTAACAGATTTTCATTGTTTTAGAAATTTTTATTATATAAAAAATCTTTTTGGTCTCATTTTCTTCAAATTTTCTGCTTATATATTTTGTCTATTCTATTTTTTGGACATTTTCATAATTGTATGAGCATTAGGTTCTATATGTTAAATAATTTAGTATCATGAATAACATTATAATGCAAATATTTTTAAGACATATATAGTTTCTCATAATCCTAAGTCATATTGTCTAACTCATGCTTTTTTCCTGAAAGTTTGATTTTAGGTATATATATCTAGAATTCCTTTGGTGTTAAAAGTAAGATAAATGAGTGCCAATATTTATTTTTCTATGTAGCAAGATGTGTTTTCCAACCCCATTAATGAATGGTTTATTTGTTCCCATTGATTTAAAATGTCACCTTTATCAATATTATGTACATTTCCTCAACTCTTTTGATCTTATATTGATATTCTTAATCTTATCTAATCTCATATTGATATTTCCTTTTTTATTTTATTTTAATTCTTGTTAAAATATCAGTGAAAATGTTGCTGTGTGGAATATCTGAGATATTCCTGCCTATTAAGTCTTTTATCCACCTTGAATTTATTTTTGTTTATGGTGTAAGTTGGTGTTCGAGTTTCATTTTTTTTAACATAGCTGTCCAGATCTCCCACACCCTTTGTTGAAGAGACTATTTTTACTCCATTGTATGTTGCTACCCCCTTTGTCAAATATTAATTGCCAGTACAGACTTGGGTTTACTTCTTGGCTCTCTGTTCTGTTCCATTTGTCTGTGTGTCTGTTTTTCAGCCAGTACCAGGCTGTTTTGATTACAGTAGCATAGTAATAGAGTTTGGTATCACGTATTGTCATCCCGCCTACTTTGCTCTTTTTTCTCAAAAGTGCAGCTGCTATTCAGGGTCATTTATGATTCCATATAAATTTTTGAAGTGTTTGTTCTATGTTTGTGAACTATGCCATTGGTAGTTCAATAGGTGTTTTATTGAATATGTAAATTGGTTTGAGTAGTATGAATATTTTGATGATGCTTATTCTTGCAATCCATGAACATGGTATATATTTTCATTTGTTTGTGTCTTCCTTGATTTCTTCTTCAGTGTTGTGTAGTTTTCTGCATACAGGTCTTTTATGTCCTTGGTTGGTTTATTCCTAGGTATTTTATTTTTCTTGTTGCCACCTCACATGGGATTTTTTCTTGATTTCTGCTTCTGCTGTTTCATTGTTGATATACAAAAATGCCTTTAATTTCTGGGTATTGACTTTGTATCCCACTGTTTTGCTAAATTCATTTATTATGTTGAGCAGTTTTTAGTGGAGTCCATAGGATTTTCCATGTACACTACTATGTCATCTTCAAACAGTGGCAGTTTTGTTTCCTCCTTTCTAATTTGAATGCCTTTTATTTCCTTTTCTTGTCTGATCACTGTGGCTAAAACCTCCAATACTATTTTGAATAGAAGTGGTGAAAGTGGACAACTTTTTCTTGTTCCTGATCTTAGTGGAAAAGCTTTCAGTTTTTGCCCATTGACTATGATGTTGGTTGTAGGTCTCTCATATATGGCCTTTATTGTATTGAGGAATGCTCCCTTATTCCCACTTTGCTGAGTGTTTTTATCATAAATGGGTGCTGTAGCTTCTCAAGTGCTTTTTCCACATCTATTGATATGATCATATGATTTTTGTCTTCCCTTTTGTTTATGTGGTGTATTACATTTATTGATTTGGGAATACTATATCATCCTTGCATCCCTGGGATGAATCCCAATTGATCATGATGTATGATCTTTTTAATGTATTTTGAATGTGGTTTGACAATATTTTGTTGAGGATTTTAGCATCTATGTTCATCAGCGATATTGCCCTGATGATTTCTTTTTTGTTGTGTCTTTATCTGGTTTTAGGATTAGGATGATGCTGGCTTCATAAAAAGAGTTTGAGAATCTTCCATCCTTTTGGGATTTTTGAAATCGTCTGTGAAAGATAAGGGTTAGCTCATCCTTAAATGCTTTATGGAATTCTCCTGTGAAACTGTCCAGTCCAGCACTTTTGTATGCTGGGCTTTTTTGATTACTGCTTCAATTTCACCTGCTGTTATTGGTCTGTTCAAGCTCTGTGCTTTTTCTTCACTGAGCTTTGGAAGATTATCTTTTTCTAGAAATTTTTCCATTTTGCAGAGGTTGTCCAATTTCTTTGCATTAAGTTCTTCATAGTAATTTCTTACAATCCTTTGTATTTCTGTGGTATCAGTTATAATCTCTCCTCTTTCTAATTATGTTTATTTGAGTCCTCTCTTTTTTTTTTATAAGCCTGCTTAAAGACTTGTCTATTTTGTTTATTTTTTCAAAGAATCGGCTCTTGGATTCATTGATCTTTATAGTTGTGGTTTTAGTCTCTGTGTCATTTAATTCTGCTATGATCTTATTTATTTCCTTCCTTCTACTTGCTCTGGGCTGTCTTTGTTGTTATTCCTTGAATTCTTGTTAGTGTAGGATTAGGTTGTTTGTTTGAAATGTTTCTATGTTTTTTTGGTAGGCCTGTATCACTAATGAACTTCCCTCTCAGGACTGCCTTCACTGTGTCCCATAAGTTTTAAGTTATTGTGAGTTCATTTTTGTTTGTTTCCAGAAACTTTTTTATTTCTTCTATAATTTCATTATTGACCCATTCATTATTTAATAATATGCTATTCAATCTCCAGAATTTTGAGTGTTTTAGGTTTGTTTCCTTGGTTTTGGTTTCTAGTTTTAGTCCCTTGTGGTCAGAGAAAATGCTTGGTATGATTTCAATTTTCTTGAATTTGTTAGGGCTTTTTTTGTGTCTTATCATGTGGTCTATCTTTGAAAATGTTCTATGTGCATTAGCTTCTGTGGGATGAAGGGCTCTCTCTATATATATTAGTTAAGTCCGTTTGATCTAGGGCATTGTTTAAAGCCAGAATATCTTTGTTGATATTTTGTTTGGAAGATCTGTCCATTTTTGATAGTGGGGTGTTAAAATCCCCTACTATAATTGTGTTGTTATCAATATTTTTCTTGAAGCCCTCTAAGATTTTCTTTATGTATTCAGGTGCTCCTATGCTGGGTGCATATATATTTACAATGCTTATGTCTTCTTAGTGAATTCTTCCCT
This sequence comes from Artibeus jamaicensis, assembly GCF_021234435.1. NCBI lineage: Eukaryota > Metazoa > Chordata > Mammalia > Chiroptera > Phyllostomidae > Artibeus > Artibeus jamaicensis. The sequence continues at coordinate 8,827,626 of NW_026521887.1, forward strand.
TGAGGATTATGAAGTGACCTTCTGGGTCTCACTTTAAGGCCCTTTTTTTGAAGTCTATTTTGTCTGATATGACTATTGCTACTCTGGCTTTTTTTCCCTGGCCATTTTCTTGGAAAATGTGTTTCTAGCCCTTCACTGTCAGTCTGGGTAGTTTTATCCTGAGGTGGGTCTCTTGTAGGCAGCATATGTGAGGGTCATGCTTTCTTATCCATTCAACTATTCTCATTCTTTTTATTGGATAATTTAATCCATTTACATTTAAGGTTATTTTTATAGGTATTTATTCATAGTCATTTCCATACCTGTGTTTCTCTCTGTGTCTCTCTTTTCCTCAAAGCAGTGCCTTTAACATCTTTTACAGAGTTGGGTATTGAGGAGGCATATTCTTTTAGATTTCTTTAGTCTGGGAAGCCCCTTATTTGTCTTTCTATCTTGATTGAGAGCCTTGCTGGCTGTAGTAGCCTTGGTTGCAGGCCTCTGGTTCTCATTACTTGGAATATTTCTTGTCATTCTCTTCTGGCTTGGAGCATTTTCATTTAGAAGTGAGCTTCTAACCTTATTGGGGCTCCCTTGTATGTTGTTACTTCTTGTTTCCCTTGCTGCCTTTAAGATTCTCTTTTTCTCTTATAATTTTGCCATTTTGATGATGATGTGTCTTGAGGTGGGCCTCTTGGGTTCCTCTTGATTGGGACCATTTGTGTTTCCTGGATTTGTGTGTCTTTTTCTCTCCTCAAATTAGGGAAATTTTCCATCATTATTTTTTCAAATTGGTTTTCTGTCCCTTGCTCTTCTTCTCTTTCTGGTATCCCTATTTTATGGATATTATTATGTTTCATATTGTCCTGCATTTCTCTTAATCCCTCTTCATTCTTTCTGAGCCTCTTTTCCTTTTCTTGCTCTCTGGGTGTTTTTTTTTTTTTTTTCTACTTTGTCCTCCAGCTCACTGATCTGATCTTCTGTTTCATCAATCCTGGTTTTGATTTATTCTAGTGTGTTTTTCAGTTCAGAAATTGTATTCTTCATTTCCTCTTGGCCCTTTTTGATAGTTTCTATTTCCTTTTTTATGTTGATATAGTATTCTTTCAGTTCATTGTAGTTTCTCTGTAGTTTCTGGTAATTTGCTGTGAACTTAGGAAGCTTCCTGATAACCATTGCTTTGAACTCAATATCTGATAGTTGAGTTGCCTCTAGTTCATTTAGCATTCTTTTTGAGGTTTACTCCTTTCCTTTTGTTTGGGGATTGTCTCTTTGTCTTACCACTGTTTGTGAGACTCTTCTTGTTAGCCTCAGCTTCTTACATTGATGTGTTCTGACTCACTTGGTTTATGGTATGAACTTCCATATTAGTATACCTGTGAGATTCAGTAGTGCCATCTCCTTGATCTCCTTAGCTCACTGGTCTTAGGCTGTCCTTTAAGTTGGCTCTGTGTTTGTCTTTGGGTTTTGATTTTGTTGGGTCTTTCTTTGGTGGGTCCTTCCCACCAGCCGGTTAACTGAGGGTCACTCTGTCAACTACCTTTTGTATTTTGTTGTGCTGGTGAGGGCAGGCTGTGTTGAAGCTGGTTCTTCCATGTGTACCAGGTTTTGAGGATTCTCTCTTGCTCTTGTTCAGTTGTTTGTTCTGGGTAATTAGTCCACTATTTAGTTGTATTTCTTGATAGGTCCTGGATTGAGGGTAGTGTGGCTTCCACTCCCTCCTTCACTTTCTTCTGTTGTTATCTGTTGGTGGTTCTTTTGTTGTGTTTTCTCTTTCAGTGGGTATCCAGTTGTTCACAGCTTCCACCTACTCTTTTTTCGTGTGTGTGTGATAGGTTCTCTGTAATGGCAAAGTGAAATTGTCTCACTGTCTCAGCTGTTGGGATGACCCCTCTCTGGATCCAACTCTGGTCTTTTCACAATTTCAGGGTTTTTTTTTTTCAAGTCTGGTTTTTCAATGTTTTCTACAATTTTTGGTCTCCTATCCTCATATATGGTGGTGTACTGCTGTTTGTTTGCTCCATTCTTCTGTAGATCAGATACTTTTTTTCCCATGTGTAGGAGGGAGTGGAATTCACTCCCTCCTACCTTGCTGTCATCTTCCTTCTCCCCCTATATTGATATTTCTATTGATTCATTTGTGAATGCCAAACTGTTTTACATGCTTGATTGTAATAAAGTATTTTTTAAAAATATTTAGTAGGTGCAGCCTTTTTTTTGCATACTTTGCTTTCCATATTTATCTCTGGGCTTTGTTTAAATTCCAAAATAACATCTTTGGAACTTTTGGGTAACATATGTTAATTACATTAAATATAAATATTAATTTAGGATAAATTCACAGATATACAATAAGGAAAGAACACTCTGCCAATTTCCTTTTTAAATTTATTTTTATTTTAATTTTTGTTCAAGTACAGTCTTCTGCCTTTTACCCCCATCTCAGCCCACCCTCCCCAGCCCTCCCCAACCCTCCCCACCTCCCTCCCATTTCCACCCCCCTTAGTTCTCGTCCCTGTGTCCTTCCTATTTGTTCCTCCAAATCCCTCCCCTTTTCCCCCCTTAAATTCCCTTCCCTCTCCCCTCTGGTCACTGCCCACTTGTTCTCTATTTCAGTGTCTTTGTTTTTATTCTGTTTGCTTGTTTGTTTTGTTGTTTAGCTTCCTGTTAAAGGTGAGATCATATGGTATTTGTCTTTCAACACCTGGCTTATTTCACTTAGCATAATGCTTTCCAGTTCCATCTATGTTGTTGCAAAGGGTAGGAGCTCTTTCTTTTTTTCTGCTGCATAGAAATCCATTGTGTAGATATACCACAGTTTTTTGATCCATTCATTTACTGATGGGCACCTAGGTTGCTTCCAGCACTTGGCTACTGTCAATTTCAATATAACACCTAATAATGAAAGCCTTTGAACCCACCACCCAGATAATGAAGAATAAGATCACATTGAGTATAAAACCCCTTATTGTTTCTCTTCTAAATGTATACCATTCTATGTATGTAAACCAATTACTGTTATGTTGGATCTCCTTTTTTCTCCTTCCTATGTCATTCTCTCTGCAATCATTGATATAACAGTTGGTTATTTTTCATTTCATTCTTAAGCCTCAAGTCTATTTCTTGTTCCTGATATTGGCTTAATAAGTGTCTATTCTTCTTTTCTTTGCATTCATTATTGTGATTTTTTTACTTTTATTTACCGTCCAACATGCAACACTAGTTCATTTTATTTTTTTATGGGAACTTCAGCCTGAGGTTAAGTCACAGACTATGTACCTATATTGTTGATGCACAAATTCTCACTTTGTTGTGTGAACTTGATCAAGTTATTTAACCTCTTTATATTTCAGAATACTCATCTATAAAATAGAAAAAAGTAATAGTATTAGATAAAACTATTATTATAAGGATTGATTCAGATATTAATTGCAAAGTGCTTAAAACAGTGACTGTCACATCATAAATGCTATACATGTATTTATTAAGTCTTTATAACAATTTTCTCTTTTTATGTAATTTCCTGCTTGAGTACTTGTCATCTCTTCTTTTAGCTCCTTTTGCCTGGAAGCAATATATACATTAGCTGCTTATCAAGAACTCTTTCTAGGGGAAGGGTCATCAAGGAACATGTATGAAGGATTCATGGACAAAACCAAATAGGGGGTAGGAAGTGGGAGTGGGTGGGTGGGGGAAAGTTGGGAGGGAACTGAAACAACTGTAGTTGAGCAGTAAAAAAATTTTTCAATAAAAATTACTCTTTATTTTTACTTTAATAACAAAATGGTTCAAACTTTTTATCAGCTCCATGATAAGCTTTTTCAGGTGTTGATTTATTATCTTAGTTTTGTGCTTTGTTCACGTTCTGTGTTTTTTTCTTGTGTTGTATTTTCTATAGGTATTATACTAATTTCTTTTTTAATTTTATATTTTTTATTCATAAATTTTATGAAGAGAGTGAGAGAGATGGAGAAATGTTGACTTGTCATTCCATTTATTTATGTGTTGATTGGTTGCTTCCTATAGTGCCCCAGTGGAGAATTAAACCCACCACGTTGGTGTATTGGGATGACACTCTAACTGAACTACTTGTCAGGAGCCTAATTTCTTTTTTTTATTTTTTTTATTAATTATGCTGTTACATTGTTCTATTCCTCCTTTATTCCCCTCCACCCTACCCCTCATCCCCACCATTACCCCCCCCCTTTAGTTTATGACCATGTGTCTCAAGTCCTTTAGATTCTATATTTCCCATACTATTCTTGCCCCCCCCATCTATTTTCTATCTACTGTCTATGCTACTTATTTTCTGTACCTTCTCCCCCCTTCTCCTCCTCCCACTCCCCTGTTGCTAACCCTCCTTGAGATCTTCATTTCTATGTTTCCACTCCTGATCTAGCTGTCCTTTTACTTTGCTTTCGTTTTAGGTGTGGTTGTTAATAACTGTGAGTTTGTTGTCCTTTCACTGTTCATGTTTCTTTAACTTTTTTTTCTTAGATAAGTCCCTTTAACATTTCATATAATAAGGGCTTGGTGATGATGAACTCCTTGAATTTGATCTTATCTGAGAAGCACTTTATCTGTCCTTCCATTTTAAATGAAAGTTTTGCTGGATAGAGCAATCTTGGTTGTAGGTCTTTGAATTTCATGACTTGGAATACCTCTTTCCAGCCCCTTCTTGCCTGTAAGGTCTCTTTTGAGAAATCCGCTGACAGTCTGATGGGGACTCCTTTATAGGTGACTGTCCCCTTAGCTCTTGCTGCTTCTAGGATTCTCTCCTTCATTTTAATCTTGGCTAATGTAATGATGATGTGCCTTGGTGTGTTTCTTCTTGGGTCCAACTTCTTTGGTATTCTCTGAGCTTCCTGGATTTCCTGGAAGTCTATTTCCTTTGCCAGATTGGGGAAATTCTCCTTTATTATTTGTTCAAATAAGTTTTCCACTGGTGGCTGTGTCTTTCCCCCTTCTGGTACCCCTATAATTCGGATGTTGGAGCATTTAAAGATGTCCTGGAGGTTCCTAAGACTCTCCTCATTTCTTTGAATTCTTGCTTCTTGACTCTTTTCTGTTTGGCCATTATTTGCTTTCTTCTGGTCCACTCCATTGATTTGAGTCCCAGTTTCCTTTTCATTGCTATTGGTGTCCTGTGCAATTCCATTAGTTTCGCCTTCATATATTTGTCTAATTTGTCGGTATAATCAACCAGTTCTGTGAGGATCCTGATCACCAATGTTTTAAACTGTGCATCTGTGAGTTTTGCTATTTCTTCATCGCTTAGATCTATTGGCTCTGGGGCTCTGAGATCCTCCTGCTCCATTCTTGGTCTGTTTGGGCCCTTTAAGTGTGAGAAGTGGCGCCTTGGACCCCCAGGTCGCTGGGTTGTGACGCTGTATGTGGGGGCGTGGTCAGAGCAGGGAAATGGCGGCCCCCTCTGCTGTTTCTCACAGCTGGGTGCGGAGGAGCAGTGCCTTAGGTGGTTCACCTGGGCCGGGCCACTCAGAGTTGCAGGGGTATGACGCTGTATGTGGAGGTGGGGTCAGAGCAGGGAAATGGCGGTGCCCTCCACTGCCGCTTGCCTCGGGGACCTGCCGGCCCGGTCCAATCGCCCACTCCCTCGCCTGTCCACCTGCGCACAAATGCGCGACCATAGTCAACACGCTGCCCCGCTGTCTCCCCTGCGGTCGCTCGCCTGGTTGCTCACTGGGTCGCTCACTAGGTCCGACCCTGCGCCTGGATTCCGCAGGCCAGAGTCCGTCTGACCGAGACCTCCTGTGCAACCCTGCTCCGCCAGCCGCTGGTTTCGCCCCTTACCGGTCAGGCTGAAGAATTTGTTGTTAACGGACTTCCAAAAAGTTCAATTTTCCGTGTTCTGGCTGTGTTTTCTGTTGCTAATATTTAGTTTTCTCTAATCTTGGTTGTGTGAGAAGGCACGGCACATCCACCTATGCCTCCATCTTGGTGGAAGTCCCCTAATTTCTTAATTATTATTCATCACAAATGAAAGGGATTTTTCCTGGAACAATTATTTTTTTCATCCAATTACAGTTGTTTTTAAAAGGATAATGTGGATATAACAATGAAAAATTGTAATGGTGGGAAATTGTAATGCCACTTTTCTTTTGACATTGTTCTGCAAGTGCTCACTCTGACTAATATATAGCTTTTAAATGAACAGCCTGTTCATATAAGAATCTTAGAAACTAGTATCAAAAGATAAAGACTGTGACCTTCAAGTATCCCAACTCTGGGAGATTTCCTGACCTTCATTTATGGAGCCAAGATGAAGTGAAGCCAGGATGACATGAAGCGGGGATGACTAAACCAGGATGATGCACATTGGACCATCACTTGCCTTATTGGAATGGACTGTGCTCATCTGCATGTAGAGAACTTCTCAACCCCTTTCCTTGATTTTTGTTTTCTTCCCTTCTCCCTCCTTATAAAAACCTCTGCCTCTACTGAGAGGTAGAGATGAGCTTTTGAGACATGAGTGTCCATTTTCCTAGGATACGGGCTTTGAGACATGAATCTCTATCTTCCAGGCAGCCAGCATCTGAATAAATCACTGTGCTTTACATCAGCACCTGCCTCTTGAGCATCAGCTTTCACAGACAGCCAAACCTGCCTTTGGTTACATGAAAAGGAACAAAAGAAGTGAACTTCTCTATGAACATTAGTTTGCAAATATATGTGAAAATATTTTATTAATTTCTAAAGGTTAATGTGATTAGTTAAATGTTATATTTATATATAAATTTGAGAGTTATGGTTGTAATGTTCTCTACAGTGCCTGTGCTTTCATTCCTGTCAGTACTTCCTGACTTACATCATTTATGACTTCTCTTCTGCTTAAAATGCTACCCTAGTACATCTGAAACCTATATAATTTTATTAACCAATGTAACCCCAAAAAATTCAATAAAAATAAAAATTAAAACAGATAAAAACAGTACTTAATTCTCAACTGTGAGAGGGACATTCTCCAGGCTCTGATAATACCATGTATGTATCTATTATTTTACTAACATTTATTGATCTCTTTACATGGCTCTCTTTGCCACTAAACTGTGAACTTCTTTAGGACTAAGATTACACCATCTTGATTTTATATTCTTAGTTCATATTCTATTTTTTGGCAAATAATACTTGTCCCCCCAAATGTCTAATAAATACTTAAATGATAAAGGCAACATAATTACCATTCACGGGCACCATGCTGGTAAATAATAAAAGTAGATCATGACTCCAGTTTTTCTTCCTACAAATCATATTTTTCACTATAGTGTTCCAAAGTTATATCAATATAAATTAAAAAATTTGCATCTAGGTCAAAAGCCTATTTTACATACTTAAATTATAACTATCTTCAAATGACTGCAAATAACTCATTCATTATAATACTGGTAAAATTATGTTGTACGGCTTGCACAGACATTAATAACATGTTTTAATTCATATGGGATTTAAAAGCTTGGTCCAAATATAGTTTCTATCTATGTAACCTAAGTTTGACATAGGATTAATAGAACCTCATAAAATTATCATTTTATTCTAATTTTGATTAAGATGTAAGTAGCCAACTGTAGATATTTGTGACTAAATCTCAATTGTTCCATGTAGAACAATCATATAGAATCCCATATTGCTTTTTCAAATGAATATATTGACTAAATTTAAAATCCATTCTAAGGTAAAATTTTTGAGAGTTGATATAGTAATTAATAGGTTTTGATCTATGTGACAACTTAGGAAATGAGACAAAGAGTTCTGATTTATATAAATATGTGTGTACTTTATTATTCTTTAAATTTATTTAATTATTGTTCAAGTACAGTTTTCTGTTTTTTACTCTCATCCCAGCCCACCCCCCATATGTGTGTACTTTAAATTAATAGTTTTTCATTTTCTAAGATTAGTGAATAAACCTTGAATCTAGGAAATTCAGTGAGATTATCATAGCGCTATATGTCCAATGAAATAAATTGCCCACTTGTCAGAATTTATAGTCTCATTTCACTATAGCATCTCCAAATTGTCATACTTCATGAGTCCTAATGGCTGAAGTAAAAACTTATTTAAAATCTTATGTATTGCTAAAGACTAAGTTGTATATAAAATTATTTTAATCTAATTTATTTATATCACTTAAGATATGTATTCTAGTTTAAATATTGCCTAAGTTACTTGGTCAAAATTTCTTTTAGTTCTTGGTGTTCTTCTAAGTAAAGATACAAAATAGCCTGGAGAGCCAGTCTAAGACTATCAAGACATACTTCCAGGTAGAGATTATATGATTTTTCTGTAGTCAGGGCTTTAATCATCAATTTGATTAGAATATTATGAACTTCACAAATCTCATGAAACTGATCCTGGAATGTGATAAGCGGTACAACTTTAACACTGTCACCTGTTTATGCTCACCATTCTAATAACTTGTGTGATCACAGTCAGGGAAATAATCACTGAATGCCAGAATAGGTTTAGAAAATAACTTACTGGAAATGTAGATTATGAACATCAACATAGGAAAATACCTACTTCTATATAGAGATAAGCAATTGAAGTATTAAGTATTAAGTATTAAAAGCTTATGAAATGTCATTGGTTAAAATTAAATATTTAAATGTCATTGGTTTCTTGAATACACACAAATACCATTTGTCCTAGTTATTTTTCAGGGAACAATTATGAACATGAAATTAATAAGCTAATTTGACCAGAAGTCGTTGTCTGTGTTTAAGGCAACATTTGCTAATGAGACGATCATAAGAAAATAATAGATGACTTGCATCAATTTACTTAGAAATTTTCATGAGCTGGACAAGTTAAAATCAGGGTAAGAAAAGAGGAAACTAACTTTCATTGAGTACATACTATATGTCAGACCCTAAGGTAGGTCCTTTACATTCAATAGCACAATGAATTAATTTGCCACAACCTTATGAATTAAGAAAGAGACAGCCAGCATTAGGTTTAGGGATACCATTTGGCTTGTCTCAGATTATAAATTCTGATTCCATTATCTTGTCTTATCTACTATACTTCTCAACTTCTACACTCTTAATGCTATATCTCTTTCCAACATAACTTTCAGAAATGTACTTGTGTCCACAATTAGTTACTTTAGAATAATGTCTGTTAAGAAATTGCTTTACATAATTTTACATAGATGGATTTTGCTGGAGAAAAATGAATAATTTTAATGTGTTTCCTCTTCTAGAAACTAAATTATGTCATCCCAATAAATTTAATAAAAATTAAAAATGCAACCTTGTTCTAGTAGTAAACCTGACTTAGGGAAGAGAAGAGCAGTTAATATTCCTTTTAAAGGAAATAAAAGCCTGGTCTTCTGGTTATTTGCTGGGCAGAGTCCTGTTCCATATAGGACCACTAATATTCCTCTGATCCCTATATTTAAAAACAAGGGAGTGTATGGAGAACTAAATGCAAAATCTACATCAGTCAACTCAAATACTGAATTAGCTGTGAGAAATATACTTCTTTAGAAACTATCAAAACACATATTAAGCTTATTGTAAATGTTTGATGTATAACTCCTAAGGGCCATTTGAAAAACATTTAGCTCCAACTTTAAGTAAAATAATTATGAAGAAGGGTTTTGAATTGAAAAATTTTGCAAGGAAAATGTTTTGCAACTCTATCACTTTGAAAAACTCAAATTATTTTTGAAGACTGAAGAGACATCCTGGAAAATGTTTTGGTGGTGGTGGTAGTAGTGGTAGTGTTTGTGAAGATTATGACAATTAGTTTTGACTTGTTTTCAGTTGAAGAATTCTCAACATCCTTAAGGAATGAATCAGAATCTGGATTAAGTTACTACAGAGACATGTCCTGAAGTCATACCAAATTCCAGCAAGTGAAAGGAAATTGAGAAAAATTTCTACAGGCATGATTTTAAAAGTCTATTAAAACCCCATGATCATATCAATAGATAAAGCAAAAACATTTCATAAAAACCAGTATCCATTTATGATAAAAATTCTAAACAAAGTGGGATTTGAGGGTACAAACCTAAACATAATAAAAGCCATATAGTACAAACCCACTGCCTGCATCATATTCCACAGGGAAAAATGTACAAGTCTTCCCTGTAAGATGGAGAACAAGACAGGGATTTCTGCTTTCACCTCCCTATTCAACATAGTACTGGAGGTCCTAGCCACAGCAATCAGACTAGAAGAAGAAATAAAAACATCTAAATAGATACTGGACATAGAGAACACCAAAAGATTCCACCAAGATTCGACTAGCACTGAAAAATGAATTCAGCAAAGCAGCAGGATGCAAAACTGATATCCAGAAATCAGTTACATTTTTACATGTGAATAACAAACTAACAGAAAGAGAAATAAAGAAAACAATCCCACTTACAATTGCTACAAAATAATAAAATACCTAGGAATAAACCTAACTGAGTGGTAAAAGATCTATACTCTGAAAATTATAAGACACTGAAGAAAGAAACTGAAGAGGATACATATAAGTGGAAGCACATACTGTGCTCATGGATAGGAAGAATTAATAACATTAAAATGTCCATATTACCCAAAGCAATCTATAGATTTAATACAATTCCTATTGAGATTCCAATGATGTATTTCACAGAACTAGAACAAATATTTCAAAAATGTAGATGGAACTGCAAAAGCCCCTGCATAACAACTGAGATCCCGAGGAAGAAGAACAAAGTTGGAGAAATCACAGTACATAATATCAAACTGATTGCATAAGGCCATATTAATCAAAACAGCATGGTACTGGCATAAAAAGACACATAAATCAATGAAACAGAATAGAGAGCCCAGATATATACCCACAACTTTATAGTCAATTAATATTTGACAGAAGAAGCAAGCACATTCAGTGGGCTAAAGATAGTTTATTCAATAATGTTGTTGGGAAAATTGGACAGATATGTACATAAAAATGAAGCTAGAATAACCTTTTATGCCACACATAAGAATAAATTAGAAGTGGATCAAGGACTTAAATGTTAGACTCAAACTATAAAAATCATAGACCAAAACATAGGCACCAAAATCTTGGACATTGCTAGTAGCAATATTTTATTGGATATATATCCACAGACAAGGGAAATAAAAGAAAAAAATTAACAAATTGCACTACATCAAACTATAAAGTTTTTGCACAACCATGGAAACCAACAAAATAAAAAGACAACCCACAAAATAGGTGAACATATTTGCTGATATATCCAGTAAGGGATTAATCTCCAACATTTATAAAGAACTTACAAAACTCAACAGCAAAGAAAACCCAAACAACCTAATTTTAAAAAAATGGTCAAAGGACCCAAATGGACATTTCTCCAAAGAGGACATACAGATGGCTCGTAGACATATGAAAAGATACTCAGTGTCATTAATCATCAGAGAAATACAAATTCATACCACAATGAGCTATCATCTCACACCTGTCAGAATGGCTATCTTCAATAATTCAACAAACAACAGATATTAGAAAGGATATAGAGAAAAGGGAACTCTTTTGCACCATCGGTGGGAATACAAACTGGTGAAGCCACTGTAGAAAGCAGTCTGGAGATACCTCAAAAAATTAAAAATGGATCTGCCTTTTGATCCAGCAATCCCACTTCTGAGAACATATCTGAAGGAACCAAAAACACTAATTCAAAAGAACATAAGCACTCCTATGTTCATTGCAGCATTATTTATAATTGCCAAGATATGAAAACACTCCAAAGGTGCACTAGTAGATGAGTATATAAAACAACTATGGGACATTAATACGATGGAATAGTACTTAGCCATAAAGAAGAAGAAAAATTTACCCTTTGTGACAGTATGGATTGACCTGGAAAACATAACACTAAGTGAATTAAGCCATTAAGAGAAAGACAAATACCATATGATTTCACTCAGATGTAGAATCTGATGAATAAATTGAAGTAATAAGGAAAATGGAAATAGACTCAGATGACAGCTGTGGGAGGGTTAAGAAGAGGAGGGATTGAGCAAAAAGGAAAAATGACTCATGGACATAGACGGTGTGGTGATTGTGGTGGGGTAGGATGGATGTTATAAAGGGATTGAACATAATGGAAAAAATATAATAAAGATTAAATTTAAAAAACATTAAAATATTAAAAAACTAAAGAGTCTGAAAGTTCAAACTAAATTTTGACCAGATGTCTTTTGAAATTTGACTAAACCTTTTAATTATAAAATTAATATAATTCAACTTGTAATTCTGCAAGTTTGTGCTTTAATGATGGTATTCCACTTTGGATTAAACTCAGTTGAATGTTGATATGAACACTCAGCCACTGAAAAGATGTTCTTGTTCCTATCAATTGCTATGTACTTTACCATGTATAATGTGCTTCCATGTATAATGCACACCCACATTTTCGTCCCAAACTTTCAGAAAAAAAATCTTTTTTAAATGTTTTAATTCAATTATTTATTTATTCATATCTAGAAACAAAACCAATTATCAGATTCCAGGATATTATTTTACATATGGATATCATTATTGCTTTCTAGAGTTACAGGTTTAATGCATAAGCATAAATAAAATAATTAAAAATATTTATATAGATACAGAATTAGTACTACTCATGTATAATGTGCATTCTTATTTTCCTTCAACAATTTGGGCAAAAAAGTACACATTAAACACAGAACAATATGGTACATATTGTTAATATTGTTTTCAACAGTTTTTTATTTTGTATTCCAAACAATCTTCAGTTGGTTTAATTAATGCTTTTAAATTATTGTGCAATGGAAATTGGACCTAATGTTAGGTCTTAGGGACTAATATTTCTAAGCATCAACTGATAACTATAATCATTCTTATGATACTGAAAAGCTATTATTTAGATACATTACTTGGATTATTTTTTACCTTATTAACACAATGTTATAGAAAACAAAACATTTGCCAACTAATGTTTTAAATCTGTACATTGTCACTCTATAACGTCATGTTCAGAGAAGAGTTTTTTGTATGTTCATCTGCTTTCCTTTCTTCTTTCTAATCTTAAGTGCCATGGAATGAATAGAACTTTACTGGAAGAAACAGTACTCAGAAAATCTGTAATAGGGATGCTGTTTATAATCCACGGAGCACACAAATTTTAAAAGAAAGACTAATGTGCAATTAGCATCTAAATATACTGATACTGAATTCCAAAACTAAACATTAACAAATATTTGGAATCTGCTAAAATCTATTCAAGCATCTATTAAGCAGAACAATCATGAAATTAATTTTTAATTTGTGATGAATAAATACATCACTTGTCAAATAATGTACAAGTATTTACTTTCTATATGGTCTCAAGATATAAATTAACTTTTTAGATAAGAAAATAATTACTGCAAATATTTTTATATGTATTTACTTTGTTTTTAAAAATGCACTTAATGGTATCCAAATTATTTTTAAAAAATTAACAAATCTTCAAACAAATAGCTTACTTCTAAGAAATAATTTGGGAAGTTTGTCTTTAAAAAAGGTGTATACCTTATTTAAAATTGTATACCTTATGGTATTTGTCTTTCAACACCTGGCCTATTTCACTCAACATAATGCTTTCCAGTTCCATCCATGTTGTTGTAAAGGGTAGTAGCTCCTTCTTTCTCTCTGCTGCATAGAATTTCATTGTGTATATGTACCACTATTTTTTGATCCATTGATTTACTGATGGGCAGGCACCTAGGTTGCTTCCAACTCTTGGCTATTGTAAATTGTGCTGCTACGAACATTGTGGTGCATTGGTTCTTTGAAATTAATATTTCAGGATTCTTAGGATATAATCCTAGCAATGGAATTGCTGGGTCAAAAGGCAGGTGGATTTTTATTTTTCTGAGAAAATTCCATACTGTTTTCCATAATGGTTGTACCAGTCTGCAATCCCACCAACAGTGCTAAGGACCCCTTTTCCCCACAACCTCTCCAACATTTGTTGTTTGTTACTTTGTTTATGATAGCCATCTGATCTCACCTTTAACAGGAAGCTAAACAAAACAAACAAGCAAGCAGAATAAAAACAAAGACACTGAAATAGAGAACAAGGGGACAGTGACCAGAGGGGAGAGGGAAGGAAATTTAAGGGGAAAATGGGGAGGGATTTGGAGGAACAAATAGGAAGGACACAGGGACAAGAACTAAGAGGGGTGGAAATGGGAGGGAGGTGGGGAGCACGGGGTGGGGGGGCTGGGATGGGAGAAATAGACAAAAAACTGTACTCGAAAAATAACTAAATAAAATTAAAAAATTAAATTGTATACCTTATATGTATTGAATCTTTGAGGGTAAATTAAGAAGTATGGAATCCTAGAGAAATGTCCAACTCACAAGGTAAAATTGTATACCTTATATGTATTGAATCTTTGAGAGTAAATTAAGAAGTATGGAATCCTAGAGAAATGTCCACTAAATTACTTAATAGATAAGATATATTCTCAAAAACTATAAAACAAAAGGGTGTAGCATAGTCCAGATGAGAGCAGTCCCTGTTTTTCAGCACACATATCGATTTTCCAAGTCAATGAGCCTAACTTTGAATGATATTAATGGCCAATTTTTATCCTTTCCAGAGTATTGTTTTAAAACAGCCTGATATCTAGCCCCCCCAAATAGGAAGACTTAGATAATGCTTAAATACTGAATAAGTGAGTGAATACTAATGATTATGAAAAGCTTAAACCAAACTTTAACATACAAGAAGTAATTTTAGTCCAGTGGTAGAATAGCAGAAATATCAGAGAACTGAACTAACCTTGGAGGCAATTGTTTATATTTCCTTTCCAGTGACTTTTTTAGTCCGTCTTTCATTTCATGAAGTCATATTGAAAACCCCTGATTTGAATCCACAAGTACAAGATTGTAAAAAATCAACATTTAAAACTAAATATATGGTTTAGATACTTCAGTTTAATTTAATGAATGCAGTCACCAGAAGTTTTAAAAATCAACAAGATGTTCCACATGTCCTCTGAGATTGAATTCTAACTCCTATAGCAGTTCCAATACCTTTTTTTAAAAAAAGGGGGGGGTAAAGAAAGAAAAAAAATCTAAAAAAAGAAACCTCTAAGGCACTTTCAAACATGTGTCTTTATGTTTTTAGTCTTTTAGTTTATTTTTTACATTAGCACCATCAATCATTCTACTCTATACAATACCATATTGCATTGTTGAATAGTAAAGCCTATACATGAACATATTTCAGCAAAAAAATGAAAATTTTTTAATAGCCAAAACTGGGTCTCCTAATGAAGAAAGGTTTTCTTTTAATGCTAGAGGTGTTCAAAATAGTGTAGATAACCCCTTTAAAATGAAACTGCACAAAACTTTAATTATAGGTAGTTGATTCACTCATTCTGTAACTGAACATTGATATGGAGTACCAACTCTGGGTCAGGGGTTTTGTTGAGTACTGAGAGTAAGGTCTCTATTAGATACTTTGAAAACAGTAGTGGTAAGCCAACACATCTATGACTCCTGCCTTCATATACTTTACACTTGAGTAGAGGGGGCAAATAGTAATCAAGCAATTGCACAAACACATGTAAAATTACATTAGTGCTTATAGCTACATAAATAAATCAGTTGGCGTAATGACCACTTGGATCCTTCCCAAATGTGATATAGATTATTTTCCTGACAGGTCCCTACCTGGGTACCAAGCTCGAGAGTCATTTTTAAGTTTTTTTATTTAAGAATAATTGCAAAAAGCATTTAAGTTTACAATTTCTCGCTAATCAATAAAAGAAAATAATTGAATTATTTCCTATAGAAAGTAAATCACAGTAGAGGCCATGTGAGGGGTTATATAGAATCTGAAGCACATCATCAATGGTATTATTTTTTGAAAGGAAATCTATGCCTTTAATTGGGAGAATTTCCAACAAGGAATCCATGGTTCTATGCTATATAACTTCTTCAGAGTATGTTGCTTAAATCACAGTGTAGAAGAGAGCTGGCAGGTGATATATATCTTTATCTTTGACAAAATCAAAGATTATTATGTACATGGTTTTCTTTTTGCAGTCACAGATACTCTAAAAATGTCTCATGTATTTCCAATTTAAGATAGATAGGTTAGATATAGATGATGGTATAGACATAGATATAGATGATAAGTATAGATATAGATACAGATATGTAGATATGAACGAGAGAGAAAGAGAGAATAGTTTATTTCTTCTGATTTCATTAGGAAGGTATAGATTAATCACATTTAACTGCAGAGAAATGATTTTTTGCCAACTTCTCTTCCTTGCTCACATTAGTCCAAGGAATGACAACTCATTTGGCCACAGTCCACAATTCTTAGACATTATGTTTTGCCTCTACTACAACAGACTTGATGTGAGAAGCAATGACTAAAGCTTTTAGGAAAGTCATCATGGTCCATGTGACAATTGCTCATGGCAGTGTGCATTGATGATTCCTCCTACAAGTTGGTTCTGAATCATGGAAGTGATGCACACTGGGTCTGGGACAAACATCAAAGATTATTATAATGGAGTGACACATGAGATCATTGTTTTATTTTCTTTTTACAGTCATGGATACTCTAAAAACTTCTCATGTGCTTCCAATTTAATTTCAAAGTGTCTTCAAGAGAATAAAAATAAGTGGCTCTTGATATGAACAACACATATTCTTCTAATGAATAAGCAAAATGTTTAGTTTTTGACACTTTGGGTGTCACCTAATAATAAGTGTATGGTTTTCTAATATGAAAAACAAGTAGTCTTGAGATAGTATTAATCCAGAGCAAAAGGCTCACTGAAAAAAAGATATACAGTATATTTTTCAATATATGCTCTGTTGATAATAAAATCTCATTAATCTGACATTCATTTTGCTTCCAATGCAGTGGATGATAAGCTGTGGGCTCCAGGACATTCCTTAGCCAACTTCAATGGCCAGAATATCAAAATAATGGGCTCACCACAAGAAGACCAAGATGGTTTCCCAAGAATAAAAAGTTGTGAGAAGAATGAAAAGTCAACTTTGTTTGCCACTTAGTCCTGGCCTCCTTCTCTAATTAATAGGTAATTTAGGATTAGTCACAGGTTACTGAAACACTTGCAACAGTAAAATTAATTTTCTAAGAAATATTGGACCTAGGACAAAGTATTTATTGAAAGAACAAAAAACTGAGAAGTGCAATCACCTTTTTGTTGTTGGTAACAGAATTGATATGCTCTAGGAAAAGTGGCTAAAGAGTGACCGACTTTTCAGCAGAGATCCAAGATGGTGAAGGAGTAAGTAGAAATAACACTAACCTCCTGCCATGACCAATCTGAAATTACAACTAAATTGTATTCATCCTGTATAACCAATGGAACACTAGCAGGAGAGAAGGCTTATACCCAAGGACATCGTTCACCACAATGAGACTGGTAGGAAGTACAGAGGAAGTACAAAAGGTCTGAGTAGGCTCCCATGGAAGTAACTGAATTCCCAGAGGGATATTTCAGTAGCTGAGGGGTTCCCTCTGAAAAGTGTGAAGTCTAAACCTCAAGTTGGTCTCCCCAGCCTAAAGCAACAGATCAGAAATGAACCTATATATCATCCAGCTATGAAAAGTAGCAGGGTTTCTGTCTGCCAGGAAGAGACAGCTGGAGATGCTTCTTAAAAGGGCTAATGCACAAAATCTCATTTGTAGCCACTTACCCTGGGTTCCAGCAGAGGGAAGGCAAAGTGGACTAAAGACAGTTGAAGATAATCTGAGGTTGCTAGCTCTGGAGAGAAAACTGAAGAAATAGCTGTAAAGATCCCTGTTCCTCGCACTGCAGAAGCCATCTTTCTCAGGCAGGGCACTCCCCTCCAAGTGGCATCACCCTGAGGGGAAGCAATAGCTTCATCTGCATGATTTACTTGGCCTTACGCTGTGGAGGTTAAGCTGGGCTGCTAATGACAACTTGATGAAACAACTGATCAGTTTAACAGATGATTAGTTTAAAAACTAGGGTGGAAAATACAAAGAAGTGAGCAAATGGGAAAACAAAGACACAGACCCCAAATAAAAGAATAAGATAATTCTCCAGAAGAAGAACTAGATAAATAGAGGCAAGACATTAATCAGATAGAGTTTAGAGTAACAGTTATAAGGATAATTAACAGCATGAAAAAGTTATAGAAAACATGATAAAAGGACCTGTCAGAAGTAAAGAATGCAATATCTGAAATAAATAGTACACTGGAAGGAATAAACAGTAGGCTAGATGAAACAGAGGATTGAATCAGTGACTTGGAAGACAAGGTAGGAAAACCCACCTAGGTAGAGTAGCACTAAGAAAAAAGAATTTAAAAGAAATGAGGAGTGCTTAAGAAACATTTTGTACAACATAACGTATAACAACATCTGCATCTTAGGAATGCCAGAAGATGAGAGCAAGCAAGGAATCAAAATCCTATTTGAAGAAATAAGGGCCAAAAGCTTCCTTAATCTGGTGAAGGGAAAAAGTGTCCAAGTCCAGAAAGCTCAAAGCATCCCAAACAAGTTGGATCAAGAGAGACCTCTACTGAGACACATCATAATTAAAATGACAAGGCTTAAAGACAAGAAGAGAATCCTAAAATATGTCAGAGAAAAACAGGTAGTTACATATAAGGGAGCACCAATTAGACTGCTATCTGATTACTCAACCAAAACATTTCATGCCAGAAGGAAGTTGTGTGAAATATTCACAGAGATGAAAAGCAAGTAGCTACAACCAAGGCTATTTTACCCAACAAGACTATCATTTAAAAATGAAGGAGAAATAAGGAGGTTCTCATTCCAGAAAAAGCTAAAGGAGTTTGTTAACAACAAACCATTACTGCAACAAATATTAAAGGACTTGCTTTAAGAAGGAGAAGAAAAAGAAGAAAAAAACAGAAAAAAATAGTCTAAGAATAAAATGATACCAAATACATATCTATCAATAATTACCTTAAATATAAGTAGCTAAGTGCTTCAGCCAAAAGTCATAGGGTAGCTGAATGGATAAGAAAATAACCATATATGTGCTGCCTCCAAGAGACCCATCTCAGATCAAAAGATATACACTTAATTAAAAGTAAAGTGATGTAAAAATGATATTTTATGAAAATGGATAGGAAAGAAGAACTAGGGTAGCAGTACTTGTATCTAACAAAATAGACTTTAGACCAAGGCTATAGTAAGAAACAAAGAAGGATACTACATAAGGATAAAGGGAATAATCCAACAAGAGGATATAACTCTAGTAAACATGTATGCACCCAACATAGGAGGACCTAAATGTGTGAAGCAAATCTCAATGGAAATAAAGGGAGAGAGCAACAGAAATGCAGTCATAGTCAGATATGTTATTTTCAGATATGTGAAAATTGATATTTTCAGAGAATAATTTCACCCCATTGATTTCAACAGGTAGATCTTCCAGACAGAAGATCAATAAGGGGATAGCAGCCTTAAACGGCACTCTAGAGCAAATGGATTTAATTTATATTTTCAGAGCATTTCATCCCAAAGCAACAGAATATACATACTTTTCAACAGCACATGGAATGTTTTCTAGGATAGACCACATGTTAGGACACAAAATAAATCTCAATACATTTAAGAAGATTGAAATAGTATCAAGCATCTTATTTGACTACAATGCTATGAAACCAGAAATCAATCACAGGAAGAACACTGAAAAATGTGCAAAGACTTGGAAGCTAAATAAATGTTATTAAACAATGAATAGGTCAACAATGAGATCAAGGAAGAAATCAAAAGATACCTTGAAACAAATGTAAATGAGGACACAATGATCCAAAATCTGTGGGACACTGGGAAAGCAATCCTAAGAGGGAAATTCATAGCGTTACAGAAAAACTAGAAAAAACTCAAATAAACAATCTAACTTCATACTTAAATGAACTTGAAAAAGAACAAGAAACAAAGCCCAGAGTGAGCAGAAGGAAAAAATAATAAAGATCAGAGCAGAAATAAATGAAATATAGTCTAAAAACATGATACAAAAATCAATAAATCCAAAATCTGGTTCTTAGAAAAGATAAACAAGACTGACAAACCTTTAACCAGACTCACCAAGAAAAAAAAAAGAGAAAGGACCCAAATAAATAAAATCAGAAATGAACTAGCAAGGAAAATGGGGACTGACTTCTAGATGGAGAGCATGATGACAGCTAGTGGTGGGAGGGATGAGGGGGTAAAGGGATTGAGCATAAAGGTCAAAGGACTCATGGACATGGGCAACAATGTAGTGGTTGCTGGTAGGAGGAGGATATAATGTGACTAAATGGTGATGGAAAAAATACAATAAAAATTATATCATCCCTGGCTGATGTGGCTCTGTGAATTGGGCACCAGACTGTGAAACCAAAGGTTCCCCAGTTCAATTCTCAATCAGGGCACATGCTTGGGTTTCAGGCCAGGTCCCCAATAGAGGGTGCACAAGAGGCAACCACACATTGATGTTTCTTTCTCTCTCTTCCTCATTTCCCTTCTGTCTAAAAATAAACAAAGTCTTTAAAAAAGATTACATCAAAAAAGAGTGACTTTTCATAAAGGACAATTATTTCCACTCAGTTTATATTTTGAAATTACACAAAAGGAAAAGAATTACCTGTGTGACCTGAGGTGAAATCTTTGGGTGAGAAATGAATGTGAATGGAGATGTTTTTTTTTTTTTTGCTAGCACTTTTACGCCTTTGGCTGGGTAACCAATCAATTTCTTTACCTTTGAAGACATTGCTTCATTTTCCCAACTTTGAGACATTGTGTCATTGTTACTTCATGCTGTTGCTCTTGACATTTGTCTGCCTAGACCAAAAATATATCTTCCTATGTATAGGCTGAATGTTCCTCAAATTTGATTTATTATTATTTTCATTAAATGTAAATACCATGAGTGCAAGGAGCCCTGACTTGTTCCTGGAACCTAGAACTATGGAGATGGGACATAGATACTAGCACATGGTAAACACTCAATAAATATTTGCTAATGACTTCCACTAGTATCCCACTTAAGAGTCTCATCATATTTTTCTCAAAGTACTCAAATAGTTGGTATACTGGTATCCTCCTCCTGACACTTCTGCCTCTCATGGAGCAGTTGTCTGTATTTATTTTCCCAAACCATGGTTCTGAAAAAGATATTTCTTCTCTCACTTTTGAGAGAGTTTTAATGCCATTGCACAGCTGAACTCAAATATTTCCATAAAATGTGCTAAGAATAAGAGAAATCACAACCTCCATGGCTGAAACAATGAAAGTAAATTGGATGATATAGTAGGTTGATCTTTCATTTTCTTTTGTTTCTTTCTCTTTTTTTTAGTGTACTTCTCTGAATGAAAATAATAAGGGGGCAGGTGTAATCAGCACAGTGTTTTGATTATGATTTTATATTGAGCTGATAATATGTCAGGACAAAAGAATGGGAAGCTCTTCTGCATTATTTGGAGGGCAAAGGCCTTACTGATGCTTCTGTGAGTGGTGGAACAATCATCCTCTGTCCAAGTCTTCTGGTGTAGGTCCATGAATCTCATTATAAACCCTATTTCTACCCATTGCCCTCTCACTGCATCTTCTACTCCTCTGCCCCCATTCTCTCTATCCCAGCTCTATCTGTACTGGTCTCCTTTCTGTTCCTTGAATAATATAAGGTCTATTTACATTTGCATGCCATTTTTGTCACACTATTTAAAATCGCAGCTCTCATCATCCAAACAATCTTATTCCCTTTCCCTACCTAATTTTTCTATAGTATTTATCACCATCTAACATACTTTAGTTTTTGCTAATTTTATACTTATTGTACTTTTCCATATTACAATGAAAGCTGTATATAAGCAGATATTTTGTCAGTTTTTATTTTATGCTATATCTGTCAATTCTAGAATAGTTCCTGAAAATGAATGAGAAAGTGAAAGAAGGAATGAACTAATAAATGCAGGATAATTTTCCAATATTATCTCAAGCTGTCTGCTACCCAACACAGCTCCTATATTAGCAAAGTTCCACTCTTTAGAATCCACCCTAAGTTTATAAATATTTTTAATTCAGTATTTAACATCCCTTCGTTTTTTAACCCTTTCTTATTTTATTTCTGTCACACTTCTATCCCTCAAAAGCACCATTTTTTTTTCATTTGAGACAAGAGTCAGAAACAAAAGGATTTTACCAGTCTAAAAGAAGTGAGTTTATCACTTCCTCACCTGCTTGCTACTTGTTTCCACTTCCTTTGTAAGCTAATCAAACACCAGTGTTTGATTGGAAGTACATTTTGCCCTTTAATTTTCTGCCTTCCCTCCCCTGGTCCCATAGATTTGCAATGGGCCCAGCAATCCTCTGGTTTCGTTTACTCTTCATGCTTTGGCATCTCAGCAAATTATTTGTATTCCCACTTTAAACTTCTCCTTTCCTATTTTTTGTTAAATTCCTGGGTTCCAGTGAACCACTTTTGTGGCATCTCTCACAGACACTAACATACCTATGAAGTTAGCAGGATGCCCTGTGCAGAACAATGGTTATCCTTAAGAGCTTGATTAGGTGCCATCTACTCCATGGAGCTATGACAATGGTGGAAGATGGAAGTTGAATCATGACTTGGCAAGTTTCCCAGCTAAAATATTACTTCTTTAATTATTATCTTCTAAGAACACTGGATTTCCTCTAGCACTCACAACTACTGCATTCATTTCAAGTGTCTAAAATTTTCCAAATGCAGGATTAAACAAAATAAATACTGCCCTCTACAAAGCAGTGCTAGTGGTCTGTTAAAAAAAGAGAAGACATTACTTAAAAATAATTTCACCTGGAATTTTGATCACACTAACCCACTGATTGTAATACATTTTTGTTTTATTTCATATCAAAAGGCTTTAGTGAAGTTCCACAAGTATTTATATTTTTATTGAATCATAAGGTCTTTATATTATTATTATTTTAAGAGGAGTACATAGAAACAGAAGATGGAAATTTGAGTGCAAGTTCTATATCATCTACCACAAATCTTTCTCTTGCTAGGTTTTGATGTTATAAGTAACAATATAAGCTTAATATTTCAACCCTTACCTGAAAAAGACATATACATGCTCATGGGTGAGAACTGCTCCATACTTAAACCACTACAGCACACATGGCATTATTTACATCATGTAAAATATTACTATATTCATGAGAAAACACATGATTTAGTACATGAGACATTAACATAGAAATGAGGACCTTCTTTCACCCTATTTGACCATTAGTATTAGTATCGCCATCATTATCATCAAGGACATCATTGATTGCAGGAACTCTACCAGGTTCTTTGCATAGATTATACCTCTTTAATCTTCAAAATAGTCATGTATGTAGACATTATTATTTATTGTTCGCATTTAAGAGGGGAACAATCAGTTACTCAGATTTTTACTAGGAATTAAACCTTTTTCTACCTGATGTCAAAGTTTATACATATTCCCTTTATTCAAGAGAAAAGAAAAAAGAAAGAAAGAAAAAAGTTCAGTGAAAGTTAGGCTGCACTTTCCAATATAGCAACCATCATCTACATATGAGTACTTAAATTTAAATTAATTAAGAATAAATAACATTTGGGGTCTTTCTCACCAGCCACTTAAGCAAAGGATCCTGCCACACCTTGACCCCTATCCATCCCAGCAATTACTGCATGGTTAACTTCAATGTGTCTTAATGTAAAAATGGCCACATTTCTAATGTGGAACATTGTTTTAAGGGTGTTTTTGTGTTTTAATCAATAACCTTTTTGTCTAAGATTGTGTAATTTAGCCTTCTGTTTTCTTATAAATTTTTATCTATTAAATATTTATCTCTGATAGTAGTGCCTAATACGTTTTTTTAAGTTAGATAAATCTACAAATTCAGTTCCTTTTTTGCGCTCAATATGTTATCATATTGAGAAGTGCAAATAAACAACATTTCCATCACTTCATGTGGTTCTGTCAGGTGGCTTTAGGTTAGATCATGGTCCCCTTACACAATAACCTCTATTAGACATGGATATCAAGACACTTTTTGTGGAGGGCTGGGTAGAATACTATCACATAACTTTCAAAAACTTTATATCCCAAATATTTCAAACTTCCATTAATATTCCATTATGAATTTGGATATTATTTTAATGCATACCACTAATTTTATTTTCTTAGTTGAGTACCTATTAGGAAAGGAGTGTTTTATTTTGTGTGTGTGTTTAAAATAATCAGTTTCAAATATTAAGAATTGCCTCCACTTCATTATGTTTAAGTATAATGGTTAAGAGCATGAAGCAAGTCTTAACAGCAATTAACTAGGTGAGTGAACTTGGACAAGTAATTTGAGCAGCTCCCTCATCTGTAAAATAGAGATTATCAAATTAAACAAGGCAACATGTTTATAAGGTATGGGTGTGGTATCCAATACATAATAAGTACATGATTAATGGATATTGTTGTTACAATAATATTAGCATAAATATTATGTATATTTGATTTGGACTTTGTAAAAAGGAATCATATTTTCTTAAGGTCAAGGTTATAGAGATGTGAAGGTTCCCTAAGCTAGACAAACTAAGAAGATACTCTGTAGCAGTACTAACAATAAACTGTTCTCTCCGTGAATCAGTAAAATGAAGCAATTAATTCAAATCAGTAATTAAGGAGAGGTTTTCAATGACAAGACAGGTAGCACTAACAGAATCAAGATAAGTCTACTCTGTTCTATTAGAGATGGCACCAATTTATAAAACTTTAAAGATGATTTATACTCTTCAGGCAGATGACAAAAGTACCTGAGGAAGACAGACACAAATTAAATTTATATAGTAAAACAATTTTGAGTTGAATATTTTATTGATATACTTTTAAACAATAATTTTAATCAAACAATCCTTTGCTAAAATAGTTACTTCAAGACAAGAGACATAATTTTATTGTTCCTTATAAACTAAAAAGGAATTTACAGACTTTTGTCTAAAGAAGAAACAACTCTTTTGCTGTAAAGTATCTCCAGTTCAATATTAATTCATTTCTTAACATTTTTATTCAATATCACACTAAGTCTCTTAGAAATAGGAAACGCAGACCCATTTTCTCAAATGTAGAGAAGAGATGGAAAAGAAAATGTTGATGGTTTTACAAGGCAGACTGAAGTCTGCTCACCTCAGTGCCTCCCATCATGGCTTGGCATGGGAGAAGGAAACGGCCCTTTAGGTGAGATGGAATTGGGTGGAAGGGTAGTGCTGCAGGGACCAAGTGGACCACTGACCCATTGTGGGGAAGACACATTCCTCTGCCTTTCAGCAGCTAACAGAGGTAAGTAGCAACCTAGAACAAAGCCCTCTCCAGTCCCACCCCCAAATACTTTAGTATCATGGAAGTACTTTGGAATCCACTTGGAATCCTAAGGAAAGAAAGAATCCTAAATTAGCCAAGGTCAACTCTCCACCACACTGACTGAATTACAAAAGCTATAATGTGCAAATAACTCATAATCAAAATTAAGTTAGGTTATTGAAAATAGCTTGTTTCTGGAACATCTGGACCTGTAGACTAAGATCCTCATCCACTGTACTGGTCAGGTTATATGATTGTGATACTGTTGGAAAATGTTGGTCTACAAGACAGTGATTTTAGAACTTGGCTTCATGCTGTAGTAACCTGGGGACTTAAGAAAACTGGTGCTGGGCTCCAACAACAGTCTGATCTTTCGGGTCTGTGATGCAGCCTGAGCACTGGTTATTAAAAAGTACTCCCAGGTGATTGACATGTGCAGCCAAGATTGAGTACCAGTGTTCTAAGATATTGTTTATGTTTTGTGTAAAGAGATCCACAAATTCTGTGAAAATAATAATATATTTCAACAGCTTGATAGAAAATGGTCTTTAGGTACTGCTAATGGCTTTAGGAACAGGTACTTATGTAGGTTTTAAGACCTGGGCAATGCCAAGTCTCTCCCTGAGGATTGTCTATCTGTGCTGGGAATTCAGATATTTGTTTTTTTTTGCCTGAAATGTACTGCTAATAAAAGAAAGAGTCAAATCAAGGTTGGCATATCCTCAAGTAGTACCTTTCTTCTCACACACAGAATGAATGAAGATAAAAGCCATATCTCCCTGGTGATCATTGAGGCTCAATGTCACCTCAGGAGCAAGAATATTGGCTATAGAAATCTTTTCAAATAACTGTCAGGAGAAGCTTTTGTGCCAGTTTACTTATATTGATTTGATTACATGTAGTCTAGATGAAAAATATTATTTCCAAGTGGTAAATACATGTAATTGGAGTAGTATCTAAACATACTAAATTTCTGAATCAAAGTGATAATATTCAGGAAACCTACTAAGTAGTCATATTACATAAAATTATTTGAGCATATTAATTTAAAAATTCCTGATATTTTTATTACTAAATAATAGGAATTTATAAATGGTATGGAAATCAGCAAAGACCTTGAACAAAATCTAACTAGCCAAGAAATTTTTACTTGATTTTTAATTCAAAGACTTCCAGGAGAAACATAAAACATAATTAGCTATGACTTATGCTAATATTACTATGCTCTGGTTACTATCAAAGTTTTTAATCTTTTCTTTCATTTGTGCATATTTTAACTTAAGATTAGCAATAATCTTAAAATTTATTTAATTACCAGTTGCAGTATTGTGGGTTTCCTTGAGTAGAAATACAGTCAAATCCAAATCTGTTGAATTATGGGGATAAATTTGACTCAATTTGTTACTATGTGGCTGTAAATATAACTAACTGTACTTGAACTTTGAGAATAGATTTTACACTCTGATAATTTTGTAACTATGTTTCACTTAGGCATGGTAATCTAAGCCTGAGGACTAGAGTGTTTTTTACATCGCTATTGTCTTATGGAGAAAAATAAATGGTTGAAATGAAGGAGGATCTGGAGAAAGCCTGCATTGAGAAATACCATTTCAGAAAAAAAGCAGATCAAAACAGAATTCACAACACTGTTTTAAAACTATTTCAATAAGTGAAAGATAACCAAAATCAGCTCTATTTTTAAATTTTCTTTCTCTAAAGAAAACACATAACAATTCTTAGATCAGAAGAACATAATGGGTAAAAGGGGGACACATTGTTTTATTTTCTTCTGTAACACAATATTTCAGTCTTATAGTCAAAAAGACAACATCTAGGTGTGGGTATATAATTGAGTCAATCAAGCCTTACATGTTGTCATTCTCTGTGATGCACATTTAAGTGCAGAAAAACAACTAATATATTCTAGAAAAAAGTAATTGAAAAAGATAGAATGGTTAAATGCCATTTTCAGTTACTGACAATAAATGAATTATGGTTTAAAGACATCAAGGAGGGGATCAATCTGATAACTCATTTGAAGTGTTTCACCTGGATTCAAAGAATAGCTAAGATGCTGTTTCCAAAGTTTGTTCCATTGTGAATTATAACATTTCCATTAACAGATGACCCTACATTCTAACTCATAGCAGAAATGTCCCTGCATACACAAACTCTATGGACAGCACCTGGGTTTTCCAAGCCAGACAAATGACCATAAATAAAAAGAAAGAAATGACAAATGCTTATGCTGCTTCTAGAAACCTTTAGAAGTACCCTGGCAAGCATCAGTTCCTGGTACTGGCTTTCAGCTAGCCCAACTCAGTAAAAACCAGTAGACAGACCCACAAAGGAAGCAATCCTTCCTTCCTGTCCAGTGAAAACACACATAGCTTATGACATTATTCTTCTTACCACTGATATCCACCCTCAGACAATTCTACCACCTTGTTCCATAAAGCTTTGCATAATATCAAAACCTGGGCCAAAAAATACCAAAAGTTTTATTTTAGAGTACTCTATATAGCTATCTTGTGGCCCCAAACTGTTCTCCCATGGCTAGAATCAGTTACATTTAACATATTGTATGTATAGATAATGAATTTATATCAAAATTAACTAATGTAAATAGTTTTTAAATGGAGCCACCAAGTATTAAGAATTATAAGTCTGTACCATGGTCTCCAGAAAAAAAAGCAAACTTAACCATACAATTTAATCACTTTGTTTTAATAGGAGCATTCAGTTGCTCAAGTTTGTACATTAAAAGCATTTTGTATAAGAATACAGTGGATTTGGAACATTTTCCACTATAGATAACTATATCATAAAGTCATAAAATACTTTTGATTTGCTGGTGAACTTTATGTTAATTGCACTGTGTTTAGATACTTAGATGAAAGGAATATGAGAGACCTCTGGTGGCCAATATTACAGTGCTTGTTAGTATATAGGACCATATTCCTCTATCCTAGGGGCCTCAGAAGCAAAGAGGGTTGGAAGAAACTAAAGTCACAGAAGTTCAGATAAGTGAGGGTGTGCACATACCACAGTCCTATGTCTTCAATTTTTTAAGATGATATTTAGTGGTTGTTTCAAAGTCAAGGTTAAACCTTCATAAAAAGGATATCAAAGAAACTAAAAATATGATATTAAATGCAGCTGATTTCAACAATAACTACAAGTGAAATTTTGTAAAAGTTATAATGTTAATAGACTTAATTACCTTGTTTTCATATTTATCATTACCTATAAATATTGATCTCTTATTACACAAATGACACAAAAAATAAATGAGACACTTTAGAAATTAATTCATAAAAATGATTCCAAACTTTAAAAAAATTAGATATACAGCACCTTCATTACCTGGAAGAGTCAATGTGCTAAAAATAATAGCTTTTTCAAAGAGAGGCATTTACTCACTGGAGGATATTAAGTCATAGTAATTGTAATGATAAAACCTAGCAAATTTTACACAAATGCCAACACTTGACCACTTACAGAAATAAATGTATACTTAGGTAATAAGTTTGTATAAACCAAACAACACACTTTCTCATACAATGAAAAAAATTAGGATAGGTAAGATGGAACACTTAGATATAGGCCATTTTGTTTCTAATCTTAGTATGTGCCCTCGTTTACTATCGTTGCATAAAATCATGACAAATGATAAACATTAGAAATATGTAAAATTTCATATTACAAAACAGTAATTAATAATGCAGAAAGCATATTAATGTAGTTAATGTAATTAAATTTAAACCTTAGACAAAAGAATAATATATATGTACATCTATATATGTTCAAGGCAAGTAACTCATTCCCAGTTATCACAGGAAAACAGGAGTAACTATACATTATTCATTATTAAGCTGTGCTTTGAAATAAGGAAGTATTACTTGTAAGATATTTTTCAAGATCATTTAAATCAAGAATATTATTAAATAATTATTGCAGTTGTGATTACATATCCTTATCAAAAATTCATTAATTGTAGGTCAGTTTTAGAACTGACCTACAGCCAGATTAATGATTAATCTGTGTTAATAGATTAATAATTTACAGGATTAATGATTATCCTGTAAAGTCTGAATTAATGGTTTATCCTATAAAATCTGAAGTATAATTATAAAAGCCCATAGTAAATACTTTAGACTTACAAATATAAGAGAATTATGAAGGCATAGGAATTCTAGCCCTAACAGAAATGCTAATTTTGGTTAATGAAAATAATTATAAAGAGTATATGATTTCTCTTTTGAATTTTAATATTTTCTTAAACACATAATAAGAAATTGGAAAATATTTGGTATTTTAGAATTTCTGGCCAAGATGAAGGTGTAGATAGATACACTTTGCCTCCTTGCACAACAAAAGAAGGACAATAAAAAGTTTAAATACAAAAAATAACCAGAACTGCCAGAAAAATCACACTGTATGGAAGTTAAAAAACAAAGAAGTTAAAGAAGAAACACTCATGTAGACTGGAAGTAAGGGTGGCAGCTAAAAGACTAGGCAGTCCCACATTTGTTAGCAGATAAACTGGGAGGAACAATTGGAAAGCGAGACAGACTGAGCAACCCAGGTTTCAATGTGGGGAAACAAAGACTCAAAACCTCTAACTGAAAAAGCCTGTAAGGGTTGTAGGGTGGAAGAAACTCTCAGCCTCACAGGAGAGTTTGTTGGAGAGACTCACAGAGTCCTAGAATGTACACAAACCTACCAACCCAGGAATCAGCACCATAAGGTCCCAGTTTGCTTGTGGGTAGCTGGGGAAGTTACTGAAAGCTGGCCATGATCCCAAAAAGAGGTATTGTTCCCTCTAAGATCCCTCTCCTACAAGCTGTGCCACAACACAGTGTTACCCTACCCTGGCAAACACCTAAGGTTCCACTCCTTAGAACATAACAAACATTCCAAGACAAAAAAAAATGGCCCAAATGAAAGAATAGATCAAAGCTCCCAAAATAGAACTAAGCAATGAAGAGAGAGCCACCTATCAGATGCAGAGTTCAAAACACAGGTAATCAGGATGTTGAGTGTGGTCAAAACACAGAAATGGTTGAGTGTGGTCAAAAAATTGAGGATGAAGTAAAGGCTGTGCAAAGTGAAATAAAGCAAAATATATAGGAAACCAACAGTGAAGGGAAGGAAACTAGGACTGAAATCAATGATTTGGAACAAAAGGAAGAAATAAACATTCAACCAGAGCAGAATGAAGAAACAAGGATTCAAAAAAAAAAAAAAAAAAAAGAGGAAAGGCTTAGGAACCTCCAGGACAACTTTAAACATTCAAACATTAACATCATAGAGGTGCCAGAAAAAGAAAGAGGAAGAGGAAGAAATTGAAAACTTAGTTGAACAAATAATGAAGGAGAACTTCCCTGATATGGCAAAGAAAATAGATAGACTTCTAGGAAATCCAGGAAGCTCAGAGAGTCCCAAAGAAATGGGACCCAAGGAAGCACACACCAAGGCACATCATAATTAAGTTACCCAAAATTAAAGACAAGGAGAGAATCTTAAAAGCAGCAAGAGACAAGGAGACAGTTATCTACAAAGGAGGCAAAAAGTGGCTGGAAAGAAGTATTCAAAGTCATGAAAAACAAAGATCTATATCCAAGATTACTCTATCCAGCAAAACTTTCATTTAGAATGGAAAGGCAGATAAAGTGCTTTTCAGATAAGGTCAAGTTAAAAGAGTTTACCATCACCAAGCCCTTATTATACAAAATGTTAAAGGGATTTATCTAAGAAAAATAAGATGAAAAATATGAACATTAAAATGACAACAAACTCACAACTATCAGCAACTGAACCTAAAAAAAGCTAAGCAAACAATTAGAACAGGAACATAATCACAGAAATGGAGGTCACATGGAGGGTTATCAATGGGAAGGGGGAAGGGGAGAATGGGGGAGAAGGTATAGGGAATAAGCATAAACCATAGGTATAAAATAGACAGGGGGTGTTAAGAATAGTATAGGAAATGGAGAAGTCAAAGAACTTTATATGTATGACTCATGGACATGAGCTAAGGGGGAGGTGAATGCTGGTGGGAGGGTTTTCAGTGCAGAAGGGAATAAAGAGGAGAAAAAAAGTGCAACAACTGTAATAGCATAATCAATAAAATATATTTTAAAATATTTGTTACTTTATCTTGTCATCAATAATGACATTATTTTGCCATTAACTAATAATGTTCTCAAACTTTAGTTTGCATAAGAATCACATGAGAGGCTTTTGGGATCCCTAAACTCCCTATCCAGAAATTTACCCAAAATATTTAGTAAATCTGCCCTGACTGGTATAGCTCAGTTGGTTGGGCACCATCCCATAAAGCAAAAGGTTGCTGGTCCTGTTCCTGGTCCGGGGACATGCTTGGGTTTCAGTTACACCCCCATTTGGGGTGTGTACAGGAGGCAATTGGTCAACCTTTCTCTCTTACATGGACATATCTCTCCCTCTCTTTCTCCCTCCCATCCTCCCTCTCTAAAAACAAATACATAAAAATTTTAACAATATAGTAAATCTGATCATGTACCAATCTTACATCAGATGTATACCCACCAGATATTAATGTTACCTTTCCAATATATCTTACATTTGCTACTTCTCAGAAGGCCATCCTTATGCCCTAACCCTAACCCTTTGCACACTCCCTGAAAATCATAATTACTTACTACATATTTCTGAAGTAAAAGAATGCATGATTTTTAGTGAAGGAAGAATTTCCAGACAAATGATTTTACCATAAGAAATAAAAGTATTTCCTGCCACACATATGGGCAGAACACCAAGCCACTGCTATGTCCTAGTCTAGGAAACACCCAAGCAATCCTTATAATTATTCTGTTATGATATTTTTGAATCCAGCTTCAGAGAATGAGACACAGATGCAGGAACTGAGGGAGACCTTGGCACATAGATTGGCTTAAGAGAAGGCAATCCATCATAGCTGAAAAGCCATATAGATCAAAGCATTCAGAGGAAAAAGAGGTAGTTTCAGCCTGTTCAGGCTGCTGTAACAGAATATCACAGACTGTGGCTCATAAACAATAAAAATTTATTTATTTCTTATACTTCTAGAAGTTGGAAAGTCTAAGATCAAGGTGCCAGCAAATTTAGTTCCGGGAAGGGTCCATTTTCTGGTTCACAATTGGTGGTCTTTTCATCATGTCTTTAGGTGGCAGAAGGAGCAAGTTTGCTTTATGGGGTGGGTCGCTTTTATAAGGGCACTAATCTCTTTCATGAGGGCTCTACCTTCATGACTTAATCACCACCCAAAAGCTCAACCCCCAAATAAATTGGGATTAAGATTTTACCATGTGAATATTGGAGGACACAAACATTCAGTCTATAGCAGACAATCTCTGGTCAAAGAATAACCGATTCTCCCTGTAATTTTCTCAAGGGATCATATACCCTTTGAGAATGGTCTTCAGGCTCACCAACAATCTTTGGATAGTAGCCCCACAATTCTAGAGCTCAGGTAAAATGTTTATATGTGATCCATATCCAATGATGATGAAAAATGTCATGCTCATTTAAAATTGCTTAACAATTTGTACACTTTTCCTGAAGGAAACTAAATATGAATCTTACAAAAGGCCTAAACTTAATTTTTCCAAATTTGAAATCGGTGAAGCTGAAAATGAAAATTCTTCAGTGGAGTGGAGGTAAATTTTAAGGAGGAAATTTCAAGACAGAAATTTTTTGGATGCTGAGTGGCATGAAAATTTAGGAGTGGACCCAGAATAAAAATGGAAAGAGGAATGCAAACTGAAATAAGGCACCCTGACTCTGTAGAAGTAAGGGGGAAGTACACACTCACCTGGCTAAAACAGGGTACAAATAACATGGAGAAGAGATATGGATATCAAATACGATGACAAATGGGAAAGGAGTGTCCCCTTGAGTTAGAAGTAAAATTACTTAAATGAAAATAGGCAAAATTAAAAGAGTAATAGAATTATAGGAAAATACAAAATTCACAGGAATAAGTGATATTATTAGAGGGGATATTATTTCAAAAATATTCACTTTGGTTCCACAGCTACTGGTCTGCAGCTGTTCTGACAGTGGCAGTTGTGGCACTCCTCTGTGGGAAAGGAACTGTTACACAGTTAACACCTCTTTCTTAGCAAAGCAGAAAGTGGGCATGTGTGTGACAGACACAGGGAAAAAAATTCACTTTGGTATTTTTATCAACATCCCTTAATAAAAATAGTCTACAAAGAAAGAAGTAGAAAGAATACAGCCAATTCTTAAGCATGGACATAATTTCAAATTAGAATGGCAAGATTCAAATTAATCTGCAAATCCAGAGAAAAATTGCACATTTGGGTATGTCTGAGGAAAGAAATTCTCCATCCTTGAGCTGATGCCATCAAGGAAACACTTTATTTTAGTTTTCTGTTACAACATAACAAATTACCACAGGCTAAAAGGTTTAAAATACAGCCCTTTATTATCTCACTGCTTCTGTAATCACAAGTCTGAACTACCGTAGCTGGGGTTCCTGATCAGAGTTTCAGAAGGCTGAGGTGAAGGTGTGTGTCTGGCTGTGTTCTCAGCTGGCAACTCAAATAGGGAAGGGTCCACCTGCAAGTTCAGATTGTTGGTGAAATTCATTCCCTTAAGGGTGTAGGATTTTTAAAAAGGTTTTATCTATCTATCTATCTATCTATCTATCTATCTATCTATCTATCTATCATCATCATCTATTCCTTTATTTATTTATAGAGGGAGAGGAAAGGAAGGAGAAAGAGATGGAGAGAAACTGATATGTGAGAGAAACATCAATTGCTTGCCTGTTACATGCATCCAGTCAGGCAGGAATTGAACCCTGACCTTTCAGTTTGTGGAAGGACACTTAGCCCACTGAGCCACACCAGTCAGGCCATGGATTTAGGGTTTCTGGCAGCTACTTCAAAGCCATCAGAGAAGGAAAATAACTCTATTACTTTGAATCTCTGACTTCAAGGAAAGCCTGGATCTTCCTTTAAAGTATACATTTGATAAGGTCAGTTCTACTTAGTATAATCTTCCTTTTGATTAGCTCAAAGACAGCACACTAGGGACTAAATACATCAACAAAATTTTTCACCTTTGCCATAAAAGTTAACATAATCACTACAGTGGCATTCCATCCTTTTTATAATATTTTACTGGAGAAAGGCAACTCCCAGTTTCCCCTCAAAGGAAATAGATTACATAAAGGTGTGATTCACTGAGAGTCCCTGTAGGGTGTGTCTGCCACCCTACATTACATTCAATTACTCTTTTTTTACACTCAGTTCTGAAATTCCTTTCACAGTGCTCATTTATAATGTCTGACTGGGTAAACCCACAGTATCTGAAAATTAAAATCATCTCCTATTCTAGCCTTATATTTTTTTCAAAATAGAGTACAGGAAAATGACTATTCAAAACAAAGCCAATAAATGAGGAAAACTAAGAAATTAGCAAATGACAGATTTAATTTTTCTAATACCCTTTGTTCTTTGAAACTCACCTCAGAATCTATGTCTAAGCAGGTGCATGGTTAAATTAAATTAATTATTTAATAACTAATAACAGTTAAAACATTGATAATTTTGATTTTAACCTGAAATTAGCAACTGCAAGTTTGAGAAAAGTGTTTTTGAAAGATACTAGTCTAAGGGCATCAGCAAATAGGTTACCATTTTAGGGGAACTATGAGTGCATGTTATTTCCATTCACTCTAGAATCGGGCTCTGAGAATGTCTGACTTTTTGCACTACTAAAATCAAATCCCCCCTTCATTTGTGGGAAGTCACTATGAGCAGTTTCAAACCTACAATTAGGTCAATGTTCACAATGTACTGTCTAATAATAACATCTAATAAAATTAATATTGAAACAATCACGCCATTGTGCAAACTAGATTTCATGCTATCATTCCATTCCATTTAGAACATGAACATAATATTAATTTATATTTGTGAATACAGTTAAAATTAAGATGAATGTGATTTTCAGAATAGCTTAATACTGGTACAAGAATAGACAAATATACAATATATAAGGACTTCAGTTTTGTTGTTTTTTTTATTGTCTGTGATTTATGTTTAGTTTCTGAGCCAATGTTACATATTAGCTACAAACATGATCCAGTTTCAAATTTGACAAAGAAGATAAAAAGCCCTTACAGTATAGTTTGTGAAAATAAATTTGATATAGGAATTAGTACAAAAATCTAAATACTGAAATCATCAAAGAATTAAATATAAAATATTCATCTGGACTTGAGATGAGGCTTTCTAAACAATAAAAGAAATTACAAAGGAAAGGATCAATTAGTTTGACATTTCACATTTCTGGCATAGAGTACAATAATGCAAATTTTACTTCAAAATAAATGACCACAGTAAATTTAGATAATATACTAAAACATCATAGTTACTTTAACACAAACTCTAAATTTCAGTGGGAAAAAATTAGTGAATATTCAAATATGAAAATATTCAGCTCTAGCAGTCATGTGATAAGATTGAATTCTCTAGAATTGCTGGCAGGAAAGTGAACTGCAACAGTATTCTTTCTTTTTTTAATTGTTGTTCAAGCACAGTTGTCTCCATTTTCTTCCTACAACTCCTCCAACACCAGCTATCCCTATTTCCCACCCTCCTTTGGCTTTGTCCATGTGTCCTTTATTTTATGTCCTAACAACCCTCCCCCTTCTTCCCCCCATTATCCTCTCCGACCTCCTGCAACAGTATTCTTAAAAAGTAATTTGGCTATTTTTACTCCATTTTATGCTTCTTTCCCCTTTGTCAAATATTAATTGACCATAAAGATATGGGTTTATTTCTGAACTCTCTGTTCTGTTCCATTGGTTTATGTGTCTGTTCTTATGCCAGTACCACCCAGTACCAAAAGTCCTAGAGGAAAACATCGGCAGGAAAATCTCAGACATTCCATGCAGCAACATATTCACTGATATGTCCCCTAAAGCAAGGGACATAAAGTAAAGAATAAACAAATGAGACCTCATCAAATTAAAAAGCTTCTGCATGGCTAAAGGAACCTTAAAATGAAAAGAGCAACAAACAACAAATGTTTGAGAGGTTGTGGGGAAAGGGGGTCCTTAGTTCACTGTTGGTGGGATTGCAGACTGGTACAACCATTATGGAAAACAGTATGGAATTTTCTCAGAAAAATAAAAATTGACCTGCCTTTTGACCCAGCAATTCCACTGCTGGGATTAGATCCTAAGAATCCTAAAACATCAATTTCAAAGAATCTAGGCACCACAATGTTCATAGCAGCAGAATTTACAATAGCCAAGTGTTGGAAGCAACCTAGGTGCCCATAAGTAAATGAATGGATCAAAAAATTTTGGTACATATACACAATGGAATTGTATGCAGCAGAGAGAAAGAAGGAGCTACTACCCTTTGCAACAACATGGATGGAACTGGAAAGCATTATGCTGAGTGAAATAGGTCAGGTGTTGAAAGACAAATACCATATGATCTCACATTTAACAGGAAGCTAAACAACAAAACAAACAAGCAAGCAAAATAAAAACAAAGACACTGAAATAGAGAACAAGGGGACAGTGACCAGCAGGAAGAGGGAAGGGAATTTAAGGGGAAAAAAGGGGAGGGATTTGGAGGAACAAATAGGAAGGACACAGGGACGAGAACTAAGGGGGGTGGAAATGGGAGGGAGGTGGGGAGCACAGGGCAGGGGAGGCTTGGAAGGGAAAAATAAACAAAAAACTGTACTTGAAAAATAACTAAATAAAATTAAAAAAATAAAACATAAAAAACAAGAAAATACAGATAAGAGCAATAATGTTATTTTATTGTTATTATCTGTTATCATCAAGAATAATGTTATTCTTGATTTTGTGGTATTTATCACCTTTTAAAATGTGTGATTTGTCACACAGATATAGATTATAGTAGAGGGAATATAGTCAATAATATTGTGGCAACTATGTATGGGGCCAGGTGGGTACCCAAAGGCTCAGAGTGACCACTCTGTAAAGTACATGATTTTCTAACTCCTTTGCTATATATCTGAAACTAACACAGATTAATGCTGAAATTAAACTGTAATTGAAAATTTAAAAAATTTTTTTAAATGAAAAGAGAACCAACTATTATGGGAAAACATATTTTCCAATGATACATTGGACAAGGCTTTGATCTCCAAAAAGTATATAGAACTCACACAACTCCACTCCAGGAAAACAAACAAAAAACAATTAAAATGAACAAAGGACTTCTTTTGGAGAAGAACAGACACTTCTCCAAGGAGGACATACAGAGGGCCCAAAGACATATGAAAAGATGCTCAGCATCACTAGCCAGCATTAAAGCCACAATGAGATATCACTTCACACTGGTCAGAATGGCCATCATAAACAAATCGACAATCAACAAATGTTGGAGAGGTTGTAGAGAAAAAGGAACCCCAGTGCACTGTTGTTGGGAATGCAGACCAGTGTAGCCACTGTGGAAAACAGTATGGAATTTCCTCAAAACAGTAAAAATGGAACTGTCTTTTGACCCAGCAATTCCACTACTGGGATTATATCCTAAGAGCTTTGAAACACCAATCCAAAAGAACCTCTGCATCCCAATGTTCATAGCAGCACAATTTACAATACCCAAGTACTGGAAGCAGCCTAAGTGCCCATCAGTAAATGAGTGGATCAAAAAACGTGGTATATTTACACAGTGGAATACTGTGTAGTAGAGAGAATGAAGGAGCTCCTACCCTTTGCAACAGCATGGATAGAACTGGAGAGCATTATGCTAAGTGAAATAAGCCAGGCAGTGAGAGACAAATATCATATGATCCCAACTTTAACTGTAACATAATTGACAAAAGAAAAAATCAAACCAAATATAACCAGAGACATTGAAATTAAGAACAATCTAACAATAACCAGAGAGGAATGGGGAGAAGGGTTTTCAGAAACTACTATAAAGTACATAGGGACAAAACCAAGGGGAGTGTGGAAGAAAGGGAGGGAGGGAGGTTTGGCTGGGGTTAGGGGGAAGGGTGGGGGCAAATGCAGGCAACTGTAATTCAACAACAATAAAACAGTAAAAAAAGAAAAAGAAAAAAAGAAACACTCCAAAAAAAGTAATTTGGGAAATGTATGATGTTCTTGGCCTGGCAATTCAATAGCTTTTATCCTATTAATCAATCCTAGGAAATTATCGGACATGTATAAAAAGTATTTTGTGTAGATGCTCATCACTGCAGTTCTTATGTTGATAAATAGAAAATAAATTAAAGGCACAACTTTGGGTAAATCTATCACATAACACATTTGTATAAAAGTATGTAAAGCCCTGAAAAAGTGCTAGGCACTATCAATTAGTAGTTAATGAAACAAAGTTCCTGCCCTCATGGACCTTGTAGTAGAACAGAGGGCCAAGAGGCACAGATAAATAATTAGAAATTGTCAGAAATACTACAAAAAATGAGCTGGGTGATGAGATAGAAAAACTGAGACATTAAGTCACTGGGGAGGTGTGGTCTCTCTGCAGTGATGACTTTTTAACTGAAACTTGAAATATTTCAATGGATTAGTTTTGCAAATAGCAGTAAGAAGAATGTTCTAGCTCTGGCTGGTGTAGCTCAGTGGATTGAGCGCCGGCCTGCGAACTATAGTATCGCAATTCAATTCCCAGTCAGGGCACATGCCTGGGTCGCAGACCACTTCCCAGCAGGGGACTCATGAGGCAACTATGCATTGATATTTCTTTCCTTCTCTTTTTCCCTTTCCCTCTAAAGATAAATAAATAAAATCTTAAAAAAGAAAGAATGGCCTAGACAGTGGAATAAAAGTACAAGAACCAATACCCAGACTCCCTTGCAAACAATACCTCACACAAGACCTCAATTTTATAAAGTAGATTTGGAAAGTTAACAGTATCAATGTAAATTTATTTCCAAAAGCTTAGTTATGCAAATGATTCTGTGAACTTGTTACCATATATCTTTTTTTTCTTGAAACACTAGGGGATAATAAAATAAATAAATATTGAACTGGAAATAAAAAGCATATGTACTAGAAAATAGATATTATTTGAAGTAAAACTGTGAGTAAAGAAACCATAGTTTATTTATTCAAGGCAATCATAAAAACAAAATAATTTATTTGCTAAACAAGTATTTTCTCCATGTCAAACACTGTCCTTAGTGCTGGGATTCAATAAGGTAATAGAACAGGCCATCCATCTTCCATCATGGAACTTGGAGTGGGAAAACAGAAAATAAACAATAGCTCTGGCTTCACAGCAGATTGATGAGAAATAAATGTCTTCCAAAAGATTTTGTGAGGTTAGGAGAAAACAGTTATTGTGTGGTGTATTATGTGGGAAGACAACTGGGTCATTCCCATATTTCCTCTTCTCCCACCCGGGGCATTTCTGTATTTGCTCTTCTCTTACCCAGGCACTCTCCTCCTTTCCTAGATTCTTTCCAACATCTTTATGTCTCCTTTCTCCACACAGGAAAGCTTAGTTCTCCCAATTGTACCTTCAAATCCATTATCTCTATTAGAGCAAATAAATTACTCTTTTTAAAACTCACAATCCTTAGAAATTAGAAGCCTATCATTTTTTTTTTCATTTCACACTGGGTAATTACTTGAGAGTCAAGAGAGATATCAGGAGACAGGAATACTACATAGGATGCAAGTCAAAGGGAAAAAACAGAAATCAAATACAAGTCATGGGGAAAAAAACCCAAGCTCCTTGAACTTAAAGCAAATTTTATCTCTGTTTGAAAGACTTTTGTGTTTCTTCTCAAGTAGGGAAACTTCTTGGCTTGAGATGATTTGTGGAGGAAGCAGGCAGATGGTAGGTAGAGGGCATGAAGGCAGAGCAGTGACGCTTTGGCATTACCTACCTGAATGAACTCAATCTGTTTCCCTACTCATGCACCTGTTACTTCTCCCTGAATATGTGGCATCTTCCAAGTGTCTCAATATCCTGCTGTATGTCATCTTTCACAGTTACTATTGCCTATTATCAAAATGTCATTGCTATTCTGACACATGACCACATTATCCCAGAATAAACAAAATGAAGAATATATGGCATTATATTTGGCATATATTAGTTTTGTTTTTAACAATCAAATAAGTTTAACATTTATTATCTCTTCAGTGTCATAGATGCTATATAAAAGCAGAAAGATATGCCTCATGGTATTTTGTCGTGAATCAAACCAAAAAGTAAAACTCATCAGACATATCTAGTTTAGCTCAGCAGTGCATTATCACATTTTAGAACATCTGATATATTCTCAAATGTCCCTAGGTTAGTTTCACATTGAGCACATTGCAGTAGGTTCACCATCAAAAGAATTTCACTTGGCAGGAAAAGCCACCTTTTCTGAAGTTGCTGATCCTCTTGGTAATAGAGCTCTCTCATGTCACCCCTGCACTGTCATTCTGGAACTGACATGCAGCCAAAAAAGGAAACTCAAGACACTGGTGCTCTGCTGTCAAAACAACTTCCAAATGTAGTGACCTAGTCCCAAGAAGTCCAATTTCTTTTTTGTCAGTTTAATAGTTTCTGAAGAACTGGAAATCTGCCACCTCAAATTGTCCTTGTCCATCTGTGCAGTAGTCAGATAGAGCATCAGTATAATTGCTTCTGTGAGTGTTAGCACGCAGGAAGAAGATGGTAAGTCAGCTATTGATGTTTCTTCAGGCCCAGAGAAAGCCCTGAGATCAGACCTTTTGTTGGTCTTACAGATGGTTATAGGAGGCAATAGGGAATTAAGAATATGGTTACTGCTGTGAGTCGGGGGACATGGAGAGAGTTTTCACTTTTTTCTTTATATAATAGTGTATTTGGTTTGATAAAATAATGTATTTTATTGTATTTAAAAGAAAATACAAGAATGAAAATACTTTATACATTATTTTTTCCAATTTATTATATTCTTTTTATGACTTTTTAGTGAGAATGAGCTTTTTGGGCTAAGAAGCAGATCATTTTTCTGATCGCAAAAGCCTACTCATCACGGTAAAGGGCAAGATAGAAACACCATCCTAA
This sequence comes from Artibeus jamaicensis, assembly GCF_021234435.1. Taxonomy (NCBI): domain Eukaryota; kingdom Metazoa; phylum Chordata; class Mammalia; order Chiroptera; family Phyllostomidae; genus Artibeus; species Artibeus jamaicensis. Next base: position 8,869,010 of record NW_026521887.1, read on the forward strand.
GCACTCAAAGATTTAAACTTCTTTGGGTACATAAATGTCTGCCAAATATTTTATGTATTCCTTATGGCCTAATATACTAACTAACAAATAAGTATACAATGAGATCCACAGTACTAAATGATTTGGAATTAAAAACAAAAGAATGAAAAGAATGAAGCTGTAAATTTAAAAAGTAATAAAAATAATAACACAAAGCCTTAGTAAAAGAAGAGAAAAATACAAGTATTAAAAATTTATTGATTAAAATTGATCAAGAAGTTCAACAGTGTGTCCTTTAAAATATAACCAAAAGAAAGATAAAACTCAGATATTTATGAAGTGAAAAGAGAAAATCTTAATGAAATTAAAAATGCTGTTGAAGATAAAACATAAATGAAAATTAAAACACTTTTCATTAATAATAAAGAGCTATATAGTAAATAGTAATACAATTTGAAAATTATAATATAACAAGCAATTTTGAGATAAAGTATACATTATTAAGGTTTGTTCAAGAGGTAGAAAATATGGTTCACAGTTGTGTACCAAGTGTCCACCTGGACCCACACTGCACTTTTCACAAGATTTGTGGAGCAAGAGAAATTTATAGGAATATGAAATTTATGCTGCCTGCTCTGACATGAGAAACAAATAAAGTGTTTTGTCTCTGACTCAGGAAGCTCATAGCTCCTGTCAGCACCCATGAAACTGGCAGACTAACTTGTTAGTTTGCAAAGAGAGTGAAAGACTCAGATGTTTTATGTTCTAAACACAGTATGTTTTGTCACCAGTGTTTTACGTGCACTAAATACCATGCCTCACATTACAGTAAAATACTCAATAAAGAGCGAACAAAACTATGATTACAAAGATATTATTTGTAAAACTACACTATCCTGGCTGGCTCAGTTGATTGGGTATCGAAAAATCGAAAAACCGAAAAATCTCAGGTGCTATTCTCTGGTAGGGGCATATATGAAAGGAAACTCATTGATGCTTCTCTGACACATTGATGTTTCTTTCCTTCTCTCCCTCCCTTCCCCTCTCTCTAAAATCAACAATTATGTCTCCAGGTGAGAACAAATAAATATGTACTTATAGTATACAATAATATTATATATATATATATATATTTGGTATATACATATATATATAATATTAACATATATATTCAGTATTTAATTATTATTATTCCCCCAAATCCAGGCAAAGTTAGCCACAATCTATAATGGGACCCCAGGACACAAAGAGTACCTTTCTCTCAAATACTTCATCACATTGTACAATAAAAATGTATTCACTTATTTATATCATCTGCTAGACTATGAGCTCTTCAAATACCTAAATATCTAGAACATAGTAGGTACTTAAAAAGTGTTCAGAAAACTGATTTTAAAAATGCCATTTATGTACACATCCCTATGACAGCAATCTTCATATTCTTGATCATCAAAGCAAAACAACTTGGACACACAAATTTCCTTCTAACAATTCTACTGACAATCCATCTAACAGCAGAGAAATCTCATTGAAATACATTTTCTTTGTGTGAATGTCTCAGATTTAAATGTTCATAATACAGAAGTGGGAAAATCTGAGAGTTGGTAACAGCTTAAAGCACAGCATGGACACCAAAAATGTCTCAGTATAAACATTTCATGGTGAGATTACCTACCTAACATTCTATTTTTCCCTCACCTCCTTCCACTTACCTAGAATTATCCCTAATTGTATAAAAAGTCTGTATGATGCTGCATTTTCTTTCACATTGTGTGATGATGTCATTTTTTCCAAGTATAGTGCAATACACTTTAGAGAAATATGCCAGGTATATTTCCCCTTTAAATACAGACAAGGTAAAAGCAGCAGCTACCAAAGCAAGTTAAAACAGTGAGTCAGCTAGCCACCTATCATTTGTCAATAGTGTATTTGTTATGCACTATTTTGGCTTCTTTAAATTATCTTCCTGGAAAATAGGTTTGAAAGGATTCGGGGTAAGGTGAAAAGTTCATGACACATTTCTTATTTCAGTATTTATTTTATTAATAATCTCCTCTCAGACTTCCGCTAAGATGGAGGCATAGGTGGATGTGTCGTGCCTTCTCACACAACCAAGTTTAGAGACAACTAAATATTAGCAATAGAAAACACAGCCAGAACACGGAAAATTGAACATTTCAGACGTCCGTTAACAACAAATTCTTCAGCCTGACAGGTAAGGGGTGAAACCAGCGGCTGGTGAAGCAGGGTTGCACAGGAGGACTCGGCCAGACAGACTCAGACACGGAATCCAGACGCACGGAATCCAGGCCCAGGGTTGGACCTAGTGAGCGACTGAGCGAGCCACCAGGCGAGGGACCGCGGGGGAGACAGTGGGGAAGCGGTGCTGCGTGTTGACTGTGGTCGCGCATTTGTGCACAGGCGGACAGGCGAGGGAGTGGGAGGTTGGACCAGGGACGAGCGGGTCCCCGCGGCTAGCACCGCCATTTCCCCGCTCTGACCCCACCTGCACATACAGCGTCACAACCCAGTGACCTGAGAGTCCAAGGTGCCGCTTCTCACACTTAAAGGGCGCGAACAGACCAAAAATGTCGCAAGAAGATCTCAAAGCCCCACAGCCCATAGATCTAAGCAATGAAGAAATAGCAAAACTCTCAGATGCACAGTTTAAAACACTGGTGATCAGGATCCTCACAGAACTGGTTGATTATAATCACAAATTAGACAAATATATGAAGGCGAAACTAATTGAAATAAATGGAATTGCACAGGACACCAATAGCAATGAAAAGGAACTGGGACTCAAATCAATGGAGTGGACCAGAAGAAAGCAAATAATAGCCAAACAGAAAAGAGTCAAGAAGCAAGAATTCAAAGAAATGAGGAGAGTCTTAGGAACCTCCAGGACATCTTTAAACGCTCCAACATCAGAATTATAGGGGTACCAGAAGGGGGGAAAGGAACAGCCACCAGTGGAAAACTTATTTGAACAAATAATAAAGGGAGAATTTCCCCAATCTGGCAAAGGAAATAGACTTCCAGGAAATCCAGGAAGCTCAGAGAGTACCAAAGAAGTTGGACCCAAGAAGGAACACACCAAGGCACATCATAATTACATTAGCCAAAATTAAAATGAAGGAGAGAATCCTAGAAGCAGCAAGAGATAAGGGGACAGTCACCTACAAAGGAGTCCCCATCAGACTGTCAGCGAATTTCTCAAAAGAGACATTACAGGCAAGAAGGGGCTGGAAAGAGGTATTCCAAGTCATGAAATCTAAAGACCTACAACCAAGATTGCTCTATCCAGCAAAACTTTCATTTAGAATGGAAGGACAGATAAAGTGCTTCTCAGATAAGATCAAATTCAAGGAGTCCATCATCACCAAGACCTTATTATATGAAATGCTAAAGGGACTTATCTAAGAAAAAGAAGTTAAAGAAACATGAACAGTGAAAGGACAACAAACTCACAGTTATTAACAACCACACCTAAAACAAAAGCAAACTAAAAGGACAGCTAGATCAGGAGTGGAAACATAGAAATGAAGATCTCAAGGAGGGTTAGCAACAGGGGAGTGGGAGGAGGAGAAGGGTGGAGAAGGTACAGAAAATAAGTAGCATAGACAGTAGGTAGAAAATAGAAGGGGGGGCAAGAATAGTATGGGAAATATAGAATCTAAAGGACTTGAGACACATGGTCATAAACTAAAGGGGGGGTAATGGTGTGGATGGGGGTAGGGTGGAGAGGAATGAAAGGGGGAATAGAACAACTGTAACAGCATAATCAATAAAAAATTTTTAAAAATCTCTCACATAAAATATATATACATTTAGATTTGTACATCTAAAGTGAATTTGTGAAAATATTGATTGTAAACACTAGTGGTACAAACATAATAGTATTTGGTATTCTTGGTGAATACATGGATGTTTAAGAAAATGCAGCCTTGGCTGTCATAGCTCAGTGGATTGAGCACGGGCTGCTAACCAAAGTGTTGCAGGTTTGATTCACAGTCAGAGCACATGCCTGGGTTGCAGGCCAGGTCCCCAGTGGGGGCCACAGGAGAGGCAACCACACATTGATGTTTCTCTCTCTCTTTCTCCCTCCCTTCCCCTTTCTAAAAATAAATAAATAAAAATCTTTAAAATAGAAGAATTTAATCCAGAAGACTTTAAATTTAAAAAAAAAGAAAGTGCATAGACCATTTGTTTTACTAGTTAATGGTATTTTTATGTAGATAATGCATCTTATTATTTTATTTAATCTGCTAAGATATTGGGCTTGGAAGTCAGATTGTTATTTATTCAAATCCCTCGACAGACTAACAAAGAGAAGACATGATTCCTTTCCATCCACTTTGTGTCTCAAAAAGGTCACATCAAATACTGAAGGGATGAACAGTTTTATAAAATATATAATATTTATATATATAAGATATATATAATATATACATATATCTTATATATAAGATATATAAAATATATCTTTTCATCATATATAAAAATATATCATTTCATTTTTATAAAAATATAAAATATATATAAGATATATATCTTATATATATAAGATATATAAAAATATATCTTTTCACTTTTTTAAATGGATCTATCCTAATTGTAGTGCTTTTGGTGGCACTCCCTGGAAAATTTTTTTTCTGGGAATGTATTTTTATAAATCAAATATTCTTAAATTCCACATTTAGCAGATATATTTTCTTTTAAATTCAGGTACTTTTCAAAAATATTGATTTTACATTTTATGGATTAGAGAGCATGCCATTATTTATCCTACAGCCTGAGTTTTTTTCATGTAATACTTGCTTTACCAGGTCACATTAAGCCTAAATGACCATCAAAATTAGATTAATAAATTTAGGATTTACAGCTAACCAAACTCAAACACTGCTCTTCCCAATGACCATTTACCATGGTTATCATATGCTATTATTTAGCTATTAATTGCTCTGGTGCCCAAAGAAACTGTTTAGTCACCTTAAAGAGCAAAAGAGGACAATTTCAGCATTATCATTTATCACCTATCCATGGTTTTAGCTGTTGAGGCTAAGGGAGAATTTTTCCCCACCAGGAACTAAACCCCCCCCCCAAAAGGAACCAGTTCTTTCAGTCTAATGGTTCCTCATTCTTCAAGGAATTTGAGGTACACACCCCATGCGCTGTGTTGGAGGTAATTTCAAAGCTACTTGTCAGTGCCACATTCAAAAGCATGTTCTCCACTAATCATGAACAAACATGTTGTATCTGTCTAGCTGAAGGGTGAGTTCCTGATTCATCTGGAGGTCTTTCCTTGATCCCAGTCCCCATGGTAGGAGCATGGTGTGTTTTCCTTCATTATTTCAAAAAAGTGTTTTCCAGTCCCTGATGCTTGACTAAACTCAAATTCTTGTCACCATTTCTTCACAGATACAACAGCCCTTTTGGGGACTAGAAAGCTAGTGAACATCTACTATATCCCACAGCATCTGAAATGATCATACAGATGAAAGCTGCAACCCCTGGCCCTGACTACAAATAATGTCAAAAATAGTGGATTCACAGATTTTTAAAAAATGCATGTAGCTAACCACACAACTTTATTTTTTCTGGTGTTCTGGATCCTTCTGCCTGAATTCTAAGTTTTATTTTACTGAAATTTCATGATACTGAAAAACCCTGGAGACTTTAAAATTGATTATTCTATATTCCTTTTTCAAATAAGACATCTGGAAGACTGAAAATAGCACTTGCTTCAAATTTTGTGCCAGTTTGAACAAACTACTATGAGATTAATGCTATTTTATTGGGCACATATAAAATAAGTTTCTAGGAGCAGTGTATTTAAATTAGAGGAAGGAAATTGTTAAAGGATATAAATTGTAGGTGGATAGATATAACTGAAAAGACTGAGAAACAATCCAATTCAATCTTGTCTTATTCTCTTGTCTCACAGGGAATAAGTAGGGGAAAAAAGACACATCCTAAATCATTTCTCTTTTTTCTTCTATCTAAAATGCTGTAACCAGACATATGAAAAGTTAGTAGGAAAAGAGCTTCTGACATTTTTACTAGAAACATTTCATCTGCATTATGAAATGTTTCTGAAACATTTCATGAAATTTCATAGTCATGAAATCTAATCTGCTGCCATTAAACTGTAAGTATCATAGACACAAAAACTGTAATTTATTCATATGTATCTCTCTCATAACTGCCAATACAATGTGTGGAGTATTAAAAGTTACCAATAACAGTATATTTAATAAGTAACTGTATGAACTAACCCTTCTATGTTCAAGTAACCAGAGTAGCCACACAAAGACCAGTTTTTGAGAATACATTTCTAGACCAGGAGAATCAAATTTATTTAGAATTGTGTCTTAGACACCTGAAATGCTATTTTAGGAAGATGGCAATGGAGTAGGATGGAGTGGATTCCATTTCCCGTACACATGGGAAAAAATCCTAGCCAATATATGGAGGAAGAGTGAAAACAGCCAACAGTTCCCCAGCATATATGAAAATAAGACAGCAGAAATCATAACGGACACTGAAACAAACAAACATAAGGAGACGGCTGCAGTACAGTAGAGTCTCAGGGATCAAAGCAAAGACAGGAGTAGCTGCAGCCTCAGGCAGCACACAGCCCCAGAGCCCAGTACACAGTGTGCCTCGGCCAGCGCCCAATGCTCAGGCCCAGCATTTCCCTCAGAGTCTCTCAGAGCCCTGGGCCTGCCAAAGTGTCCTTGAGAGAGAACTGAGTTATCAGCTCCCTCCCTCCCCAGCCAAGCAAGGTTGCTCCCCTGGAAAGACTTGTTTGCTAGAGTTTGCAGAGAGGATACTAAGGACAAAGGGCCGAGATCAACCCTGGACTCTGTGGTTGCCAGCCTGGGAGAATTGAGAAGTGCAGTGTGGGGCTCTGATCCCGATAGTCACAGGTCTGGCTGCGGGATTAAGCTGTGCTGAGAGGCAGGCTTTCTAAAGGAAAAAGGTAATCAGACATGTTAGTGGATTTCTCAAAAGAGACCTTACAGGCAAGAAGGGGCTGGAAAGAGGTATTCCAAGTCATGAAATCTAAAGACCTACAACCAAGATTGCTCTATCCAGCAAAACTTTCATTTAGAATGGAAGGACAGATAAAGTGCTTCTCAGATAAGATCAAATTCAAGGAGTCCATCATCACCAAGACCTTATTATATGAAATGCTAAAGGGACTTATCTAAGAAAAAGAAGTTAAAGAAACATGAACAGTGAAAGGACAACAAACTCACAGTTATTAACAACCACACCTAAAACAAAAGCAAACTAAAAGGACAGCTAGATCAGGAGTGGAAACATAGAAATGAAGATCTCAAGGAGGGTTAGCAACAGGGGAGTGGGAGGAGGAGAGGGTGGAGAAGGTACAGAAAATAAGTAGCATAGACAGTAGATAGAAAATAGATGGGGGGCAAGAATAGCATGGGAAATATAGAATCTAAAGGACTTGAGACACATGGTCATAAACTAAAGGGGGGTAATGGTGGGGACAGGGGGTAGGGTGGAGGGGAATGAAGGGGGGGAATAGAACAACTGTAACAGCATAATCAATAAAAAATTTTAAAAAATGAAGGAAAAAGGTTTTGGAAAGTAAGCTAAAGGATTCTTCCGTGACAGTCGCTTGGACTGCTCCCCACCCAGACTGGCAGTGAACCTGAGCTTGGTCAGAGGGCTTGGAGTTCCCCCAATAGAACTGGGATGGATCTGCGCCAAAACCCACGGGACCCACGCAGCCTGGCCAGCTTGCACACGCATGTGCGCCCCGTAACCCAGCCCACAGTGATAACCCCTGGGAAAAGAGTGCTATGAAGAAGACCTACATCCCCTTCTTGGGGCACTGGGGAGACGCGCCAGGTTGGCTCTTGGTAGAGTGCTTGCAGAGAGCCCACACCAATCGCCCCTCAGCCTGCTGCAGCCAGAAAAATAGGTTTGGCCTGTTTAAAACTGAGAGATTTTTTCAAAGTAATTTTTAAAGTAATCTTTTATCTATTTAATTTTATTATTGATTTATCTTTCAATACTTTTTTCCTCTCTTTTGTTCTTTTTTGTTTTATTCCTTCTTCCTTTCTTTTCAAATTTATCACCTTTTCCTCCCTTCTCCTGCCTTTTTTATTCTTTTACCCACAAGTGACACAAACAACTTGGAAATGCAAAAAGACCAGAGCTGGACCCAAAGAAGAGGCTTGCCAACAGTAGAGACAGAGAGACAAATTTCACTTTGATATAGCAGAGAAGCCACAAGTTTCTGCATATTTGTATTATTATTTTTTCATTATTCTCACTTCTTTGTTATTTTAATAGTAACTTTGTATTCCTCCTCTTTCTGTATAGGCTTCTTTGCCTTGGCTGGTTATATTGTATCATTTGACAGGTCTCCCCTGTTCTCTCCTCCACAGTGTACTGCTCATTTTCCATACTTCATGTCACTTGTTTTTGTTTAGCATACTACCCAAAGTTCTATACCCGCTATGCATGTTATCCAGATCACATAGAGTCTGTCATATGATTGTTGCTCTAATATTATTGTAAATAATAGCTGTTCTATACCACTGTAAATACTTCACAACACATCTCCTGGATCTTAGTCCACTTCACAGTTTCCTGAATTCTATTACTGGAGTGATAAACTCTATTTGCTCACTCACTATACCTATTTACTATCCTTTACTTTCACCTTACCTCAGAATCTGACCTCCCACAAGCTCACTGCTTTCTAGATCCAACTCACAAGCCTTCCCTCTCCAATAAGAGACTTATCTTTCTTCCATCCTTTCTTAAAAGTGAAAAGTTAGGCTGAAGGTTATGGTTAACACTATATATAGCCTAAGGATATTCTATCTCTTCTCTATGGGCTGTGACTGTAAATATCACAAAATACTCTTCTGCTGTCACAAACCATTTTGCCTCCCCCTTCACTGATCACACACACAGAAAATGAAGGAGTAGGTGGAAGCAGAGGACATCAGGATAACCAAATGAGACTGCATCACTAAATTTCACAGGCATTCCACCACAGAAGTCAGAACACATAGATTTAAAAAGCTGAGGCTAACAAAAAGAGTCTCACAAACAGTGGGAAGACAAAGAAACAATTCCCAAATGAAAGGAAAGGAGGAACCCTCAGAAAGAATGTTAGATGAAATAGAGGCAAGTCAACTATCAGATATTGAATTCAAAGCACTGGTTATCAGGAATTTTAAAGAGCTCACAATGAGCTACCAGAAACTATAGGGGAGCTACAATGAACACACTGCAAACTATAACAATATGAAAAAGGAAATAGAAACTATCAGCAAGGTCCAAGAGGAAATGAAGAATACAATTTATGAACTGAAGAACATAGTAGAAGGAATTAAAAGCAGAATCGATGAAGCATAAGATCAGATAAGTGAGTTGAAGTACAAAGTAGAAAAAAACTCCCAAAAAGAGCAAGAAAAGGAAAAGAGGTTCAGAAAGAATGAAGAGTGATTAAGAGAAATGCAACACAATATGAAACATAATAATACCCGAATAATAGGGATACTAAAAGGAGAAAAAGAATAATAAGGGATAGAAAACCTGTTTGAAAAAGTAATGAGGGAAAACATCTCTAATTTGATGAGACAAAAAGTCACACAAATCCAAGAATAACAGAGAGTCCCAATTGAGAAGAACCCAAAGAGGTCCACTTCAAGACATATCATCATTAAAATGGCAAAATTCCAAGACAAAGAGAGAATCTTAAAGGCAGCAAGGGAGAAAAATAATGTAACATACAAGAAAGCCCCAATAAGGTTAGCTACTGACTTTTCATTGGAAACACTCCAAGCAAGAAGAGAATGGCAATAAATATTACAAGTAATGAGAACCACAAGCCTGCAACCAAGGCTACTTTACCCAGCAAGGCTCTTAGTCAAGATAGGAAACGAAATAAGGAGCTTCTGAGACAAAAGAGGTCTAAAAGAATATGGCCTACCAATCCAGCTCTGCAAGAGATGCTAAAAGGACTGCTTTAAGGAAGGAAAAGAGAGAGACAAAGAGGAACACAGGTACAAAATGGCAATGAATAAGTACCTATCAATAATAACCTTAAATGTAAATGGATTAAATGCTCCAATTGAAAGACATGGAATACCTGAATGGATAAGAAAGCATGACCCACACATATGCTGCCTACAAGAGACCCACATCAAGACAAACGAGCTAAACAGACTGAATATATATATATATATATATATATTCATATATATATGTATATATATATATATTTCTATATATATATAGAAAGAGAGATAGAGAGCCCTTCATCCCAAAGAAACTAAGTACACATTCTTTCCAAATGCACATGGAACATTTTCAAAGATAGACCACATGATAGGACACAAAATGAGCCTCAATGAATTCAAGGAAATTGAAATCATACCAAGCATTTTCTCTAACCACAAAGAAATGAAATTGGAAAACAACCCCAAAGAAAAAAAACAAAACACTCAAAATCTTGGAGATTGAATGGCATGCTATTACACAACAAATGGGTTAAGAATGAAATTAGGGAAGAAATCAAAAAGTTTCTGGAAACACAGGAAAATGAACTCACAAGAATCCAAAACTTATGGGAGCCCTGGCTGGTGTAGCTCAGTGGATAGAGCATGGGCCTGTGAATCAAAGGATTGTGGTTCAATTCCCAGTCAGGGTACATGCCTGGGTTACAGACTGCTACCATGCAGGCCAGTTTCCAGCAGGGGATGCACAAAAGGCAACCATACATTGATGTTTCTCTCCCTCTCTCCTTCCCCTTTATAAGTAAATAAATAAAATCTTAAAAAAAAACTTATGGGAAACAGCAAAGGCAGTCCTGAGAGGGAAGTTCATAGCTATACTGGCTTACCTGAAGAAGACAGAAACATTTCAAATAAACAACCTAACTGTATGCCTGCAAGAACTCTAGGAACAACAAAAAAGACAGCCCAGACAAAGCAGAAGGAAGGAAATAACCAAGATTAGAGCAGAATTAAATGACATAGAGACTAAAAGCACAGTTCTAAGAATAAATGAATCCAGAAGCTGCTATTTGAGAAGATAAAGAAAATCAATTGACAAGCCTTTAAGTAGGCTCATCAAGAAAAGAAGAGAGAGGACCCAAATAAACACAATCAGAAATGAAAGAGAATAGATTGCAATTGATACCACAGAAATAGAAGGGATTGTAAGAAATTACTATGAAGAACTGTGTGCCAATAAATTTGAAAATCTAGGTAAAATGAACTAATTTCTAGAAAAATATAATCTTCCAAAACTCAGTGAAAAAGAAGCAGAAAACCTGAGTAGACAAATAACAGCAGAGGAAACTGAAGCAGTAATCAAAAAACTCCCTGGACCAGATGGTTTCACAGGAGAATTCTACAAAGCATTTAAGGAAGAGCTAATCTCTATTCTTCACAGACTATTCCAAAAAATCCAGAAGGATGGAAAACTCCCAAATTCTTTTTATGAAGCCAGCATCATCCAAATTCCAAAACCAGACAGAGACACAACAAAGAAAGAGAACTTCAGGCCAATATTGCTCATGAACATAGATGCTAATATCCTCACAAAATAGTGGCAAATTGCATCCAACAATATACCAAAAAGATCATACACCATGACCAAGTGGGAATCATCCCAGGGATGCAAGGATGGTTCAATATTTGCAAATCAGTAAATGTGATACATCGCATAAACAAAAGCAAAGACAAAAATCACATGATCATATCAATAGATGTGGAAAAAGCTTTTGATAAGGTACAGCACTTATTTATGATAAAAACACTCAGCAAAGTAGGGATAGAGGGAGCATTCCTCAATATAGTAAAGGCCATATATGAGAGACCTACAGCCGACATCATACTCAGTGGGCAACCTACAGCCGATCATCATACTCAGAAACTGAAAGCTTTTCCACTAAGATCAGGAACAAGAAAAAGTTGTCCACTTTTACCACTTCTATTCAAAATAGTATTGGAAGTTTAACCACAGTCATCAGACAATAAAAGTAAATAAAAGGCATCCAAATTGGAAAGGAGAAAACCAAACTGTCACTGTTTGCAGATAATATGATAGGGTACATGGAAAATTCTATAGACTCTACCCAAAAACTGCTTGACTTTATAAGTGAATTTAGCAAAACAGTGGGTCACAAAGTCAATATCCAGAAATCAAAGGCATTTTTATATACTAACAATGAATCAGCAAAAGCAGAAATCAAGAAAAAAATCCCATTCGATATAGCAAAAAGAAAAATAAAATAACTAAGAAACAAACCTAACTAAAGAGTTAAAGAACCTGTATGCAGAAAAAAACACAACACTGAAGAAAGAAACCAAGGAAGACCCAAACAAATGGAAACATATACTGTGTTCATGGATTGGAAGAATTAACATCATCAAAATGGTGTTCAGAGAACTGGACAGCTATGTGCAAAAAAAATGAAACTTGAGCACCAACTTACACCATACACCAAAATATTCAAGGTGGATAAAACACTTAAATATAAGCCATGACACCATTAAAGTCCTAGAGGAAAACATTGGCAGGAAAATCTCAGGTATTTCATGCAGCAGCATTTTTACTGATATGTTCTCTAGAGCAAGGGACATAAAGGAAAGAATAAACAAATGGGATCTCATCATAATAAAAAGCTTTTGCATGGCTAAAAGAAACAGTATTAAGATAAAAAGAGAACCAACTGTGTGGGAGAACATATTTGCCAATGATATCTCAGACAAGGGTTTAATCTCCAAAATATACAAAGAACTCACATGAATGCACTCTAAGAAGACAAGCAACCCAATTAAAATATGGGAAAAGGACTTGAACAGACACTTCTCCAAGGAGGACATACAGAGGATCCAGAGACACATGAAAAGATGCTCAATATCACTAGCTATCAGAGCGATGCAAATTAAAAGCACAATAAGATACCACTTTATGCCCACTGATCAGAATGTCCATCATAAACAAAGCAACAAACAACAAATGTTGGAGAGGTTGTGGGGAAAAGGGGACCCTAGTTCTCTGTTGGTGGGATTGCAGACTGGTACAACCATTATGAAAAACAGTATGGAATTTTCTAAGAAAAATAAAAATGAATATGCCTTTTGACCCAGCAATTCCACTGCTAGGATTATATCCTAAGAACCCTGAAACACCAATCCAAAAGAACCTATGCACCCCAATGTTCATAGCAGCACGATTTACAATAGCCAAGAGCTGGAAGCAACCTAGGTGCCCATCAGTAAATGAATGGATCCAAAAACTATGGTACATTTATACAATGGAATTCTATGCAGCAGAAAAAAAAGGGGGGGCTCCTACCCTTTGCAACAGCATGGATGGATTTGGAAAGCATTATGCTGAGTGAAATAAGCCAGGGTAAAGACAAATACCATATGACCTCACCTTTAACAGGAAGCTAAGCAACAAAACAAACAAGCAAGCAATATATAACCAAATACACTGAAATAGAGAACAGGCAGACAGGGACCAGAGGGGAGAGGGGAGGGAATTTCAGGGGAAAGGGGGAAGGATTCACAGGAACAAGTATAAAGGACACATAAACAAAAACTAAGGGGGATGGAAATGGGAGGGAGGTGGGGATCACTGGAGGAGGGCTGGGAGTAAAAGACAAAACTGTACTTGAACAATAATTAAATACAAATATTTTTAAAATAAAAATAAAATTCCATTTTAAACGTTTTAATGTTTATCCAAACATTTATTACTTTTGAAGGGAGAGAGTATAGCCAGATTTATGATAAGACACATGGTTTCTGGCATGGCCATAAATTTCAATTTCTTGGCCTGAGTGTTGAACCTTCTGGCAATTCATTATGTCATGTATGGTTTTCTTAACCTTTGTTTTATTTATCAACACATTATTTTTAAACTGTACAATAAAAGTACTCATTTATACAAAAGTAAAGACTATTAATAGCTTAAAGTGTTTATCTTATTCACATAAATATATATTCAAATAATATCAAATTTTTAAAAGTGCATGATTATGCCCTAGGAATTTATTTAGTCCTTAACCTGTGTCTACTTGGAGACTAGAGCACATTCTCAGTCTGTTGTGCCTGCATCCATTGCTTCTGCTGATGGTGCTAATCCAAGTAGACCTTTCTGGTCAGGCCAATCACTGGAGTCCTTGGGGAGAGAAATATATGCATAATAAGTAGAATGATCCTCTGGTCCTAACTTACTTCATAAGGTATTTCAAAAAATAGATCATGAGCCACTTCAGGAACTTGGTTAGAGAACATATGCCCTCCCAAGTCATAGTTTCTTATTACTGGTCCAAAATCTTATCCATGGGACCTAGCTTGGAGAAATCTCGACTTCATAAGAGCCAAACAATGAAAAGTACAATATATTTTATGAAAGAAACTAACTCCCTCAAAGGTAGAGTCTAAAGTCATACAATAGTTAGAAATTTTTGAACTAGAAATCCTAAGGTGAGTGACTTTAAGGGCTATTGGGGGGAATTTAGACTTTCTGAAACACTGTGGTTTCCTTGCTGAGTGGCATCTAAGAATCATTTGTCTTTTGACATGATTTCTATTTGGTCTACTGAAGTCAATATTTCAAGTTAGGATATTGATATCAGGCAGCTGGACTCTCAATGGTAAAGTTCATCCTTGGTTTTGCCTGGAAACTAAAATCACTAGAAGAGTAGCAGGCATGAGACACTGTCACATTCCATCAGGAGGCTGAGAACTAGAGGAGGAACTGTCCAAACACAGTTGGCAGCACTAGCAGTAGATGGCAGAGACAACCTGACAACTCACTACCTCTATGAGTGTTCAGTAGAAGAGTATGATTCAGGACTTTCCATAAAGTTGGCATGTTACAGAAAGACCAGGAATTATGAAGGGACTTCCTACTACATCCCTGTTTCATTCTCTTTACTCCGGAATAGTAATTTAATCCAGGCTAGTTTTTTTTTACATTGACTATAATTTTAAGATAGAATCTGTATTTCTATTGAATTATTTAAAAGTGATGATTTTAACTTTTTTAAAGCATTTTATCATTTTTTATTGATCAAATACAGTTTTCCCCATTTTCCCACCACTACTTTCCCCCACTTCACCCATCCCTGCCTCCCGCCCTCAATCCTACTCCTCTGGCTTTGTCCATGGGTCCTTTATACACGTTCTTTGATGACCCTTTCCCTCATTCCCCCTTTATCGCCCTACCTCCTCCTCTCTAGTTACTGTTAGTTTTTTCTTTATTTCAATGTCTCTGGTTACTTGATTTTTCCCAAAACAGATCCTAGAATATACAATACAAACCAGTCAGGACAAATCAAAGACATCAAGCAAACAGCAGAAGCCAAGAGGTAAACCCAAGTCAAATCAAACACCATCTTGACTGTGAAAAAGAATAGGAGGAACCCGGTGATAATCATAATAACCACTGAAATATGCCACTGAAATAACCACTGGCTGGTGTAGCTCAGTGGATTGAGTGGGGGCCTGCAAACCAAAGGATCGTGGTTCAATTCCCAGTCAGGGCACATGGCTGGGTTGCAGGCCAGTTCTCAGCAGGGGACACAGAAGGGGCAACCACACACTGATATATCTCTCCCTCTCTCCTTCCATTCCCTCTAAAAATAAATAAATGAAATCTTAAAAAACTAACCACTGAAATATAACCACTTTGCCATTTAAAAATAACTTCTCTCTTTCTCTCTCTTCTTTCTTTCTTTCTCTCTCTCTCTTCTTTCTTTCTTTCTTTCTCTCTCTTCTTTCTTTCTTTCTTTCTTTCTTTCTTTCTTTCTTTCTTTCTTTCTTTCTTTCTTTCTTTCTTTCTTTCTTTCTTTCTTTCTTTCTTTCTTTCTCTTTTCTTTCTTCCTTTCTACTGTCATGAAGAAACAGGTAGAGCAATTAGGTTAGATAAATTATGAGTCAATTCATCTGGTATAGGATTCCAAGCTTTATTTGTTTTTGTCCTGACAAGTCCAAGAAAGACACCTCTGGACTGGATATTGAAGTCCATTCAAATCCCTCTGCTAGTCATAAGGTTTGCAGAGAACTTATACCTGTTCCCATGTAGTTTGATTATTATTTGCTTGAAAAAAGCTATTTAAAGACTATAAAATGCTATTCTCCATCAAGATACCTGTTCTGCATCTATGACTAATTGAACATAAAAGGTAACTGTGGGGAAAATGCAATAACCAGCACAACACTGAAAAAAAGAATGCCCCATTTCTGAATGGGTAAGTCTGCTTGAATTTTTCATACTTCTAAGAGACTTGAAAGGACTAATTAGTAAGTGACTTTTAAATTTTATGTCATTTGAAAGAAGAATAATCTCACCAGAATTCTGTAGCAGTTGTTTAATATTCAGAGAGAACATTAAGCTCCTCAGAGAAAAGGATTCATACAAATATAATAATATAGCATAATAAACCTCACTAACAGAAAATGACATGACATTTTTAACTTGGCAATGTTTTAACTGTATCCTCATAAATGAAACTTTCATTTCCAATATCAGTCTGCAGGAATTGCACTACATTAAACTTGCTGTTATGAATACAAATCATTATAAATGAACTCTGTTCATAACTATTAAAAGACAACTTATAAAGAGATACTTCATGATTGATACATCTTATTGGACTTTATACCAGTTAATTGAAGCTTGCAGGCAATGACTAAAAACTATCCTAACTACAACCCATCGAACAAAGCTATTTCAAATTTACTGTCTTATTTTTATAATTTTATCCTGAGAGACCACAGAGAATGAGAGTGCCTAGTAGGCCACATTTGGTAAATGTAATTGGTGCTGCAGGATAAACCTGTAGCCCATAGAGGCATTAGGAGATGACATCTGAGAAAGGAAGCAGTGACAGGTACACTATATCAGTCAGCGGGCTATTGAGAAAGCCAAACTGAGAGGAAGAAAATGCTAAGAGCCAATGCTGAGAAACTGAAATAGCAGAAGACAGGAGTGTGTTCCAGGCTCCGGGTTCCATCTGAAGAGCAAATTAGGAGACAGTTACCTAAGCCCTAAACCATCTCTTTTTTCTTCTCTCCTTTTCCCCTAAATATTGTTATTAAAATGTTCAAACACATATAAATTATGTTTCTTTTTTTAGAGCCATCCATTAACAATTCCTGTGTGTCATCTGATTGCACGTAGAAAACTCAATTGCCAAAGTCTGTTTGTTTATATGTGACTCACATTAAGAGGACAGGAACAAGATGAGAATTTCATTGTCTTAGCCAGAAGTGGTAACTCTGGACATTTCTTATTCTCATTAATCCAGTTCTAAAATTGAGTAATGGCATTTTATAGCAAAAATTAATGGGAAATGTGAATATAAAGAACATAGAGAAAAGAACATTTCAGTGCTAGTAAACAGTCTTCTTTCTTTCTCCAGTTAAAACCATAAAATACTTTGTGACCTTCCACTGTAAAGCAACCATCTATGTTATTGATACATTTTCTATCAAATACTTCTGTGTAATTCTAAGTGCAGAGACATGAGGTCAGGGTAGAGAGAGCTAAGAGAAATGTTCTTTACTATGTGGAGTAGAGGTTATACATTGTAATAAAAGGATATGGATTAAAGGCAGAAGGAGTCTGAAGGTTTGTTTCGGGGGAGTTTTTTTGTTTTTGTTTTTGGCAAATAGCCAATAAATGACCAGAAGGAAGTTAAAGACAGACAATACAAAGCAAGATTGCGCTGGAAGAAGACATTCAGTGAAGAAAGGTGACCCCCATCTCAGGCCATCTATGCTCTTAGACTCAAGGAGCTAGCATTAGTGTTTTCATAAGCTAATGTACATTATACTCATGTATACAAGTATATCTTGAACAAATTATTTACATTTATTTATTTATTTAAATAATTTGTATTGTTTATTATTAAATGGGATAATGTTTCATTTCTTCTTAACCAAGTCTTTTGCTTTTGGAAAATCCAAAGCCCTTGATAAACTCAAATTACTTCAATCCTAAATGAACCACACTGACTATTTTGCTATTGATCTCTAGACATAAGCAGGCACTAATAGCACCTCTTCCTAAATGTTCTTGGGAAACATTTTATAATGGTAGTTATAAACTACCATTATAAACAATTTATAATGGTAGTTCACAGGTGTTAAATAATATAATATGATTGTAATATGTATCTCTATAGGAAAAATATTGTAATATGGATCTCTGAAGAAAAATATGCTGTTTATTCCTACCTTCAAATGCATTGTTATGGATTGTCTTAACAGCCTTGGCTAGCATCCTATTTGAGAAGTTTTATAAAAACATGCTCACATCTGCAAGAGAAATACAATGACCAGGTTTTATATGACAGACCTCTCATCAGTATCTGTGGAAACTAATGCCAGCCAGTAAAATTTCAAAAGAAATGTAAATTGCATGCATGAAGTTCACTCCCAGTGGAAGTCCTATTAGGTCTCAAGGAGCGAATATTTTTTCAGTACCAAATATAGAGAAAAAAGTGCTATGAAATTTTTAAGTGATGGCGCAGATAAATTAAATTCAGATATGAATTACAGAAAGCAAAAACTTACTGACTGAAATTCTACCACAGAGCCAAATTCTACTATTGGAAAAACATTTCGAAGGTTAACATCAAAATCACCTCTCCTCTACTGAAACTGTCAAAATATTAAAACATACATAAGGAACATCCATCTTTGAATCTGACGGCAATAAATTTTGTACCTGCCTGAATTACTTAGAAAAAAGAGGTGCATGTGATTTCCCTCAAGGACTCAGCATCAGAATCAATTTCCAGATAATTTCTCTAGAGACCATTTGTACTCATTCAGACTGGATCAGGCACGTTTGGGGTAGTATGGCCATAGGCCACTTGTATTCATTCAAAGGGACTGTACTTAAGGGAAGCAACAGAGTCACAGGGGGAGTAGGGGTATGACATGCTTCCAGCTCAAGAAGACAAATACTAGGTCATGCAGGATAGGCCACCTTTGCTCAGGACTTCCATGTAGACAATTTAAATTAAAATATACCAAGTGTTATAAAATGTTTTATTTTATTTCCAGCTTTTTTTGTGACTAGTTTGTCCCATTAAATAGAACTTTCAGCATCTCAATGCCTACCTTATTTAAGTGTCCTTGCCCAACTCAACAGAAAAAAAATCAATATGACAATTACATCTTTTGGGAAAGAGTAGGTACCATGAGGTAAGTACAAGAAGAAAGAAAATGTTTTCTCCTCATGTCTATACACCCTGAACATATGTATCCTAAAGTTGGCACTGTTACCAGCCACCCATGTGACCGGACCCAAGTTTCTTAAACTCTCTAAGACTTAGATCTTGACCTATGATTCAGGAATTTAAAAAGCACTTACCTAAAAGTACTGAAGGAAGGAGTAAAATAGTAAGTACTTTTAGAGTGATTATCATATTGCCTTACATATTTATAGTGCTCAATTAATGTTTGTTGTAATTATGAGTATGCTTGTCAGATAAATATATTCATAGAGCAAGATAGTTACCTTAGATGATCCCAATTCTAGCTTCCTCTCTCCTATAATGCCAACTCTCCCTTTTCTCCTCTGATGTCAGAAGGAAGGTCCAGAGTTTTGCTCTCTGCCATGCTCCCTGGCCATGATGGTCCAGATGCTTGACAACCCAACTCTCAGAATGTCCTCAATCTCCTGCTCTTAATTCCTCCATATTCATCTTTGAGTTTTTAAGGAAACTTTTGTCAATATAGGACAGGAGGCTACCACCAAAGCATCTTCACAGAATGAGAATAAAGGACATAGAAGAGCACCATCCTACCATAGAATTTGAAAAGGAAGAATTCAGTAGTGTGGAAATAATATTCACCATAATAATCTCTAACATATGTGTCCATGTATAGATCACAAGGACTATGGTGATAAGAAAACAATTGAGAGAAGAAATTTTAAGATGATAATGATAAAAGATGCAAAGTACGAAGGGAAAAGCAAAGGTCATTAATACTGATCATTGATATTGGAAGAACCAACCAAATGAGAAGAAGAAAGACAAATATAGATTTCTTAACTGTAGATTATAACTCATTACAGTTATTCACTGTGAGCCATTTATCTTCAGGCCTAATTATTATGCAACACAAGCACAGTTATGGTATTATTAAATATTAAAATTATAGAATCAGAATTTTAAGCTAAAGAGGCTTTCAAGATCATATGGGTCAAGCCATTCCTTTCATAGACAGGTGGAGTTGATACATCAAAATTTAGATGATTTACTGGATCACAGAGCTTTCTTTAGTCAGAGGGAACCCCAGTCCAGGTCTCCTGACTTCCAGCCCAGGGGTGGTTCTTTCTGGCCACTGGCCTTCATGGAAGCTTATCTACTTTTGGAATAAATGAGATTTAATTAGAGTCTGAAATTCCATACTGAGTACTACCTGTTGTTTTGCAACAAAAATAGCTTTTGACCCTGACTTTAACATATTAATTTTCAGATATTAGCAAATCATTCACATAGAATTTTTTGCAAAAAAAGTAACTCTAGAGTAACACAAACTGGGAAATATGATGGAGGACACTCCAAATTGAATTTATTTATAAAAAATGGTGTATTTTTCTTACATGTTTAAACTTCAGTCACCTTCAAAATGTTCTTCATTTGATGCAAAAAATCCTTATCAGAATTTTTTCACTGCTCAAAACAGTTTTTGAACTCATTCATTTTGATGCCTTTTAGTGTTTCTGCAATTTTTGCTTCACCTCTTCCACACTGGCAAAACGTTTCCTTTTGAGGATGTTTTTCATTTGGGGACATAAATAAACAAACAAACAAACCAGTCATTCAGGGTGAAATAGGTGAATAGGGAGAGTGGGGCACAGGGGTCATGCCATGTTTGGTGAAAAACTGCTGAACACTCAGTGCGGTGTTGGCAGGTGGACTTGTAAATAACCATCATAAAATAGACAAATGCAATAAGTCTTCAAAAAATTTGACTGGAGTCCCTGGCTGGTGTAGCTCAGTGGATTTAGTGCTGGCCTGTGAATCAAAGGGTTGCTGGTTCAATTTCCAGTCAGGCCACATGCCTAGTTTGCAGGCCAGGTCCCCAGTAGGGGATGCACAAGAGGTAACCACACATTGATGTTTCTCTCCCTCTCTTTCTCCTCTCTTTAAAAATAAATATTCTGTGTTCTGGCTATGTTTTCTGTTGCTAATATTTAATTGTCTCTAAACTTGGTTGTGTGAGGAAGCACGGTATTTCCACCTATGCCTCCATCTTGACGGAAGTAAATATTAGCCAAACAGAAAAGAGTGAAGAAGCAAGAATTCAAAAAAATGAGGAGAGTCTTAGGAACCTCCAGGACATCTTTAAATGCTCCAACATCAGAATTATAGGGGTACCAGTAGGGGCAAAGGAACAGCCACCAGTGGAAAACTTATTTGAACAAATAATAAAGGAGAATTTCCCCAATCTGGCAAAGGAAATAGACTTCCAAGAAATCCAGGAAGCTCAGAGAGTCCCAAAGAAGTTGGACCCAAGAAGAAACACACCAGGGCACATCATAATTATATTAGCCAAGATTAAAATGAAGGAGAGAATCCTAGAAGCAGCAAGAGATAAGGGGACAGTCACCTACAAAGGAGTCCCCACCAGACTGTCAGCTGATTTCTCAAAAGAGACATTACAGGCAAGAAGGGGCTGGAAAGAGGTATTCCAAGTCATGAAATCCAGAGATCTACAACCAAGATTGCTCTATCCAGCAAAACTTTCATTTAGAATGGAAGGACAGATAAAGTGCTTCTCAGATAAGATCAAATTCAAGAAGTTCATCATCACCAAGACCTTATTATATGAAATGCTAAAGGGACTTATCTAAGAAAAAGAAGTTAAAGAAACATGAACAGTGAAAGGACAACAAACTCACAGTTGTTAACAACCACACCTAAAACAAAAGCAAACTAAAAGGACAGCTAGATCAGGAGTGGAAACATAGAAATGAAGATCTCAAGGAGGGTTAGCAACAGGGGAGTGGGAGGAGGAGAAGGGTGGAGAAGGTACAGAAAATAAGTAGCATAGACAGTAGATAGAAAATAGAAGGGGGGGCAAGAATAGTATGGGAAATACAGAATCTAAAGGACTTGAGACACATGGTCATAAACTAAAGGGGGGTAATGGTGGGGATGGGGGTAGGGTGGAGGGGAATGAAGGGGGGAATAGAACAACTGTAATGGCATAATCAATAAAAGTAAATAAATAATTTTTAAAAAATAAAATAAAAATAAATAAAATCTTTTTAAAAAATTCACTGAAGCAATGCAGCCTTCACAACAATGCCAGCTGGTACAATGATACAGATGGGCTCCTAGGACAGTTACCTAGTGGTGAAAGCCAGTATTATAAGGGGCCCACCCTCTAGAACAGGGGTGTCAAACACATTTTCACCAGGGGTCACATTAGCCTTGTGGTTGCTTTCAAAGGGCCAAAATAATTTTATGGATGTATATATGTAACTACTCCTTAATCGTTAAGGAGTTGAAATTTCATTTGGCCCTTTGAAGGCAACCGCAAGACTAATGTGGCCCCTGGTGAAAATGAGTTTGACACCCCTGCTCTAGAAGATAAGTCCGGTTTTGGGAGGTACACCTTCATATAGAGTTGGGTCAGAGATATCTGCCCACAGATAAGTTGTAGAAATAGGAGTATGGGGAAAAATAGAGTGTTAAGGAAACCAAGCACAAATAAAGCTTTTAAAATTTTACCACATTATCTTGAAGTATGCAGCATAAGGCATAAGATATTAACTTTCATCTCAATGAATTATTTTTACCTGGAATCATTTTTCTCAAGATAAAGAGAAGCTATGCCAGTTATGTAAAATATATAAATTATCTACCTAAATGCACCATGAAATCCCACATACCTCCTTGGTAACTCCATGTAAAGAGTTACCTCCCTCACTCAGGCCCACCCTACATGAGGTAGGCACCTCATATACAGTGTGATTGAGAAGTAGCAAATATTGTTTCTTGGAAAAAGTCACCCCTCTACTTGTTACTACTAGGGGAAAAAAGGTGTACCCAGAAGATTTCTATACAAACAGCAATACCTGTGTGGAGGGGCACTCATACACATATTAAGTCCTGAAAGTGCTTGAAAGAGTGTGCTTAGGCAAGTACATCTTGACAAGAGGGCTCTAGAATGGGAAGAGAAAATTATGCCTAGGAAAGTGATAACTATATTTATGTCAGTTGGATAAAGGTGGGGCATTATCTGTGTAAGGGCAGGAAAAAATATAACCTATTTGGTGGTTACATCAGTGGCTAGTGTAGTTCCTAACATTCCCAAACATTTCTGAGGAATAAACATCAGGGATTTTCCCAGTAATAATTCCTGATACATAGTTTGGAGCTTTGATAGGGTCAACAGCTTTCTAAGAAATGTATTTATTTTGAATATATAGTTAAAAAGCGAAAATATCCGGCAATTCTCATGTCGCCTTGATCAATATATGGACCCAAAAGTCCAAATGAACATTTCAAACCCTTTCTGACTGGTTAGAAACATTTATAACAGCAATTAGAAAAGCACAATACTTTTGTCAATGTCATTGTCATCTCTCTTCAACTAATATGTTCCTATTTCCAAGTATTATGTAATATACTATAATTATGTTATATTATGAACTAATATTAAATTATATAAATTTATTGATCTGTTTATTTTCAAAATAAATTAGTTTTAAACTGTTTTTCCATTTCTTTTTTATTAAATATTTAATTGTTTATGCTATTACAGTTGTCCCACTTTTCCCCCTGTGCCCCCTCCACCCAGCCTGTGGCCCATTTCCATAGTCAATTCCCACAACACTGACCATGCCCATGGGTCCTTAGACTAATCCTTTCACTTTCATTCAGTCCCAGCCTCCTATCACCTCTTACAGGTGTCAGTTTATTCCATGGTTCTGTGCATCTGGTTTTGTTTTGCTTATTAGTTTGGTTTGTTTATTAGATTGCTCTTATAAGTGAGATCATATGGTATTTATCTTTCACTAACTGGCTTATTTCTCTTAGCGTAATACTCTCCACTTCCATCCATGCTGTCACAAAAGATAAGAGTTCCTTCTTTCTTTGTGCTTAGTAGGATTCTATTGTGTACATGTACCACTCTTTTCCCCATTCATCTACTGACAGGCACTTAGCTATTTCCAAATCTTATTATTATAAATAGTACTGCTATAAACATAGGAGTGCATAAATAATTTTGAATTGTTGTTTCATGATCCCTAGAGCATATTCCCAGCAGTGGAATTGCTGTGTCAAAAGGCAGTTCTGTTTTTGATTTTCTTAGAAAATTTCACACTATTTTTTATGATAGTTACATCAGTCTGCATTCCCATTAACAGTGCAGTAGGATTTCCTTTTCTCCACATCCTCACCAGAACTTGTGGTTTGTTGATTTATTAATGATAGCCATTTGGTAGGTGTGAGGTGATGATATCTCATTATGGCTTTAATTTGCATCTTTCTGATGGCTAGTGATGTTGAGTATTTTTTCATGTCCATGGGCCATCTGTATGTCCTCTTTGAAGAAGTGTATTCAGGTCTTTTGCCCATTTCTTAATTAAATTGTCTTCCTGGTGTTGAGTCATATGGGTTCTTTATATATTTTGGAGATTAAATTCAGTCTAATGTATCATTGGCAAATATGTCCTCCTGTATAGTTGGTTTCCTTTTTCTTTTGAAGATGGTTTCTTTAGCCATGCAGAAGTTTTTTAATTTGATGTAATTTCATTTGTTTATTTTTGCTTTTATTTGCCCTGCCCTATGGGATATATGGGAAAAATATTGTTACTTGAGATATCTGATTTTTTACTGTATCCCTCTAAGATTTTTATGTTATCACAACTTATATTTAAGTCTTTTATTCATTTTTAATTTATTCTGGTGTATTGTGTAAGATGGTGGTCTTACTTCATTTTTTGTATGTACCAGTCCAGTTCTTCCAAAATCATTTATTGAAAAGATCATCTTTTTTTCCATTGTATACATTAGCTTCCCTTGTCAAATATTAATTGACCATAAAGACATGGGTATATTTCTGGGCTCTCTATTCTGTTATGTTGATCTCTGTATCTGTTTTTATGCCAGTAACAGACGGTTATGATTAGAGTGCCCTGCTGGTATATTTTGACATCAGATATTGTGATCTCTCCAACATTGTCTTTCTTAAGGTTGCTGAGTCTATCTGGGAACTTTTGTGGTTCTATGAATATTTCTGGAATATTTGTTCTAGTTCTGTGAAATATTCCAATGATATCTTGACTGGAATTGCATTGTCCATAGATTGTTTTGGGTAGTATGGACATTTTAACAATGTTAATTCTTCCCATCTATGAACACAGTATATGTTTCCACTTATTTGTATCTTCTTAAATTTGTCAGGAGCAATTATGCACCTTTTCCTCCTGTATCCCCCCTGTTTCCCCTCCCCATGTACCTTTTCCCCCTGTCTCCCCTCCCACTTCCCTGCTGATAACCCTCCATGTGATCTCCATTTTTACGATTCTGTACCTGTTCTAATTGTTTGTTTAGTTGGTTTTTGATTTTGTGATTTTTTTTAGGTTTGGTTGTTAATAGTTGCGAATTTGTTGTCATTTTACTGTTCATATTTTTTATCTTCTTTTTCTTAGATAAGTCCCTTTAACATTTCACATAATAAGGACTTGGTGATAATGAACTCCTTTAACTTGATCTGATTTGAGAAGCACTTTATCTGCCCTTTTATTCTAAATGAAAGCTTTGTGGATAGAGGAATCTTGGATGTGGGTCTTTGCCTTTCATGACTTTGAATACTTCTTTCCAGCCCCTTCTTGCCTGCAAGGTTTCTTTTGAGAAAACAGATGATAGTCTTATGGGAACTCCTTTGTAGGTAACCATCCCCTTGTCTTTTGCTTCTTTTAAGATTATCTCCTTCTCTTTAATTTTGGGTAACTTAATTATGATGTACCTTGGTGTGTGCTTCCTTGGGACCAACTTCTTTGAGACTCTGGGCTTCCTGGACTTCCTGGAAGTCCATTTCCTTTGCCATATTGGGGAAGTTCTCCCTCAGTATTTGTTCAAATAAGTTTTGAATTTCTTGTTCTTCCTTTTCTCCTTCTGGCACCCCTATGATTCATATGTTGGAGTGTTTAAAGTTATCCTGGAGGTTGCTAAGCTTCTCCTCACTTTTTTGAATTCTTGTTTCTTCATTCTGTTCTGGCTGACTGTTCTGTTATTTCTTCCTTTTGGTCCAAACCATCAATTTGTATCCCAGTTTTCTTCCTTTTACTGTTGGTTCCCTGCATATTTTTCTTTATTTGACTTTTCATAGCCTTCATTTTTATCCTCTATTTTGTGACCATACTCAGCCAGTTCTGTGACCATCCTGACTACTAGTGTTTTGAACTGTGCATCTGATAGGTTAGCTATCTCTTCATCACTTAGTTGTAATTTTTCTGAAGCTTTCATCTGTTTTTTTCATTTGGGCTATTTTGTTTGTTTGTTTTGACACACCAGTTACATAGTAAGGAGAGGATCCTTAGATATTCACCAGGGTGCGGCAACCCATGTTGTTGCACTGTGGCACTGTATGTAGAGGGGTCAGAGAGAAAACAATGTGCTTGTTCAGCTTTCTGCCTGCTTTCAGTCACTTCCTCTGCTACCCACAAGCAAACTGGACCCTTCTGGTGCTGGTTCCTGGGTGCATGGGTTTGTGTATGTTATAGGATCCTGTTGGTCTCTCCAATGAACTCTCCTGTGAGGCTGGAAGCTTCTCTCATCACTAAAACTCCCATGGATTTTTTTAGTCAGAGGCTTTGTGGCTTTATTTCCCTGTAATGGAACCTGGGTTGTGAGGTCTGTCTCACTCTCCAGTTGTTCCTCTCAGTTTATGCACATGCAAATGTGGGGCCACACAGTCTGCCAACTACTGCCTCACTTGCTCCTACAGTGGCCACCTTGCCACAAGTCCTGTCTTCCTAGCTGCCCATCTCTCCCCCTACTGGTCTGGATGAATATTTCTTCTTTAACTCCTTGGTTGTCAGACCTCCATATAGTTCAATTTTCTGTCAGTTCTGGTTATTTTTTGTCTTTAAATTTGTTGTTGTCCATCTTTTGGTTGTGCAAGGAGGCAAAGTGTACTAACCTACACCTCCATATTGGCTAGAAGTCCTTTATTTTTTATTGCAATAGGAAATGTCATTGTTTTCTTCATTTCTCTTTCTGATAGTTCATTATTGCTGCATAAAAATGCCATTGATTTCTGAACATTAACTTTGTATCCCACAATTTTGCTGAATTCAATCATTAAGTTAAGTAGTTTTTTGAAGGAACCTACAGGGTTTTCTACATATATTTTTATGCCATTTGTGAATACTGGAAGTTGCACTGGAGGCTTTTTAAGTTGGGTGCATTTTATTTCTTCTTCTCTGATTCCTGTAGCCAGCACTTCCAGTACTATGTTGAATAAGAGTGGTGAAAGCCAACATTCTTGTCTTATTCTTGATCTTAATGGAAATGCTTTCAGTTTTTGTCCATGGAATATAATGTTGACTGCAAGTTTTTCATATATGGCTTTTATTATGTTGCAGATGTTCCCTCTATTCCCACTTTGCTGATTGTTTTGATCATAAATAGTTGCTGGATTTTATCAAATGCTTCTTATTCATCTATTTATATGATCATGTAATATTTGTCTTTCTCTTTGTGTGATGTATCACATTTATTGATTTGTGAATTTGTGCCATCTTTGCATTCCTGGAATAAACCCAACTTGATCATGGTGTATGATCTTTTTGATATATTTGCTAATATTTTGTTGAGGATTTTAGCATCTATGTTCATCAGAATTATTAGCTTCTAATTTTCTTTTGTCCTTACCTGGTTTTAGAATTCATATAATACTAGCCTTATAAAAAAAGGTTTTGAAGTCTTCCCTCTTCTTGAATTTTTTGGAATAGTTTAAGTATGGGTGTTAGTTCTATGAAAGATTGGTAAACACTACTTGTGAATCCATTCTACCCAGAGTTTTTTAATGCTGGGAGTTTTCTGATTACTGCTTTGATTTCATCAGTTGGTCTATTCACATTTTCTGCTTCTTCTTGATTCCATTTTGAAAGATTGTACGTTTCCAGAAATGTATGCTTTTCATGCTGACTGTTCAATTTCTTGGCATATAGTTGTTTATAGTAATTGCTTCCAATCCTTTGTATTTCTGTGGTATCAGTGATACATCTCCCCTTTCACTTTTAATTTTATTTATTTGAGTACTCTCTCTTCCTTTATTAATGAATCTGGTTAAAGTTTTATTATTTTTTTCAAAGAACCAGATACTGGATTCTTCCTTTTTTTTACAGAGTACTCTACGTATCTTTTTATTAAAATGTGTTGTCCCAGTAATGAGACTGGCATGTGGAAAACCATGTTTTCTTTTTTTAAATTATTTTTTATTTTATTTTATTTTTTGAGACTCTGGCTTTATTTATTTATTGATTTTCACATTTTTTAAAATTTTATTTAGTTAATTTTCAAGTACAGTTTTTTGTCTATTTCTCCCATCCCAGCCCCTCCACCCCATGCTCCCCACCTCCCTCCCATTTCCACCCCCCTTAGTTCTCGTCCCTGTGTCCTTCCTATTTGTTCCTCCAAATCCCTCCCCTTTTTGCCCCTTAAATTCCCTTCCCTTTCCCCTCTGGTCACTGTCCCCTTGTTCTCTATTTCAGTGTCTTTGTTTTTATTTTGCTTGCTTATTTGTTTTGTTGTTTAGCTTCCTGTTAAAGGTGAGATCATATGGTATTTGTTTTTCAGCACTTGGCCTATTTCACTCAGCATAATGCTTTCCAGTTCCATCCATGTTGTTGCAAAAGGTAGTAGCTCCTTCTTTCTCCTGCTGCATAGAATTCCATTGTGTATATGTACTACAATTTTTTGATCCATTCATTTACTTATGGGCACCTAGGTTGCTTCCAACTCTTGGCTATTGTAAATTCTGCTGCTATGAACATTGTGGTGCCTAGATTCTTTTTTTTTTAATTTATTTATTTATTTATTTATTTATTTATTTATCTTTAGATGGGAAGGGAAGGAGAGAGGGAGAGAAACATCAATGTATGAGAGAAACATCAATGTATGGTTGCCTCTAGTGCATCCCCTGCTGGGAACTGGCCTGCAGGGAACTGGCTTGCAACCCAGGCATGTGTCCTGGCTGGGAATTGAACTGTGATCCTCTGGTTCACAGACCTGTGCTCAATCCACTGAGCTACACCAGCCAGGGCAATGTGGTGCCTAGATTATTTAAAATTGATGTTTTAGGATTCTTAGGATATAATCCTAGCAATGAAATTGCTGGGTCAAAAAGCAGGTCGATTTTTATTTTTCTGAGAAAACTTCATACTGTTTTCCATAATGGTTGTACCAGTCTGCAATCCCACCAACAGTGAACTAAGGACCCCTTTTCCCCACAACCTCTCCAACATTTTTGTTTGTTGCTTTGTTTATGATAGCCATCCTAACCGGTGTAAAGTGGTATCTCATTGTGGTTTTAATTTGCATCTCTCTGATAGCTAATGATATTGAGCATCTCTTCATGTGTCTCTGGATAGTCTGTATGTCCTCCTTGGAGAAGTGTCTGTTCAAGTCCTTTACACATTTTTTTAAATTTTATTTAGTTATTTTTCAAGTACAGTTTTTTGTCTATTTCTCCCATCCCAGCCTCCCCTGCCCCCTTGCTCCCCACCTCCCCCCCATTTCCACCACCCTTAGTCCTCGTCCCTGTGTTTTCCCTGTTTGTTCCTCCAAATCCCTCCCCCTTTTTCCCCTTAACTTCCCTTCCCTCTCCCCTCTGGTCACTGTCCCCTTGTTCTCTATTTCAGTGTCTTTGTTCTTTTTTTTCCTGCTTGGTTGTTTGTTTTGTTGTTTAGCTTCCTGTTAAAGGTGAGATCATATGGTATTTTTTAATTGGTTTGGTTGTCTTCTTATAGTGGAGTCGTGTGAATCCCACTTGGTCATGGTGTATGATCTTTTTGATATATTGTTGAATGCGATTTTCCAATATTTTGTTGAGGATTTTAGCGTCTATGTTCATCAGTGATATTGGCCTGAAGTTTTCTTTATTTGTTGTGTCTCTATCTGGTTTTGGAATTAGGATGATGCTGGCTTCATAAAAGGAGTTTGGGAGTTTTCCATCCTTCTGAATTTTTTGGAATAGTCTGTGGAGAATAGGGGTTAGCTCTTCCTTAAATGCTTTAGAATTCTCCTGTGAAACCGTCTGGTCCAGAGCTTTTGTGTGATGCAAGGATGGTTCAATATTCATAAATCAGTAAATGTAATACATCACATAAACAAAAGCAAAGACAAAAACCACATGATCATATCAATAGATGCAGAAAAAGCTTTTGATAAGGTACAACACCCATTTATGATAAAACACTCAGCAAAGTAGGAATAAAGGGAGCATTCCTCAATATAATAAAGGCCATATATGAGAGACCTACAGCCAACATCATACTCGATGGGCAAAAACTAAAAGCTTTTCCACTAAGATCAGGAACAAGACAAGGATGTCCACTTTCACCACTTCTATTCAATATGGTATTGGAAGTTTTAGCCACAGCAATCAGGCAAGAAAAGGAAATAAAAGGCATCCAAATAGGAAAGGAGGAAGCAAAACTGTCACTGTTTGCAGATGACATGATAGTGTACATGGAAAATCCTATAGACTCTACCAAAAAACTGCTCAAACTAATTAATGAATTTGGCAAAACAGCGGGTTACAAAGTCAATATCCGGAAATCAAAGGCATTTTTGTATACGAACAATGAATCAGCAGAAGCAGAAATCAAGGAAAAAATCCCGTTCAATATAGCAAAAACAAAAATAAAATATCTGAGAATAAACCTAACTAAGGAGGTAAAAGACCTGTATGTAGAAAACTACAGAGCCCTGAAGAAAGAAATCAAGGAAGACACAAACAAATGGAAACATACACCTGGATTTTTTATATTTTTAAAATTATTTGTATAGTCTCTATGTCATTTTTTTCTGCTGTGGTCTTATTTCTTTTTTTCTACTCTCTCTGGATTGTTTTTTTATTTTTCTACTTCCTTTAGGCATAGGATTCAGTTTTTTATCTGAGATTTTTTTATCTTTTTTAGGTAGTTCTGTATCCTGTAATGATATAAAATTCTCTTGGAACTGCTATTGCTGTATTCCACAATCTTGGGGGTTGTTGTGTGTTCATTTTCATTTGTTTCCACGTTCTTTTTGATTTCTTCTTGATCTCATTTTAACACATTAATTATTTAGATATATTACTTACCCTCCATGTATGTGAATACTTTGTTTTTTTTCTTCTTGTGGTTACTTTCTGGTTTCATGTGATTGTGATCCAAAACATGCTTAATATGATTTCAACTTTCTTAAAAATTTTAAGGCTTATTTTATGTCCATGTGGTTTCACTTTAATAATGATTCATGAGCATTTGAGAAGAATGTATATTTTACTCCCTTGGGATGGGATGTTTTGTAGATGTCAATTTAATCCATTTCATCTAGTGTATTGTTTAATTTCACTACATCCTTGTTGATTTTTTGTCTAGATCTGTCAATTGTGGACAGTGGGGTGTTCAAATCCCCTACAATTAATGTATTGCTGCCAATTTCATTCTTAAAGTCTTCCAAATTTGTTTTTAATTTTAATTGTTTTTCAAGTACTGTTTTCTATCTTTTACTCCCATCCCAGCCCACCATCCCAGTGCTCCCCACCTCCCTCCCATTTCCAACCCTCTTAGTTTTTGTCCATGTGTCCTTTGTACTTGTTCCTGTAAACCCTACCCCCTTTCCCCTGAAATTCTCTCCTGTCTCCCATCTGGTCACTGTCAGCCTGTTCTCTATTTCAATGTATTTGGTTATATTTTGCTTACCTGCTTGTTTTGTTGTTTAGGTTCCTGTTAAAGATGAGGTCATATGGTATCTGTCTTGCACTACCTGGATTACTTCACTCAACATAATGCTTTCCAGTTCCATCCATGCTGTTGCAAAGGGTAGGAGCCTCTTCTTTCTTTCTGCTGCATAGAATTCCATTGTGTAAATGTACCATAGTTTTTGGTTCCATTCATTTACTGATGGGCACCTAGGTTGCTTCCAGCTCTTGGCTATTGTAAATTGTGCTGTTATGAACATTGGAGTGCATAAGTTCTTTTGGATTGGTGTTTCAGGGTTCTTATGACATAATCCTAGCAGTGGAATTACTGGGTCAAAAGATCCACTTTTATTTTTCTGAGAAAATTTCATACTGTTTTCCATAGTGGTTGTACCAATCTGCAATACCACCAACAGTGCACTAAGGTTCCTTTTCTCCACAACTTCTCCAACACTTGTTGTTTGTTGCTTTGTTTATGATGGCCATTCTGATCAGTGGGTATAAAGTGGTATCTCATTGTGCTTTTAATTTCCATCACTCTGATAGCTAGCAATATTGAGCATCTTTTCATGTGTCTCTGGATCCTCTGTATGTCCTCCTTGGAGAAGTATCTGTTCAAGTCCTTTGCCCATTTTTTAATTGGGTTGCTTGTCTTCTTAGAGTGCATTCATGTGAGTTCTTTGTATATTTTGGAGATTAAACCCTTGTCTGAGATATCATTGGCAAATATGTTCTCCCATACAGTTGGTTCTCTTTTTATCTTAATACTGTTTTCTTTAGCTGGGAAGAAGCTTTTTATTTTGATGAGATCCCATTTGTTTATTATTTCCTTTATGCCCCTTGCTCTAGAGGACATATCAGTAAAAATGCTGCTGCATGAAATACCTGAGATTTTCCTGCTAATGTTCTCCTCTAGGACTTTAATGGTGTCATGGCTTATATTTAAGTCTCTTATCCACCTTGAATTTATTTTGGTGTATGGGGTAAGTTGATGCTCAAGTTTCATTTTTTTTTTTTTGCACATAGCTGTCCAGTTCTCCCAACACCATTTTGATGATGTTAATTCTTCCAATCCATGAACACAGTATATGTTTTCATTTGTTTGGGTCTTCCTTGGTTTCTTTCTTCAGTGTTGTGTATTTTTCTGCATACAGGTTTTTTACCTCTTTTATTAGGTTTATTCCTTGGGTATTTTATTTTTCTTTTTGCTATATCAAATGGAATTTTTTCTTGATTTCTGCTTCTGTTGTTTCATTGTTGGTATACAGCAATGCCTTTAATTTCTGGATATTGACTTTGTATCCTGCAGTTTTGCCAAATTCATTTATTAGGTCCAGAAATTTTGGAGTGGAGTCTCTAGGATTTTCTATGTACACTATCATGTCATCTGTAAACAATTACAGTTTTATTTTCTCCTTTCTAATTTAGATGCATTTTATTTCCTTTTCTTGTCTGTTTGCTATAGCTAGGACCTGCAATACTATATTTAATAGAAGTGGTGAAAGTGGACAAACTTGTCTTGTTCCTGATCTTAGTGGAAAAGTTTTTAGATTTTGCCCACTGAGTATGATCTTGGCAGTAGGTCTCTTATATATGGCCTTTATTATATTGAGGAATGCTCCCTCTATTCCCACTTTGCTGAGTGTTTTTTTTTCATAAATGGGTGCTGTACCTTATCAAATGCTTTTCCACATCTACTGATATGATCATGTGTTTTTTGCCTTTGGTTTTGTTTATGTGGTGTATTACATTTATCGATTTGAGAATATTGAACTATCCTTGCATCCCTGAGATGAATCCCACTTGGTCATGGTGTTTGATGTTTTTAATGCATTGTTGAATGTAGTTTACCAATATTTGTTGAGGATTTTAGCATCTATGTTCATCAGGGATATTGGACTGAGGTTTTCTTTCCTTCTTGTGTATCTAGTTTTGGGATTGGGATGATGTTGGCTTCATAAAAAGAGTTTGAGAGTCTTCTGTCATTTTGAAATTTTTGGAATAGTCTGTGAAGGATAGGGGTTATTTATTCCTTAAATATTTTGTAGAATTCTCCTATAAAACCATCTGGTCCAGGACTTTTGAGTGTCTGTAGTTTTTTTTTATTGCTGCTTCAATTTCTTCTGCTGTTATTGGTCTGTTCAGGCTTTCTGCTTCTTCTTCATTGAGTTTTGAAAGACTGTATTATTCTAGAAATGTGTCCATTTCACCCTGGTTTTCAAATTTCTTATCATATAGTTCTTCACAATAATTTCTTACAATCCTTTGTTCTCTGGTGTCAGTTGTAATCTCTCCTCTTTCATTTCTGATTGTGTTTATTGGGTCCTGTCTCTTTTTTTCTTGATGAGCCTGCTTAAAGGCTTGTCAATTTTGTTTATCTTTTCAACAACCAGCTTGTTTGAACCAGCTATTCATATATCCATATAATATACCTATTATATGGATATTATTATGTTTCATATTGTCCTGTATTTTCTCTTAGTCCCTCTTCATTCTTTCTGATCCTCTTTTCCTTTACTTGTTCTTTCTGTCTTTTTTTTTGGGGGGGGGCTCCAGTTTGCTGATCATTTATCCTGCTTTTGATTCCTTCTACTGTGTTATTCAGTTCAGATATTGTTTTCTTCATTTCCTCTTGGCCCTTGTTGATGGTTTGTGTTTCCTTTTTTATGTTGATATACTTTGTAGCTCCTGGATTCATTGATACTTAGAATTGTGCTTTTAATCTCTATGTCATTTAATTCTGCTCTGATATTAGTTATTTCCTTCCTTCTACTTGCTCTGAGCTGTCTTTGTTGTTGTTCCTCAAATTCTTATAGGTATAGGGTTAGCTTGTTTGTTTGAAATGTTTCTATTTTTTAGGTAGGCGTGTATTGCTATGAACTTTCCTCTCAGGACTGCCTTTGCTGTGTCCCATAACTATTTATTATGAGTTCATTTTCATTTGTTTCCAGAAACTTTTTGAATTCTTCTCTAATTTCATTCTTGACCCATTCATTGTTTAATAGCATGTTATTTAATCTCCAGGATTTTGAGTGTTTGAGTTTTTTTCCTTTGGGGTTGGTTTCTAATTTCTGCCACCTGTGTTTATAGAAAATGCTTGGTATAATTTGTTTTCTTGAATTCGTCATGGCTTTTTTTGTGTCCTAACATGTGGTCTCTTTTTTAAAATGTTCCATGTGCATTTGAAAAGAATGTGTATTTAGCTTCTTTGGGATGAAGGCCTCTATATATATCAGTTAAGTCAATTGCATCTAGGGCTTTGTTCAATGCCATAATATCTTTGTTGATATTTTGTTTGGAAGATCTGTCTATTTCTGACAGTGGGGTGTTAAAATCAACAACTATAATTGTGTTGCTCTCAATATCTTTCTTGAAATCCCCCAAGATTTTCTTAATGTATTTTGGTGCTCCTATGTTGGGTGCATGTATATTTACAATGTTTATACCTTCTTGGTGGATTCTTCCCTTGCGTAATTTGGAGTGACCTTCTGGGTCTCTTTCTATGGTCCCTTTTTTGAAGTCTATTTTGTCTGATATGAGTATTGCTACCCTGGCTTTTTTCCTGTTCACTTGCTTGGAATATTTGTTTCCAGCCCTTCACTTTTAGTCTGTGATGGTCTTTTGTCCTGAGGTGGGTCTCTTGTAGGCAGCATATGTGTGGGTCATGCTTCCTTACCATTCAGCTATTCTATGTCTTTTGATTGGACCATTTAATCCATTTACCTTTAAGATTATTATTGATAGGTACTTATTCTTTGTCATTTTCATACCTGTGTTCCTCTCTCTCTCTCTCTCTCTCTCTCTCCCTTTTCTTTCCTTAAAGCAGTCCTTTTAGCATGTCTTGCAGTGCTGGTTTGGTGGAGGTATATTCTTTTAGACTTCTTTTGTCTGGAAATCTCTTTATTTGGACTTCTATCTTAAAATAGCCTTGGTTGTAGCCCTCTGGTTCTCATTACTTGGAATATTTCTTTCCATTCTCTTCTTACTTATGAATGTTTGCATTGAGAAGTCAGCAGCAAACCTTATCAGAGCTCCCTTGTATGTTATCTCCTTTTCCTCCCTTGCTGCCTTTAAGATTCTCTCTTCGTCTTAGAATTTTGCGGTTTTTATTATGATGTGTCTTGAAGTGGGCCTCTTTGGGTTCCTCTTGATTGGAACTCTCTGTGTTTCCTGGATTTATGTGACTTTTTCTCTCATCAAATCAGGGAAGTTTTCCATTACTGCTTTTTCAAGAAGGTTTTCTATCACTTGCTCTTCTTTTTCTTCTTCTGGTATCCCTATTATATTGATATTATTATGTTTCATATTGTCCTGCATTTCTCTTAATCCATCTTCATTCTTTCTGATCCTCTTTTCCTTTACTTGCTCTTTCTGTTTTTTGTTTTGTTTTGTTTTGTTTTTGTTCGTTTTTTGGTCCTCCAGTTTGCTGATCATTTATCCTGCTTTTGATTCCTTCTACTGTGTTCTTCAGTTCAGATATTGTTTTCTTCATTTCCTCTTGGCCCTTGTTGATGGTTTCTGTTTCTTTTTATGTTGATATACTTTGTAGCAAGTTCATTGTAGTTTTCCTATAGTTTCTGGTAATTTGCTGTGAGCTCATGGAGCTTCCTGATAACCATTGCTTTGAATTCAATATATGATAGTTGAGTTGCCTCTATTTCACTTAGCATTCTTTTTGAGGTTTCCTACTTTCCTTTAATTTGGGGATTGTCTCTTTGTCTTCCCATTGTTTGTGAGACTATTCTTGTTAGCCTCAGTTTCTTAAATTGATTCGTTCTTACTCCCACGGTTTATGGCGTGAAATTCTGTGGTAGAGTACCTGTGACATTCAGTGGTGCAGTCTCCTTTGGGTATCATGGTGTTCACTGCTTCCACCTACTTTTTTTGTCATCATTTGGAGGGATAAGTCAAAATGGTTTAAGATAGCAAGAGAGTATTCTATGCTATTTACAGTAGCAGCCAGTAAGGAAGAGATAGGAGATCCTTTGCCTATGCACAGTTTTAACCATGACATTCCATCCAACTAGCCACTTTTTTAAAAGGGTGGGAAAAAGATAAGACTCTTGTTGGGGAGGAAAAGATTGTGAATTGGCTCTAGAAAGCAGTGAGGTTGTGAGAGGTCAGATTCTCAGGTAAGGTGAGAATAAAGGATAGTAAATAGGTGTAGTGTGTGAGAGAATAGCATTAACCACTACAGTAATATATTTCAGGGAACCATGAATTGGGCTGAGATCGGGGAGGTGTGTTGTGTAGTATTTACAGTAGTTTAGAACAGCTATTATTTATAATAATATTAGAGCAACAATCATATAACAGAATCTATGAGATCTAGATACCAAGTATAGTCAGTATCGGACCTTCAGTAGTGTGCTAATGGAACACAGGTGAAGTGAAGGAAAGTAAATTAGCAATACACTATGAATGAGGGGACAGGGGAAACCTGTCAAAAGATACAACATAACCAGCCAAGCAAAAAAGACTAAATGTAAAGAAGAGGAATACTAAAATATTGTTCAAATAAAAGATGTAAGAATAATGAACAATAATAACACAAATATGCAATATCTTGCAGGTTCTCTGTAATATCAAAGTGAAATTTGTCTCTCTGTCTCAGCTGTTGGGATTTCCCCTCTTTTGGTCCAACTCTGGTCTTTTCACAGTTCCGGGTTTTTTGTCTCATCTGTGGGTATTAAAAAAAAGCAGACATCGGATTTTTCAATGTCTGCTACAATTTTTGATCTTCTATTTTCATATATGCTGTGGTACCATTGGCTATCTGTTCTGTTCCTCCGTAGATGACCAGATTTCTCTCCCATTGTAGGGGAAGTGGATTCTGCTCCTTCTTACCTAGTCGCCATCTTTGGCTGTCAATTTTCTCAACTTTTAAAAGAATCACTTATTAATGAAAGAATCAAATGAAGTCTGGGAAAATTGGTCACCAAACTTCCATGTTTTAGTTGATTTAGAATTTGAAAGCAAATTTCATCTGAAATATGAGATAATTTTGAGATTTTGATTGGAAGCCAAATAAACTCTCTGGGTTTCAATTTTCCCATTAATAAAAAGAAATATCAAAATCTCCCCTTTGATTTTTGGGTATCTATTCATATGCATTATTATTTTATGACTATCAAATAGACATATGCTATGTATTGTTTTACCCCAATAGATGCCAAGAAAACACTATGCCCAACTGCCAAAATAAATGACAGAATAGTAGAATACATAGGTAAATAATAATAAAGGGACAATCAAAATATTTGCTTTTGACTTAAGTATGAAGAAATATAGTTAGTTAAAATGTGTATGTAAATCTAGCCTGGAAAATCTTTTAAATGGATCTGAAATTAGAAACTGGCAACAGATGGCAACACATTTTGCACAAAGCCAATTTCTCTATAACCTTGACATTCTGAAAGGTCCCCAAAGAAGAAAAATCAGATAGGCTCTTAGCTGGAATTTTCCTCAAGACAGATGAAGCTAATGGACTTGTGTCAAATAAAAAATGTTGAGATAGATGTTCTATGGGCCTCTATCCCCTGGTGCAAGGAAATTTTGTCATCAGGTATCTGGAATAAATGAGTGGCTGGGAGGACAGATGTGGAAAATATATTGAAAGGATGAAACAAGTGATGAAGGCCCAAGTCACATATCACTGGAGAGGAGATTTGTTGTGTGGTTAAATTATCTCGAACAACGAGGAGCTGGATTTCAATGTCATTTCTCCACTCACAGGTCAGAACACTCCAGACCATGTAAGTGAATGCAAGTGTAAGTTTTCACTGCAGCACTGAGAATGATAATGAAGAGTACATAACATGGTGAATATTAAAATGATTTGATAGAAAATACCTTGATTTTTTAAGGTAGGTGAAACTTGGTATCATAAAGTTTCTCCACTGTTCATCAGGTTCACCATCATTCATCAAATTGTTGGGACACAGAGTAAAAGACCAAAGGGCATAAGCTTCACTTTCACTAGTTAAGAGTTAGGGAATTCAAGTAATTCTTTATTCATGAACTACTAGAAGTTTTCTAAGGTCTAAATATCAATTCTTATGAGTCAAATTTTGAAAATTCTAAGCATGATTTGAAATCTACTCATTGCACAGAATGTTAGTTTTACCTCATCTTTCATCCATTCATCTATTTAGTTATTTATTTGTGCAATAAACTTTATAGACCATCTACTATGTGCTTAGCAAAGTATTTACCCCCTGAAACCTTGGATTTACTCCCAGAAAGTGCCTGCTTAGAGGAATTATTTTTCTCTGCATAAATGCATTTATCCTTAGGCAGCCTGCTGCTTCTCCATTGGAATTTCAAGGGTGAACTAGAGGAAGAAAGTTTAGGATTATTACTAAGCTTCTGGCATTCAAAAGAGGATTGTATGGCAGGACAATCTGCTTGAGAGCCAGGTCTGTGAAAAGAGGATAAATTCTTTCTAATTCATCAACACCTGAGGCTTGTGAATTTAATCCTTGTGTTTTACAAAATGGGTTTCCCTGAAGCACCAAAAGGAGAAATAAAATAAAATCTCATCCTTTTAAGCTCTGTGGAATTCGGGGGGGGGGGGAGGCAAAGAAATGGGAGACCAGTGAAGGGAAGGCAGAGAAATTAGAACCATGGAATGAATATGGATCACCCCTCTCAGAGTGCTGTTCCACATAAAACTATCAGCCCTGGCCTCCTTTCTGACCCAATAGGAGCGTCCATGGGAAACCTGAGCAGGGAATTAGTGTCTGCTGCAAATGACCAATAAGCCCTAAAAACTACAATAAGGTATGTCAGGTTCATTGAGTCAAATGGATTTCTGGATTCTAAAGGCAGCCCCAATTATTCCATTTCCCTTTTCTCCAAAACCAGCAAAAACCACCTACTATATGTATAAAGCTGAGCATGACCACAAATACAGTTCTATTGTCATGGTAGAATGAGTAGCCAGAGGGGAAATAAAGGCAGGGCACTCACCACTGCCATCTAACAAAGAACTTAATACAGGAGGCTAAAATCAAAGCCACCAGTTGACCCAGTCATCTGAGCCTGGTTTGATAAGGTTGTCAGGCATTCAGAAAAAGATAGTGTTGGTGGGGGAAGCCCCTGAAAGCCTCTGTGTATCATCTCCACTAGCTGGGAAAAGTAAAACCTTGAGACTGTGTAATCATCCCAAGGCCTGGAAGGAAGAAGAGGAGGGAGACTACTGTGACCAAAGAAAAGCCCATAAAATTTGGTTAACTGCCTATTTCCCGTAACTTACACAAAATGAACAAATAGAGTCTGGAGCAAAATAAGGACTGGGCTAACAGACCCCCATACCTAAATTTGGGTCGTCATGTCTCCCAGGGGGAAGCTGGCACCACCTTTACCTGTCAATCAATATGTAACTTCTTCACCCCCACCCTGCCAACTATGTAAGTCCTCAGAACAAAGGACTCTCCCTCTTCTCTTGGCCCTCCTGGCTCTTTTTGCTACATCATGTGGAGGGAAGTACTGGCCAGGGTGCATCTGGACATCTAGCCGTGGACATCTAGCCTCTGGCCACCCTGCTTTTGCTACCCCTGCTCTAACTACCATGCTTTTGCTTTCCCATTAGAACTTAGTACTAGTAACTTTTCTTGCATGCCAGTAGGCTTGCTGATCTGTAATTCTTTACTGCATTGGTGAGAAGAACCAAGTTTCTGGGAGTTTCTCCCATAACACTATTTCAGAAGTTTGAACCCCAAAAAAGAATGTTCTGTATACATTCCAGATTCTTCCTAAGGAAAACAGTGTCCAACCAGGTGGCTCGAATTTTGTCACCTTATTCATCAATTTAAAATCAAATGAAATATTTAAAATTATCAAGGAATGTGTGGTGTAAGAAAATGGCAATGCATGACAGAGGAAAAAGTATTAGAAAGAATGTAGAAACACAGCTCCACTACCACAGTCTGTCTAATCTTAAAACTCCTTCAAATGTAACAATAGGAATATAAATTCATAGCTTATACCTGTGTATATAAACTTCTGCAGAATAAAAAGGCAATGTGTGGGTTAATTTGGAAGATATTAGCTTTAGGAAGTAAGTTGTGATGGGGAAGGTAAATTGACCAAAGGAGACATTCAGAAGGAGAGATTAGCCATACGCTAACCTGGAGAGGAGAATGTGGCTCCAAAGAAGACCAGACCATTTTATTCACAACATTAAAACAGAGACAGAGAACCAGGAAGTTTCATTAACAACAAAATTCAAACACACTTAACTCATAGTAATTACATAATTATAAGTTGGAGATATTGGTGCTTACAAATTAGAGCAGGAGAGTCATTAAAACATTTTTTAAAAATCACTACTATTGACTTTTCAGTTAAATGGTTCACCCAGAAACCTAGGAAGATCTTACACATACAATATACTCATATGCCATTTATCAATAATGGAGCCAGTATGAAGCAGAAATTTTAGAGGTCTTTACTAAATGTCAATAAATATATTTGACATTTGTGGAACACTGATGCTGGGAATATTAAGGAATTCCCAGCCCATCAACAGAAAAACTTATTATTCAGTGGTGATTTCTGTAATGACTAAGAAATCCTTTTCCCTCTCTGTCTGAAAATCTGTTAGACTAAAATCTCAAACAAAAAGATAAATAGAGCCATAGATATTGTCTTGTGCTGGCCTATATTTGTCAGACTTGGCATATTTTGTCAATACATTTATTTGCAGTGTAACCCCTACCCTGTCTGTAATCATTTATAACTTCTCACCCTTCTAAAGTTATCAAAACCCAAGGATACAAATCCCTCTCATTCTTTAGGACCCAGACCAACGAGTTTCTATTTCATGATTGATGGCTTCTTGCACTGCACATGAACAGCAAATTACTCAACATCATTTTAATCAGTCTTTTCTTCATTGATTTCAGGGTTAGACTGCTCCTTTTTGTGTAGGAGGATTCTGTGCATAGTAGCTGTTTATTAAGTATGTCTTTACTCAAACTGCTATACCAAAATACCATAGACTGAGTGGCTTAAACAACAGACATTTATTTCTTAAAGTTCTAGACACTAAAAAGTCCTAGAGGTATATTTGGTTATTAGGAAGGACCTCCTTTTTTGCTTGGAAACAGCAGCCCCCACAGTCTTACATAGCAGAGAAGAGAGAGCTCTCCTGTGTCTTCCTGTGGTTATAAGAGCATTTATACCATCTTGGGGTTCTACACTCATGACTTTATATGACCCTATTCACCTCCCAAGAGTCCACATCCAAATACTAACATATTTGGAGTTAGGACTTCAACATATGAATTTGAGAGGGGGAACCCAAACTTTCAGTCTATAACAAAGTGCTATTTGAGTAAAAAGCAATTACCTGTATTGTATACTCCCATCACTGTAAGTAAGCTCTTGAGACAAAGTGTAGAATGGAAACAATTTTTTTCACTTGTTCTAAAAGCTACCAATTCTCACACCTAGACCTTTAGTCAACCTTTCAATGGTTTATATTTTTTCACCAATTAGTAAGGCAAACTGAATTCTGTTTTGTCAGCATGCATCAGCATATCAGCATCCTTTGATGTCAGTGACCTCATCCCTAGCAGTGCGAAAAAAATTCATTAACTTCCTTCACTCAGAATGGAGCTTATCAAATCTTATGCAAAAGCATGCTATTTTAACATTATTTATGTTCACACTTTTCAGAAAACAAACCTTTTTATTCTTGCTACAGATGCGATGTGATATACTTGCATTTAGAAAGAATTATTCTATACAATGTTATCTTGACAAACCCTGTAGTAAGTCACCTTACATTATTTTACTTAAAGACACTAGGAGATAATTCTTATTCTTCCAATGATAAATAGAAGAGGTAAGATAAGCTGTTCGGTGTTGCCCACCCAATCCAAGACAGACAAAATTCTATCCATCCA
This sequence comes from Artibeus jamaicensis, assembly GCF_021234435.1. Lineage (NCBI taxonomy): Eukaryota > Metazoa > Chordata > Mammalia > Chiroptera > Phyllostomidae > Artibeus > Artibeus jamaicensis. The sequence continues at coordinate 8,911,878 of NW_026521887.1, forward strand.
AAATTTTTCTAGCCCTGAAGCCCATATATATTCAACCATACCATCTGGTGTTTTCAAGTCACATACCTAAGCATTTAAGGGAAACTAAAATATATTGAATACCTCCTATATGTCATGTGTTTAATAGATGAAAAAGGATTCCATAAAATTTATAGGTGGGAGCTGGGGGAAAATTTATCAATTTAAAGTTGTGTACAGTTTATGTCTACAAAAAATAGAATTTGATCCTTACTTTCAAAGATGATTTTTATTTATTTGCTTATTGGATGATTAATCATTTGATTACTCACAAAAATTGTGTAAGGAATCCATTATTGTTATTGTCAGAACACAGTATTGCTTATCTGAAAAAGTTGTAGTAGAATATTATGAATAATATATAGCATACCTAGCAAAATGCCTAGGTATATGATATATGCTCAGTAAATGGCATCTTCATTAAAATGCCCGCAGTATCTTCAGTTTATACACTAGGAAAGTTGTCTGGCAGATTTAGTAGATTTTACTTATCTGGAAGGTTCAGTAACTAAGATTTGACATATTTCTATAAGTTCCCCAGATTCATCTTCTTGAAGAGTATACAAATTCCTTACTTTAGGCTAGTGCTTTGCCAATATATATGTCTGAGCATTCAATTACCTATGACACTGGTTAAATAAACATGTGTACGAAATATCCTTCTCCAGAAGTGGAGCTTAGGAAGCTGACAAAACAAAAATGCCACAATGAGTTTTTATGATCACTTGAGCTTGAAAAACACAACTGTAGTAATTTAAGGATACATAAAATATTTATTTCTAAAGGATATTATTGCAACTATGATATGACTGCCAATTTCATCTATATTTTCACTGCCAGCTTTTCAACAATTACAACCATATTTTTAAATCATCCTAATTTTCTTTTTTAGTGAGGTTGGTATAACCAACAATATAGGCTTCCTATTTTAACAACAGAGCTAGTATTGCGGCAGGTGTGGTATTATTTTGAGTCACAGTACAAGGACAAGCTGTTATAACAGTCTCCACATAATTTCTTGTGCTCTTCAAAGTTTCCCAACAACTGACCTGACATAGCTCAAAATTATTTTGATCGATCTGACAGTATCACACCTACCTTGAAGTTACAACTGCACATTTCTCTTGTGAAATTCAGTGTACAGGAATAATACAATAAATCTTGGCATTTCTACTTTAAAAAGATACCATAAACATATAAGATAGGTCATTAAAATTACTGAAACTACATGAAAGCAATAAAATAAATTCAAGGTTCATGAAGACGTATTACAAAGAAAATTTTATTATAAAATAATGATCTTAAGAATGTATTTAAGTGGAACATAAACAACAAAACAAACAAGTGAGCAAATTATAATCAGAAATATGGATTTATTTCTTTATTGAACAAATTGACAGCAACCAGAGGGGAGACATCGGAGGGCATAACAGGGCAAAGAAGGGGAAGAGTCATCAAGGTACAAGTGTAAAGGACCCTGGATAAAGACAACAAGATGGGGAGGACTGAATGTGGGAAGTGGCGTGGATAGTGTGGGGGAGAATAATGGAGAAAATGAGGACAATTGTAATTGAACAACAATAAAAATAATAATAGTAAAAAATAAAAAATAAAATTAGTAAAAAAAGAATGTATTTAAGTAATTGTTTACATAGTCCTATATTTTTCCCACTTGACTGATGCAATTTAGAAAGTATTTAAAAAGGCTGACACTTGAAATCTACAGTATACTCATGGTTTTGTTTTTTGTGTGTGTGCACAACTAACCTAAGTAAAATTTGGAATAAGTGGTGTGCTTTCACCCCTTATCATACTAAAAAACATGCACAGGTTGAGTGAATGAATAGTAATATACCCATAAAGAATAGCAATTAGCATGAATGATTAAATTCATTATTTTATAATAATAAACATGACATTTAAATAGTTTATGAGGTTTGAAAGCTGCAAGGGGTCTAGTTTACTAAAATATGAAACCTGTGTTGCATATGTGTATTATTTACCATTTTTCCCTACTTTGCTATCCCAGTAATCTAATTTTCTGTGTTTCTCCATTATCTCATCCTTAATTTTAACTCCTTTGCAGTCACATACTTCTCACTCTATCTCCTTAAAAAGATTTAAATTTAAGAAAAATATATCATACACATTGACACACTGTAGTTATTTCTAGTCCTCTTTATTACTTTGTGTAATTCCAGATTTCTACAATCGAGGTGAAATCATTTCTCTTTTCCCCTGGACAAGGTGCTGTGGTAACAGGTATCTAAAGCTGTTGGCCACCATGTGAAGCTTGGACCTGGAGCTATCCCAAGGGTAGAAGAGCCAACATTTGTACCCTGATGGTATCGTTTGAGCCCCAAATTGAGTTTCACCCAAAGATAGTTAGTCTTTACCCGCTGTTGCTCAAATTTTACTATGCACCAGAAAAACCCAGAAGGCTTGTTAAAGCAGATGACTGAGCCCCACAGTCAGATCCACTGATTCAGTGAATCTGGGATGGGGCCTCAGAATTTGCATTTATAACAAGACCCCTGGTGATGCTGGCTCAAGAACCACATTTTGAAAAACACCCTAAATATTTCAGTTAAGTGGGACAGTTAAAAATATTTTTTTCTTAAGCACTGGGGTTGGGATTTCTGTTACTTGAATCCACAAAAAGTCTCTTACCCAATACACCTGAGTATCTGAAATATACCTACCCCCAATATAAGTCTGAATTACTCCATCTGATTTAGTGTTTATGTATTTAAAAGGATATGAAGGGAAGTCATGGGAAAATCACACGGACAAGAAAGATTTCACAGTATACTTAAGGTTTTTATCTACTTTGTTATATACTACAATTTTCTCTTTTTAAGATTTTATTTATTAATTTTTAGACAGAGGGGAAGGAAGGGAGAAAGAGAGGGAAACATTAATGTGTGCTTGCCTCTCATGTGGCCCCCACTGGGGACCTGGCCCACAACCGAGGCATGTACCTTGAATGGGAACCAAACCAGCTACCCTTTGGTTCACAGCCAGCACTCAATTCACTGACCTACACTAGCCAGAGCTATAATTAAGTTTCATAGCATCATGTAATAAAATATTGGAGAGACACAAAATACTAATATTTACTTTTTCACAAAAATAGTGAAAATTTCTGAAGTTTTCATAAGAAATTTCATTACTGATAACTTTAAATTGAAGCTATTTTTACATAATAAATGTAATTAAGACTTTTTCAGGCACTGTAAAAATAACCCTACACTCAAGAGTTATAAAATATAAAAAATATTTTTTATTGCCCCAGCTGGTGTAGCTCAGTGGATTGAGAATGGGCCTGCAAACCAGAGTATCACAGTTTGATTCCCAGTCAGGGCACATGCCTGGGTTGCAGGCCAGTTCCCAGTGGGGCATGCACAACAGGCAACCATACATTGATATTTCTCTCCTCTCCTTCCCTTCCCCTCTGAAGATAAATAAATTTAAAATATTTAAAAAATAAAATAAATTTTATTGATTATGCTATTACAGTTGTCCCATTTTCCTCCTTTTATTTCGTTCGACACAGCACAACCCCTCCCACTCACATTCCTCTTATTTGTTCATGTCCGTGGGTCATATACGTAGGTAGTTTGGCTTCTACATTCCATATACTATTCTTAACTTCCCCCTATTTTCTACCTACCATTTATGCTGCTTATTCCACATACCTTTTCCTCCATTCCCTCTCTTCCCTTCCCCACTGAAAACCTACCATGTGATCTCCATTTCTGTGATTCTGTTCCTGTTCTATTTGCTTAGTTTGTTTTTTTAGATTTGGTTGAACGTAGTCATGAGTTTATTGTCATTTTACTGTTCATATTTTTTATCTTCTTCTTTTTCTTAGAGAATCCCTTTAACATTTCATATAATAAGAACTTGGTGATAATGAACTTTTTTAACTTGACATGATCTGAGAAGCACTTTACCTGCCATCCCATTCTAAATGATAGCCTTGCTAGATAGAGGAATATTGGATTTAGGTCTTTGCCTTTCATGACTTTGGATACTTCTTTCCGGCCCCTTCTTGTCTGCAAGGTTTCTTTTGAGAAATCAGCTGATAGTATTATGGGAACTCCTTTGTAGGTAACTGTCCCCTTGTCTCTTGCTGCTTTTAAGATTCTCTCCTTGTCTTTAATTTTGGGTAACTTAATTATGATGTGCCTTGATGTGTGCTTCCTTGGGTCCAACTTCTCTGGGGCTCTTTTTGAGCTTTCTGTTTTCTGGAAGTCTATTTCCTTTGCCATATTGGGGAAGTTCTCCATTATTTGTTCAAATGAGTTTTCAATCTCTTGCTCTTCCTCTTCTCCTCTAGCACCCTTATGATTCAGATGTTGGAATGTTTAAAGTTGTCCTGGAGGTTCCAAAGCCTCTCCTCATTCTTTTTAAATTCTTGTTTCTTTATTATATTCTGGTTGACTATTTATTTCTTACTTCTGGTCCAAACTGTTGATATGAGTCCCAGTTTCCTTCCCTTCACTTTTGTTTCCCTTTATTTCACTTTTCATAACCTTCACTTTTTCCTCTGCTTTTGACCAAACTCAACCAATTTTGTGAGCATCCAGATTGCCAGTGTTTTGAACTGCATCTGATAGGTAGGCTATCTGTTTGTTGCTAGGTTGCATTTTTTTGGAGCTTTGATCTGTTCTTTCATTTGGGCCATTTTTCTTTTGTCTTGGTGCACCTGTTACATAGTAATGGAAGGAGCCTTAAGTATTTGCTAGAGTGGGGTAACCCACGTCACTGTGCTGTGTGGGGGAGGGTTCCAAGAAGAAACAGCACAGGCCACTCAGCTCTCTTTGGGCTTCCGGTCCCCTCTGCTGCTACCCACCAGCAAATTGGGCCTTTCTACTACTGATTCCTAGGTAGGTGGTTTTGTGAATGTTCTAGGTCCCTGTGGATCTCCCCAATTAACTCTCCTGTGAGGCTGGGAGTTTCTCCTGCCACCAAATATCCAGCAGGTTTTTTTTTCAGTCAGAGGTTTTGAGGCTTTATTTCCCCAAGCTGCAGCCAGGGTTCAAATGGTCCATCCTGCTCCTCAGTTTTTCCTCCTGGTCTATTCACATGTAAATATTGGACCACACACTTAACCAGAAGGTGCCTCACAGAAAGTCCTCCCCACCTGGAGAGGACTCTTCACCCCTCTTACAGGTCTGGATGAATGTTTCTTCTTTAACTCCCTGGTTGTCAGACTTCCATACAATTCAATTTTCTGTCAGTCATAGTTTGTTTATTTTTTTAATTTGTTGTTGTACTTCCTTTGATTGTGCAAGGAGACACATTGCATTCACCTATGCCTCTATCTTGGCCAGAAGTAAAACCTATAATTTCATTTTTCATCCATCTCTCACAACCCTAATGAGAAATGGTTATCTATATCTAAGGAGTCAAGGTATTCTAGATGCCCACAGATAAAAATACATATTTGAATAATTCTAGAAACTTATCCTGATGTGATATTTGAGAGAAAATTAGTTGAGCTCAGGAGGTGTAACTTCTTAAAATCTTTTCAGCTCCTAGTACATGCTCATCAGGAGATAAATTGGCAAATTTTGAGAGTTGATGTAACCTTTGCCTATTATTTGCTGCTTTCAGAGGGCTGCATAACAAAAAACTGTTTCTCATCCCTTTGCCCTCAAAAACATTGACTTCTTGACTTCCTATTTCTGACCCTATTGTATCTCTCGCGAGTCAGAGAAATTTGAATGAGGAAAAGTACTGGTGCCTAGCACCAGAGCAGGGCAAGGATTTTCTACATATGCAAGAATTAACCCTTTAATTTCAAATCATGAAGAGGTCCAGGTGTCTCTAGGGTGAAGGCAGGGGGTTGTGGGACTCAGACTTTTTGAAAACTAGTATGACCATAACAGTTTACATTTCCTCCCTAATACCAGTTCCTACTCCTGTCACTTCCACTGTATAACAAAGTAATTAGCACCATTCTTTCCCTTTTCTTGCTATGGTCAATAACAGTATTCAGGATATTATTAGTTTTCACTCTTGGCTATTAACATAGCTTTCTCATTGTTCCCCCCATTTAAAGATTTTTATTTTTTCACTTATCTAAAATCAATGTCCCTGAAACATCTATCTGGAAGGAAATTCTCTGCTCACCATCACTTGCCAATGACTGTCCACAGTCATTTTATGGCATTGAAAGACTCCCTATGAGCTGCCCCTACCCCACTTTATCTCTTCAGGCTTCTCTCAGATAACACTTCAGAAAGAATTCATTTCTCTAAAGAGCAAGACTACTACACCTGGTGTTTTACCTTTGATTGTTGCTATTTTCACACTCTGTATCGAATGCCATTCCTATCATATCACTGGTTAATATCTTATTCATTTTCAAAATAGCTCAAATTCCTCCTGTGTGAGGTACTTTGTATCCCTTATACCACAGCATACTATAATTTAAACCTACTATTACATTTCCCAAGGAAAATAATCATATATTTTAATTTTATAACCCCTACAGCTACTAATGCAGGATCTAATCTGGAGCAGTTGCTTAAAAAATAGCTAGTGATTGAACAAATGATATAATGTGTATATATACAAGACAAATATATACATCTCTTATTTTATATGTATATATTAGTCCTTGGCTTTTCATATATAAGAAAACAGTCCATTTTAAGAGTTTCAACTCTTAAAGATGGTAACTAATTTATACAACCTTTCTAATAGCTGTATACATATTTTTGTCAAAAATATTTATACTCATATGGACTTCCAACAGAACCAAGTATTTTTTATTTCAAAATCAATGAGAAGTTATGAAAAATTAGTCTTCAAAGGATCTGCAGTTCTTCATTAGAAACAGAAAATATATTTTATATTGAGTTTATTAAATATATAACAATGTTGTCAATTAGTTTACAGTGGTTGACTAGCCAGCCAATGGCTCTGTTGACAGCTCATTCAGTTTAAAACTGCTTATATTCTCCCTTATTATTAAATAAATTAAACTCTATTGTTGTTTATCCCTGGCTGGTATGGTTCAGTGGATTGAGCACAGGCCTGTGAACCAAAGGGCCACTGGTTCGATTTCCAGTTAGGGCACATGCCTGGGTTGCAGGCCAGGTCCCCAACAAGGGGTACCTGAGAGACAACCACACATTGATGTTTTTCTCCCTCTTTTTCTCTATTCCTTCCACTCTCTAAAGTAAATAAATAAAATCTCTAAACAATTCTATTGTTTAAAACTCAAAAATAGAAATATAAATAATATCAAATATGTTAACCAATTCCAATGCTGTTTTGAGATTCACAGATGATAGAAGAAGATCAAAAATAGCTTATTGAAGGGACCAAATATATTATGCTGCATAAAACATTTTTAAGGTAGGAAAACTGAGGAAATTTTTTTCTTTTTTTTAGAGTTATTTATTTATTTATTTATCTTTAGAGGGGAAGGGAAGGAGAGAGGGAGAGAAATATCAATGTATGGTTGCCTCTAGTGCATCCCCTGCAGGGAACTGGCCTGTAGGAAACCTGCCTGCAACCCAGGCATGTGCCCTGACTGGGAATCGAACCGCGATCCTCTGGTTCACAGGCCCGTGCTCAATCCACTGAGCTACACCAGCCAGGCGAGGAAATTTTAAAAAAGGTAAATAAATGGCTAATTGAATGTGCATATGAAAACAGAAATCACTGAACCTGTCTTGTAACATGTGTCAAAGGTCTGATTTTCACCAAACCACAGTTTTATGGAATTTGGAGAAGCATTTATACAAAGATCAGTTGGAAGGTGCCATAAAATGACATATTGAATATATTTAAGTACCATAAGAATGAACAGTTTCCCTTTGATCTATTGGACATTTAGTCTATATTTAATGAATTCATTTTCACATGATTGAGATAAATTCCCTCACTGCATTATTAGCTCTGAGTATATTTTTGCTTTTCAATTTTTTGCCCCTTATAGAAATGTTCAGGTGCTTTTATATAATTAATTTAGTTACACTTAAAAACAAAACATATTCATCTTCAAAATAAATCTGTGTCAGATATTTACAACCCCATTAACCAACTAATTTTCCTGAAGAGTCACCATATTTAAATGCCTGTGTTAAATCTTGCAGCTCATAGAATTGTTGCTGTCAATAACTTAACTCCAAACAAGTGAGAAAAATAGAACTAGAGACATGGAAATAAAGAACAAATTGAAAGTTCCCAGACAGGAGAAGGATAATGTGGTAAAGAAAGGGAACATGTATAAAGAAGCATGTATAAGGAACATGTATAAAGGACCCATGGACAAAGACAATGAGGGGGAAGGGAGGATTGAAAGTGGAAGATGGGGGGTGGGTAAAGCAAGGGAGAGTAATGGGGGAAACATGGACAACTGCAAATGAACAACAATAATAAAAATGTTTTTTAAAAGAAATTTTAAGATTATAAACAAAAACATATACCACTTGGCAAAAAAAAAAAAAAAAGAAAGAAAGAAAAACTTAACTCCTTCCTGACACACCAACCTGCACAACACAGGAGAAGGCAGAACACAGATATTGGGGTTGGCCATGTGGCTCCTTTTGACTAATGGTATGTGAATATAAAGTTCAGGTATACAAAGCCTTAAGGAACATCAAGTATTTCCTCTCACCCTCCAGTGTTCCTGTAATCTGTCATGACATAAGCCTACCCCGAACAGCATAAGGATCATGTAGAGCCTCACCTGGAGCTTGGAATCCAGCCTTGCCCAGCTGAATTGTAGCTGAACTGCACACCCAGAAATATGACATAACTTTCAGTTTTGGTAGTTTTTTGTAAGCCACAATACGTTGGACTTATTTGTAATGCAGCATTCTTACAGCAACAACAATAAAGTTTTAAAAGAGACTATTAGATAAAATTCATTTCTGCCTCTGAAAAGTATAGATTGGAGTGATATGGAATAGCTTAATGATAATATCTGTAACAATAGTAAGTGTAGTCCCTGGCTGGGTAGCTTAGTTGGTTAGAGCATCATCCAGACATGCCAAGTGCATGGGTTTGATACTTGGTCAGGGCACATACAAGAATAAAACAATAAATGCATAAATAAACAGAGCAACAAATTTAAAAAGTAGTAAGGATAGCTGCTACTGAGCAATTACTGTATGCCAAGGATGTTCCTGAGGCCTTGTTTTCACAAAAATACTGTGAGATGAGGAAACATAAGCACCAAAAATTTATTAACTTCCCAAGATCACATAGTTTATGACAAACAGCCAATTTTTGAACCCACATGGTCCTTCTCTTTTAATTATTCTCACTAATCTGCCTCTTACACTTCCACATTTGAAAAAAATTAATAATTGTGGATTAATACTGCAATCCACAATTTGAATTAATACTGCAATCCACAATTGGAATTAATATGCTAATTCAAAATTGCAGAAGAGAAATTCAAATATTCTTGGGCACTGCGTTAAATGGTGTAAGTTAATGCAAGAGTGACTGATTGCATAACTTTTGATGTAAAAAAATGTGATCTTAAATATTCCATTAATCTTTCTCTGGCTCAAGTCTTTATCTTTAGAATGGCAAGATGATCTATCCAGTAGATTTATTGTAAGACATTAGCACCACACAAAAGGCATATAACAAATTCTAAATAAATATTAACTGTATTATCATTACCATGTTTCAATTTCGTGTAACACTATTAGATACTATGGGATACACTTATTATAACTAAACAAAAAATTCAAAGTGTATCCCAAAGGATTTTTTCCTAGACCATTGATTGCTATTCTCCTCCAGACACCCCAAACACAACATTCACTAGTTGGTCTTTAAACTCATGTGGGCTGACTAGTTAAATGGTCCATGAATAGGATAGAAAGGACTATAATTTTTGACATCTACACATGGGATGAATTTCAAGATGTATAGAAATATTATTTTATTGCATTCTACTAGGCTGTGTGCAGATAGTTGAGAATTAAACAAATGCCAAATCCATTCTATAGAATACTAATGTCTGTATTACAACACCATGCAGGCACCAAACACTCATTAAATAATAACTTATGGAAGTGAGAGTTCTTAAAATTCTCAGAGAAAGAAGAGCTTCCAAGGTAATAGGACTTTTCTCTTACATGTTCATGTGTAGAAAAGGAAAAATTTTCCACCTTTTTCTTCAACCTGCAGTTCTACTAGATTCAGTGTCTGCTTTTTTCTGATGGTTCCATTCCCCAATTAGATGCATTTCTGGAGATATTTAATAAATGCTTCCTGAATTTAATAGCTGAAGCTTAGAGTAAACTCTTGTGGTAATCCAGTCAAAATTATTTAGTTTTCAATATACATTTTTCTTCCCTCACCATGCATTTCTGTTTATTCACATCTCTTTGTTCTCAAAAAGGCAATACATACATTACAAATCACATATATTTGAATTTCTAGATTTTATATTACAAATACATTAATTTCATAAGCACAAAAGATAATTTCTAATGTGGTTTATTCATAACAGCCAAATATGTAATACACAAAATAAGATTAGTTAATATTTATGAAATTAACAAATGTATATATTTGATTCAATTATCTACCTTTTTTTCCTTTTATAGACAAGGAAAACAAAAGGCTATGGAAGAGTTTCTCCCATTGTTGACTCCAAAGAATCCTTATTTAAATAATAGTTGGTGCTAAATGCAATCACTCTAAGAATGTCAATTACAGCTGAGAGAAATGTTCTTTGTCGGTGTGACAAGTAACTTAAGTCCCAGTGATTTCTGTTACCTGAACTCCTTTTGATGATAAATAATATCATCAAAATAAATAGGTTCACTTTTTCATCTGTCCACTTTTTTAGCTTTGATGTGCACTTCTCTGACATTAGACAGAAATGAGAGTCCAAATCTGTTTTACCATGAAGAAAAATGGAATATGTATTTTTAAATAATTTTTAAAAGAGGTTTCTAAAATTATGTTCTCATTTCAGGACTTCAAATTCAGGAAAATATTTCCCTAAATATGTGGTTTCAAAACAATTTTAATATGCTTGAAGAGAAGCCATATAATGATTTCTTCTCAAAGTTACTTAGTATGATAGTTGGAGAATAATTTTGTCTACTTCTTAAAAGTAATGTAAGAATTGAATGAACTTGAATTCATATGTACAAAAATATTTTCCATCAAAACATGCTCAAATATAAGTATTTCCCCATTATTCTTTTGTATTACTAATACAGCATTAATTTTAATTCTTCAATCCATATAGGTAATAAATAAAATATTTCATTTCTTAAAACAAATAATTTTTTGCATGTCAAGATTGCTCTTAGAGTCTATATACTACTGATGTTAACCAAGAAAGCCAAAAAAGTCCATATGTTGTCTTTAGTATTTTGAGAAGAAAAATATTTAAATGGCCAAATCATTTTGTTTAGAAAAATATGGTTTTGTATATTTTTCACAGCAGAAAATAAAAGCTTTGAAATAGCAGTAGTGATCAGTTAGGAAATGCATTTACCATGTTTGGATTTTCTGACGTTGGCTCTTTATCACCCCAACTAGCTAAATCACAAGTTTAGTTAACGCCTCGTTATAAGAGAAGTTTCTAAGCAATACCAAAAGTCATTGACTTTTTAAAATTTGGGGGCCACCATTCCCTATGAAGTACGCAGATACAATAATAAAACAGGAAACTAGAGTGGGTAACTATTCACTTGGAATAATTTGATGTTTGAACTAGTGACTGTGTACAATTAGGTTGAGGGGGCTCTTGGCATAGAAAATCTTCTTACATCACAATTTAGGATTAGGGTGATACAAGGTCAAGCCAGTGAGCATTCTTATAAAACGTCCTATTTTTCTTTTTCCTTTATAAAGCCATCATTCTTCTTCACAGCCCTAAGTAAGATGATCTAGACCAGACAGAAGAATGACTTCTATTACAAAATACAGTTTGTTATTTGTCAGGAAATGTGATCCTTGAAAAGACAAAGCATTCTTTTCCAAAGAAAATGAGATTTGCAACTTTCTTGTGGTTCTCTACCATTATCAGTTGAAAAGTTAATGGAAAATACCTTGAAAATTTACTTGTGTGAGGACCTAAAAATGCCATGGAAAATCCCACCTGGTACTCTTGGCACCAGTAATACTACACTTTTCCCCTTCTCAGATGCAACTCCTGACCTTGAATCCCACACCAGGCCTTGGAACCTAAATTTTCCTAAGGAAAAAGGCTTCAGATCTCCCAGTTCCAACTGATTTGAAGTTTCCATTTGCTGAGATCAGCAATGTTTGAAGACACATTTATTAACAGTTCTTTTGGCTAGAGACTCCCTCCATCATACTTTGGAATTCAACTTCCTCTGGTAGAAATGTATGTGTGCAGGTTCAAGAGCCAGAATCCTAGATAACTGTGTGCATGTATGTGTATAAATGTGTATGCACAATATTAAATTGGTGTTTGAAAATATTGTTTAAAGTCTTCTATATCAAAAAAACAAAACATGCAATAACAAAAACCAGAAACAACCAGAATGTTCAGTAAGACTCAAACAGTTTAACTAAAAATATATTCACTCTATAGAATATTATATGCTTATTAAAATTCTGAATTACATATATAATTGAACTATACTGATGATCATAATATATTCTTAAAGAAAAATTTTAATAGTGTATTACTAAACTAGAATGACAGCTATGGCATATTCTTAAAGAAAAAAAGCAAGTGAGAGAAAAGCATATCTGTGTGTATGTGTGTGTATGTGTGTGTTTATGACACACATATTTATACAACCTAAATTTAATACTAACTCCAAAAACTATAATTAAAACAAAGACTAAAAAGGAGTCCCCATGCACACATATGTAATGTACTTGAATTCAATTATATGAGCTTAAGCATTTAATGTACATATTTGACAATAAAAGAAGGTAGAATAATAATTTTAACAGTGTCAAGATTCTGTCATTTCATTCAGAAAACAGAGGCTCCAAGTGAATGTAAAATGGGAGTGTGAAGGTGTTGTTACCTCCTTGGGCTGAGGTTTGAGGTTATATATATATATATATATATATATATATATATATATATATTTTTTTTTTTTGAGCATCTTACCAGGCTGAGGGGCACTAATAGAAGAATCCAGATAAAACTCATTTAATACCCAGCCCCAAACCACAACTGTCTTCCTACCATGGAGTAAATGTTCATTTACTGTGCTAGAGTTTGCTGTGCTAGATTAATTAAGAGATGATGTATTAACTCAAACATGGAGCCTTTCCTTGATTTGTCAGGACAATATTTAAACGTCAAATGTCTAATCTTTGTGCTGATATAGAACCTATTCTCTGCTTAAAATACAACCTTACTATTTTTATTTACACACACACAGTGTGGCATTTTGTAGCTAACATGCATTACATTTTAATAATTTTAATATACAGATATACAAATTTAAAAAAGAAGTATTTTAATACATAAATAATTTATATTTTCTCTATGGTAATTTAATTTCTGGTAACCAGGTTTTTAAATATTATACCACTATTTCCTATAAATAATAACCTCCTAAAAACTGCTAGGTAAAAAATTTAGTATATGTTGAATATATTTAAAAGTACAGGGGATATACACCTATCACTGGTGACTTAGTTGCTAGTAATACATTGAAGCAAAGATGTTTTCCCTTTTTTCTTAGAATAATACCCTTAGAGGTTCTGGGTTTAATAACAACAGTCAGAATGGCTATCATTTAGAGTGATGGTTATGTGTTAGTTATTTTATTAAGTGATTCATTTCTCACTTAAACTATATAATAACCTTCCTCAGAGTGTTAATTGTACCCCATTTTCAAGATGAGCAAACTGAGTCTTGCAGAGTTCACCCAGACTGCTGAAGTCCAAATAGCAGGTAAGCTGGTATGTGTCCCAGACCTATTGGACTACAAGCTCAAGCTCTCAACCTCTCTATATGTATTCTACTCTTTCCCTATTTTAATAGATTTGAACTTTTTAAATAAAACCATTGTTTCAAATAGGGTTACACTTAGTTGCCAGTGACAGAAAACCCCCAAATGACAGGGCACACAAGATAAAATTTATTATTCTTATGCGCAAAACCAGTCCAGGACTATTGTGGCAACTCCAGAGTGTCCCCCAAAAGCCAGATTCCTGTCTTGTGGCTAAACCATCCTCATGGTTGGTCACCGTATTCATCTCATATTGACTCAAAGGGCTGGTGGTACTGAAAGTGGGAAAGGTGTACAGGCAAAGCAAATACCTCCCTGCAAGCCAGCTCCCTGTTAGTCCCCCAACAGCCCCTCTGCTTACACCTTTTTGGCCAATATTTCACCCCATGTCCACACTTAGGTTTAACAAGGTAAAAAAGTGGAAAAACTAAGATTTTTAAGAACTAGAATTGATCACTGTTAAATCTTAGATTTTTACATTTCTGTGATTACACAAACCCACCTCCAATGTCTGTAGAACATTCAGTAAACACTCAAAACCTTGTGGAAGTGATTTATTTTTATTTTGTTTTGTGTTGTGCTGACTTTTCCATTTTTGTAAGTTGAAGAAGTGGTTTCTGGGATCAATCTATTTGAGAATAATACTTTGGAGTAAATAAGGTAACAGCCTGGAAATATAGATATGTCATTAAAGGTAAAAGTCAGAATCAGAAATGCAGTGAATGTAAGCCCTGTGAATTTGCAAAAACCTTGATGTTTCCAATGAAGAAAAAATAATAAATTCCAGATTCAAGGACTAATCATAAAGTATTGAGGGTAGGGCCCTGGAACCTTCCATCTAATCAAGTATGATGGTATGAATCCCGGTTAAGATTGCAGGGACGGAAACACAAAAGTCAAGCTCCTGAAAGAGAAACTTAACCATGCAGTGAGTTGGAGCATGAGAGTTAGTTGCTCAGTCTCATCCTGAGGTTGCCAGGGCTGAAAGCTCACCCAGACTTGACAATATGGAACAGACACGTTGTACAAGGTGAAGCAGCTCCAAACACTCACTGATAGTCAAGGGAGGAAATGTGAAGCATATGTTTAAACCTGGAGGAAGATGCAATATAAAAGGAAAATCACTTTCTGGGGAGTAAATATTTTAGGACCAAGTATCAAGCTAGTGTAAGAGAGGGACATCATAAATATACATGACAATTCAAATGACTTAGTAATCACTCCTATGTTTTAAAATTATTATTATTCTCATTTGATACTACTATTGTCCCCATTTCATAGATAAGGAAATAGAAGTTGTGAGTGTTATAATAACTAGCTCCACAGTTCACAATGAACCCAGGCAACTGCTGGACTATATAGCATCACTCTTCATAATCTGTACCAGAAACCTGGTGTTCCTTCTAAGAATTAGTGTGGGAAAGATTAAGACCAGGGAAATTAGATTATGAGAATAAGCTCTGAAAAGGAGGAAAAAAACTCACTACTTACATCCTGAATGGAGCATAAGAACAGCCAAATATAAATAAAGTTGGAACCTCTCTTCCTCACCATTCACACATCATGGCATTCCTCTTGTATTTTACAGGAGGTCAGCTATGTTAGAAAGAATAAGGGCCACAAAGATGTCCACATCCTTGCTCATAGCTTCTGTAAATGTATTACCTTACATGACAAAGGAGACTTTGCTGATATAATTAAGATTACAGATCCTCAGATGGGAAGATTATACTGGATTATTTTATTGGGACATATCTAGTCACAAGTCTTTAAAAGTGGAACACTTTTCCAAGCTGTGGTGAAAAAGTATGTGACAATTGAAGAAGTTCAGAGCAATGGTATCATGAGATGGATCTGACACACTATTGCTGGCTGTGAGATATGAGGGTATACATGCAAAGGACCCAAGAGCATTGTCTAAGAGATCAAAGAGAACCCCAAGCTGACAGCCAGCAAGGAAACAGGAACCTCAGTCCTATAGACACACAAAACTAAGTTCTCTCAACACTGAATGACCATGAAGTGCATTTTCTCTGAGAATCTCCAGAAAGGAATGGAGCTTGCCAACACTTTAGCCTTGGGAGACCCCCATTGAACATCTGACATACAAAATGATTAAAAAATACATTTGTGTTGTTTAAGCAACAGGGTTTGTTTTGATTTGTTATAGCAGCAATAAAAACACTAATAAAATGGCAAGAGGTGGAATTTAGGAAAATGCCTTACTTCCTAACTCCTCTGATGGGGAGTTCTTCTGACAAAAATTCATACCTGGGATCTCTGTTTCTATGGCATTGATCACCTACCTCCAAACCCTGAGATTCATGAGCCACAGGTCTTATTTAACAATCTGTGTCTTAGGCCCAGAGAGCTGAGTAGCATTTTGCCAGGGTTACAATACACAGAGACATGGGGTAAGAGTTTTAGCATCATGTCTCAAAATACATTGAAGAATCTTGAGAACTCTGTGAATGAAGCTTATGCTTTGTGAATTTAAACTTGTAATGCAAATAATTTTGCTCCCTCATGTTCCCCTCTCTTTCCAGGGAAATTTTACTTAAAAAATAACTGCCAAATTTGTCACACTGACGTTATTTGATCTAAGTACCATACTACTAAGATGTGCTCCTCTAGAATATCAAGGTGGGGAAATGACCTGGCCCAAGGCCAGCCTATTTTGGTATCTGTGGTTGAGTTTCAGAGTACTGTCCAAATAAAGCAACATTAGTTGAGAGAAAGTGATATACAGGTGTGGCACTTTTCTGAGGATGAAAAACCTTTACATTTTATGTGTCACTTGGGGTAAGACAAGATACATTTATCAAAAATGGTTGAACCTAGGGGAGTAGAGCTCAAACAAGAGGTTTGTATGAAGTGGGTGAGCGAGCTTAGTCATGGGGTACTCCTGAATATGCTCTCCAGAATTGTAGGAGGTGTTAGGACCACAGTGAAAACACATGAAAGGAGAAAATTGAAGTCTGTCTGTTCAACACATTCCTTTAGTGGAGAGGGTGTTAAAGAACAGGTTTTAATAGTGTTGAAAATTCTTCATAATTATAACTTTATTCTCTCTGTGTTGGACTGTAATTTAAGTGACATGTAAACTGAGTTCCTCCTCATCAAGTGTCTACCCCAATCTGCTGTGTCATTGGGCACCACATTAGTTCTCATGAGTCTGAGCACTAACCATGTTTCCCGTGTTCAAACACTCTGTTGCTCCCACATGATGTTTAACTGAGCACAGACTTCACATTCAGGTTCAAAGCCCTCCACAATATGTCAATCTGTAACTCTCAATATATCTTCTACTAATTTCCCCACAGCCCTAAGATCCAGCCAAACCAAAACTAGAATCCCTCACTGTTCTCCAAACACACCCGCACATTTTTCTGCCTCTAAACCTTTACTTCAACTTCACTCAAAATTCCAACAATCTACCCTTTAGATTAAAAACCTCCCAAAACTTAAAGGTGTGTATGCTACCACATTCTCAAGAACTTTTAACTATAATACCACATTATTTAACTTCTGCTTAAAGGAACCTTCATAGAAATTTGTAGAAATTATTTTTCGCATTGCATTATATGTATCTGATAGTTCTCTTGACCTCTCTACTCAATAGAAAACTCTCCTCACATTTATACCCACTTCAACAACAGAGATATACAACACTTCACAAAGGTTTGCTAAATTGAATTTAGGTAGCTCTTCCCAGTTACTAAAACTAAAACACTTTAAAATAATATACATATATATATAACTCAAAAGAGTAATATATATTACATATAAATTCATTTTATATAATATATACTTATATAACTATATATACATGTATATCAAAAGTGACTAGAAAAGATTTTTAAGAAACTGATATTTTGTTTAAGTGAAATCATAGCTGTCCAGGTGGTTTCCAGGGATGCCTTGAAATGTTAACTGAAAGCATGTTTTTATGTAACCAAACATTTTATTACTCTTTAAGACATATCTCATTAGAACATAATACCCACAGGAACAATCATTGGGTCAGGCTTTATGCTATTGAAGTTTAAGGAAGATGCATGAGACATGAACAAGTGAACACTGGAAGAAATAGACCACTTTTGATCTTGTAAATGTAATCACTTTCAACTAGCTCAAACTAAAATAAGTATGTTTCTTGTGATTCACAGTATTAGAATTTCAGTGGACTAAACTTTAAAAGGATATAGTGTATCTAATATAGCTGCTCTGAGGCAGGACCAAATAGCTATCCTTGCTTGACCCTTTGAGCTTTATATCAACAGCAACAGGCCAGGACTACACTAAGAAAACTAAATTACTTTCACTGAATCAATTTCCCAACATATACAAAGCCAGACCATCTATCTATCATCTATCTACCTACCTATTTATGTGTCTATCATCTACTGTATCTGCCTATCTAATCTATCCATCTTTTTGTCCATCTATCTGTCCATACTATCTCACCTTTTATGCATTTCTGTAGTAATATTAATATATACTGAGCACTGATTTTGTGCAAAACACTCTTTTAAGTGTTTTACATATGGTAAACCTCAAAACAATTATTTGAATATTGTTATTATCCCATTTTACAGATGATGAAATTGAGTTTAAGTTACTGTATAAGTTCACACAGTTGATTTATATCCTGGAAATTTTTTTCCAGAGGCCAAAATGTTAACCAGTATATGATACACTACCTGAGAAGAATTTTGTTTATTCACAGAGGTTGGGGAGGTCTCTGAAAGCTACTCTATTTCTAGAAAATACCTAGAAATTATCTTGGAGATGAAGACCCAGGTGCCCATAAAAACACAAAAGACAACATGTTGAGTGTCTATATTACTAATAGAATATATTCTATATTTTTCCATTGTTAGGCAGTGCAAATATATTCCTAACAGTGGAATATATTCCAAACTATAATATTGGAACTACTTGTTGAAAATGAAATTGTGAAGCTAAATTTAAAGCACAAAGCAAGTGGGCAAGCTGGCAAGGCAGCATGATGGGCTGTGTGTAAGGATTTCCTCATTGTCCAGGCAAACACAGAACATAGGGCAAATATAGTCACAATATTTTCAGGGGCAGATTCTGCCCCAGGCCCTGTAGCACAGGCCATGAAGGGCATAAGTCACAGTGATGAGAATGGAAAATAAACACACTTATTTCATTCAGCTTTGAAATGAAGAGAAGCAGTTTGCCTTCTATAGGAACATACATACACACATGCAAACAAAACTTCGGGTGACTCAGTACAGCATTTTGTATCAGAGAGAAAGGAATGCAGTGACTAAGATGTTATGGGTGAAAACAAATCACTTTCCATGGGAGAAATAAAAAGAGCACTATCTACTGCAGCATTTCACCTGCATGATTTTAAAGAAAGGAACGAGAGAAGCTTCTTCAATAGGGGAGTTTTATCTGATGACTCCCATAACTAGTTTTACTGATTGAAGACTGCATCTTAATTCTTCTTTTCCAATGAAAGAATACAAAATGCCCTTTAAAATGTATTCAGAACTCATGATATTGAAGATGCTTTGACAAAGGCAATAAAATTCAGAGAAGCTAGGTAGAAGTTGAATTTGGAAAGAAATATTAAACAATACTTAGTTTTCATCCCAAAGGGCTGCCCTTAATTATACTGCAGCTTATGGGACTGATGAAGTTAAAATAACACAGTGGCATTCACTATTTTTAAAGGGTTGAGCTGCAGCCTTCACAGGATAAACAAACCACATAGAAGCACCTGTGCTCCTCTGAATTACTTATATGACTTTTTTCCACGGCCTAACAGTCTGCGTATTAAGTATTCCCTCTATGCTCTTTTAGGCCCAGGTGCCAAGAAAAAAACATTTTGTTATAAACTCATTCTTGATCTCTGCATGTTAGTGTTGGACTCTTCATTCTTAGCTACATTGTGGGTAAATAAGCCGTGTTTTTTTTTCCTACAAATATGCCAAACCCTGGCTGGAATGCACTGTGCTATCCTTTCACTAACAGAGTGCTTGTATCACTTACAATGACCTAATTGAGGTTCTTGGCCTTAAGTAAATGGATATTTAGGTGAAACTAGTAGAGATGGGGGGGTGTTCCCTTCGAAGAAATACCTTGACCCTATCCAAAATTAGTCCCAAATCACTCCTTAAAAATGTGCAAGGAAATGAATTTATTTTTGCTCCACCCTTACAAAATACCAAGCTTCACTGAAGCTAAAGATTTCAAGCTGCTAAAATAATGCAAAAGCCATTGCTTCTAAGTAAATATGGACCTACTTATTTTTTCTTGTCACAGTTCCTGATATGCACTTATATCTGTGAACTATACCCTAAATATAAGAAGACGAATAAGAGTTCAAAGACACACTGCTCTCTAGAATTTAGAAAAATATGTCCCTGTATTGCCTTAGTTAAAATAAAACATAGGCTTAGGTTCTGCAAATATTATGACCATTGTTAGTGGTTGGGGTAGAAGAATGCAACAAAATAACTCCTTTTGTGAGGAAGTGGAGAAGTTGAGTCTGTAATAAGAAACAAAAATACAAGCAAGTGAAATTTATAATTAAGTGATTAAGTTTGAACCCCAGGGTGGAGGAAAGTGTTATAATACAATTCCAGAATTGACTAGCAAAAGAATACCCTCACAGATGGCAATGACTTCTAACTTCCTTGATGGCCCAGTGAACAAAGGACTGTCCCTACCCTTCTCTCACTGGGGGAAATAGCGGGAACCCCAGAAGAAAGTGTTTCCCTGCTCCCTCTCGAGCTGTTGTGTCACGGAGAGGAGATAGCGTCCTTCCTTACCTGCACAGGTTCTCCCGTCGTAGGTCTCGCACACCCACTCGTGGCATTCACACAAGGGACCAAAGTACACTCCCGGCTCCTTCGCGTGACAGATGCAGACCCCACAGTTGCACCAGCCCCGGCCGTGGCACAGAGCAACCCCCGGGGGCTGCCCGGGAGCCCGGCACCGACGCTCCGACTCTGCCTGGGACAGCCTGCACGTGGCACCTGACCCGCTTCTGCATGGGGCGACAAACCATAGCAGGGCCACAGTCAAGCACAGACACCGCTCCTACTGCTCTGAGCCCACGTTTCCTCCCAGGTGGAAACATAGAATCCCTGAGTCCCCACCTTTCTCTGGGGACCAACATCCTTTTAGAGATGCTGTCTTAGCCCAGGCAAGCAGCACCACCCACTGGCTATCACCTGAGAAATGACCATGACCCAAAGTGTCTCAGCAATGACCTTCTCACCTAAAAATAAGACCATCTTCCATTTGGACAGAGGTAATCCAGCCCTGCCCTTGAAAGTTTGTCCTGAATCTTTTATGCACACTTAGATTGGGGACAAATTATTCCAAAGTATGACACTTTGCTGACTTTTCAGTCCTTTTTGAAAAGTCTCATTATTATCCGATGGCCAGGGGCAGTTATTTTATGAAAAAGAGGAGGTGAAATATAGAAACAGTTATATATGTTATGAAAACATAAAGCATAATGCTTTCTTAAGTTAAACAGTGCTTATAAACTGTACTTTAAAAGTTTAGCTTTGCAATGTGCCTCAAAGCCTCTTACAGAATGTAATACAAAATGTAAACAGACCCATAAAATAACTCAGCTTTATAGGCTCTGAAAATTTATAGATACTCATAGATAGAACTATGTTTAACTTATGGCAGAAATTCCTCCTGCCCCAACAGAGTAGTTCAGTTGGTTATAGCATTATGCCACTACACCTAGGTCATGGGTTCAATGACCTGTCATGGCATATACAAGCGTCAACCAATGAGTGCATGAATAAGTGAAACAACAAATTAATGTTTTTCTCCCTCTCTAATCAATAAATTTTAAAAATTAAAAAAAGAATTTTTTCTGATATTTTTTGGCATAGGAGGAAATTACTTATTTATTCAGTGATTTTATTTTTCTGGAGTACAAGAAAAAGGACAGAAGAGAAGCAACACACAGCATAGATATAAGGAAAGGAATAGAAACAAGTAGAAAACAGTTTATCCTGGGTCCAACTTCATTAACTGCTGTTGGCTTAGGGCAGCTGTCCTGCAAGCTTGAGCTCTGCCACACAAAGCAGGGCAGGTCGGTGTTAAAGAATAACAAACCAAATTTACCTCAGAGATGGCGAAAAGCTTTGAGGAACAGCTGACAGCCCCACGAAGAGGAGGGATGACGCCAGCAGCAAGAAGTTCCTGAAGCCTGTGGGATGCATGCTGAGCTCCGGGGCTGTGGAGGCCAGCAGAACTTCTGCAAGGTGGGGCTCACAGTGGGAGGCTGCAGGAGGGCGAGGTGCCACCAGCAGATGGCTGGGCAGACGGACCCACAGACACTCAGGCACTCAGGTCCGGGGCTCTACCCAGAGCTGCAAGTGCCTTGATGAGCTGCCTGGGAAGATTTGGGCAGCGGCACTGCTCTGGGCGGGGTGCTTGTGCCAAACCCCTCAAGTGGAGAGTCTAGGCAGGAAAGTAATTAGAAACAGTTGTGCAAGCAGATGGTTTATTTTGACATTTAAAAAGAAACGTCCTGTTCACAGGCCCCAGAAATATTTGACAGGAGAATATTTGGGCTGGCTGATATTGAAGGGACACATAAACCCCGAAATATGAGGGTAAGGAGGAGGCTAACAATGTCAGCATGTCAGCATGAACACTACGGAGAAAAGTAATCCATTGCATGCATTTTAAGAAGCACTATTTGGAGCATGAGTTGTGAGGGACAAACAAAATTGACAAACAAAACTTTTGTACTTTTTCCCTTTCTTTTAAATTATGATTTTTCATTTCTTAAGCCTTTAAAAAGTGTATCAAGATTCTAATTGTTTCAACCAGTTCATCACACCACATTTTTTCTTGACTTGGACAGTTCAAATTGTGGTTGTTTCAAATACATCACATTCTCCTCCATGAATCAAGTTCAAGGAAACAAAATAAAATATCTAATTACAATATCAGTTGCACTGAAAACTAATCAGTGTCATTTATTAAGAACCTACTATGTGTCAGTCAATATATTATATCTCTAATTGTCGAGATAACCCCACAATTAGCAAACATGGATGAGCAAACTCATTTAGCAAACATGGATTTAGTATCTATTAGGGACCAGGCTCTGTGCCAGGTAGAGAGGGCACAAAAGGGAACTAAGGAGACAGGATTCCTGCTCTTGGAATCCAGTGGGTTAGTAGACATTAATCGAAACAAAAGCACAAATATAAAAAAACAAAAGGTTGCAAATGCAATGAAAAATGAGTACAGTTACTTTCAGATTAGCTACAGGTGCCTGATCTAATCAATATGGTGGCATTTGAGCTGATGGATGAAGTATAAATAGAAGTATGTTGGGGATAAATAGGGAAAAGGTAGAAGAGAGTGGGGAACCATTCATATCCCCATTTTAAAGATCAAGAAACTGAGGGCAAAGAATGACTTATTGTTCAAAAGTAACTGACTTGCTCAAAATCACACAGGAAGTTAAAACAAGATTTCAGCTAAAATCTGTAGAAACCCCACACACTGTCTGCTACATTGCTGATCATTTGGGAAAACTGTTAGGAAGGGTTAAAGGAAAACATTTTCCCTTTGCTCTAAGAAAAGCATGTTAGATGCAGTGGTTCCTCATGAATAGAACCATCCATGCTGTGGTTCTATGATCTTAAAATCAGAAATAAGCTATACCAAGATGAGATTTCTCCCTGTCGTTATATCAACAGATATAAAAGATCACCTCCAACATTTGCCTGCTGGGTCCAGAAGGCAAATGAAAGTCCTCTGTCCAGAGCCCACCCCTTTCCTCTTGCTTCCTGAGTCTCCATTTGCACCAGAAGGGGCTCTGCCTGGGGCAAATCCCAGCCCATACAGTTAAGCTTCCTCCAAATGACTGGGCCTTTGTCAATACTCAGGCCCAGGCTGGATCTATCATTTGGTAGACAGATGGGGGAGAGGTGCATAGGGCAGAAAGGGGTCAGGGGAAGGAATCTTGGAGTGCTGGTTTAGACAGAGTTCATGGTAGGTTCCTTGGATTATATGAACCACTCATCTTGTGGGGAGAGAGTGTGACTGGAGAAAAAACAGAGGGAGTCACTAAACCTGTCATACTCAAAGTAGGATCTATAACCAGCATTAGCAGCAGGACCTGGAAACTTATTAGAAAAGCAAGTGCTCAGGTCCCAATCCTAGACTGAATCACAGGGTGCATTTTATCAATATCCTGAGAAACCTAGTTGTACATCATAAATGGAGAAGGCTTGCAAAGCCCAGGGCTGAGGGCTGAGGCTACCAGTGCCTGGATCTAAACGTGGTGCACTAACTCACAGTTCAAGTTCTGATATCATATTCGTTCCTACCCACATGTTCCTATCCTATGAGGATGTAGGAATAGGCTCTATTGCCAATGTCTAAAAACCTCGGTGACTCAGAGAATATGGGAATAGTAGAATGATAGCATCAATTCCAAAGGAAAGCCTCACTAAGAATTTGCATTGAAACCATTTTAATAAATGAGTCATGTATTACTTTTACATATTTTCTGAGGGGAAAAAGTATCATTGTAAAATTGGGACCCAATGTTTTGAATATTTCTTTCATAAATTAAAATAAGTTTTTAAACTTGTATTATTTTCATACAGTGTGGTGGGCAATGAAGAATATTATCATTAAGAGTGTGCCAGAGTGGCTCTGGCCAGATGGCTCAGTTGGTTGGTCTATGGGTGGGTTCCATACACCAAAAAGTTGCAGGTTTGATCCCTGACATGGGTGCATAGGGGAGGCAACTGATCAATGTTTCTCTCTCTTTCTAGCCCTTCCTCTTTCTCTAAAAATAAATAATCATATCCTTGGGTATATATTTTTAAAAAGCATATACTGCTGTAGCATAAAGATTGTATGTACTGGTGACTAAAAGCATTTAAATTTTCAGGTCATTATACTGCTGTGATTCAGAAATAATATTCTCAGTAAGTTGAAATAGTTTTATTTTGACTGGTGCTGTAGAATGTCTTGGATCCACAAAAGCTCTTTCAAAATAAAAGGACTAACTTAAAAATATCTCCTTTTAACCAAATTTTTATTTGTGTTTTAGTTTTTCTGCCAAAGGGAAATACCTACTCTCTCCCTTCTCTTAGTTTGCAGAAACTTCAAGAACACATATTCTAGTGAAAGCAGATATAGAACTTAATTGCTGAGTGGAAGACCCTGAGTTCCTCAGTGACCCTGAAGTTCCTGTGACAGCTCTGGAGAAAAGGCAGAGGGGTGTATGCACAGTGGAGGGGGCCTGGGAGGACCCCCCCCCCCCAACGTGTGAAACCAAACTCAAAGGAATTGAAAACACCTTAGTCCTTGAATGTAGTCCTTGACTCCTCAGGTCACAAAATCACAGAATCACAGGATTCAAGGTATTTTTTTAAGTTCATCTAATCCAGCCTGGCCGAGTAGAGCTCTGTTGGTTAGAGCATCGCCCTGATATGCTCAGGTTGCGGGTTTGATCCCTAGTCAGGCCACATACAAAGAATCAACCAATGAATGCATAAATAAGTGGAAAACCAAACTGATGTTTCTCTCTCTCTCTAAAAAATATGTAAAATAAAATAAAAGGACATCTAATCCAAAACTAAATTTGTTGACAATATACAATGCAACTGCCAAATGATTAGGTAGACTCATCAACAAAACAAATATTAAGAAGAACACAATTCTTTCTAAGAGTATCTCTGACGTTTTCATACCTTCGTTTCAGATCTGCTTCATAGCTTCAATGAAAATACTTTGAACTATAATATATGTCTACCTCAGTTGCATTATACTCCCCAAGTAATTCCACGCTTCACAAGATAAACATTCTCATTTCTATCACTTCTTCCTTCTGTATAACAACTTCAAGTGTTCAACTCTTTATCTAGCTCTCATTTCCTGAAGGTTTTTGTTTGCTATGGATGCTTCTGTAAAGAATAACATGTGCAACTAAAACCATAAATTAGAAGGCATCTAATGTGTGTGGAATTGTTTTTTTGTAAACTCCTTTACATGGAGGGCAAGAAGAGTCCAAAGAAAGAGTTAAGCCACTCTGGATGTGTAGGCAGAATATTTAATAAGAGGATTTGTTAGGAACTGTCCTGCCTGGTTTCAGAAGCTGTAACCCCCCATAGCTAAGGCTGTGTAAAAAGACCTTGGGACCGTAAGCCACTAAGGAGACAAAGCTTATCTATCTCCCTGGCAGGGGCACTGCCTCTGCCCCTTTTTATTCACCCTGCTTGGCCCCCAGCAGATGTCTGGTTAGCCAATGACCAGTAAGATTCCTCAAAGGAGGGATGACCTAAGACAGGCACGGTCATGATGCAGCCCTCAGGGAAGGACTCATTGAGCTATAGACAAAGGGGGTGATGGACCCTCGCCCCTCAGCTTTGACATTGCCTGAGTCCTCATTCTGTCTGTAAGAAGTCTCCTAATTTCTTGGCTACCTTATTTCCCCTACCTGACTGAAGCCTGAAACAATGATGGAAGTGAGTATGGATCTGTGCTGGAAAGGGCGGGTTCTCCAGGGGCAATCAGGCCTAAGAAAGAATCCATAAAATCTTGTAAAATCTGCTTTGCTAAGAATGCCCTCAATTTTCTGATAAGAGTCAAAGCATGAAATGAGTTTGTTTCCCCAAAGTTTTATGGCCCCTTAGCTCTCTGACCCTGACTCAGAATAAGCCCTCATAGTTCTTTGAATATTATCTATTGTTTGATCATTACTACCTGACGATGATTGATGAGCTTTACTTGTATTCCTGTGCAAACTGAACTCAATAAAACCCCATTGAAGAACAGGCTTCTGGCACCTTCCACTTTGAAAGATCAGCCACCTTTCCTCCCCAAGCAGATCATGTCTTGGTAGACTTATTCTCATCTGCGACATGTGGGGTTCGGGGGAATCTGCAGGTGGAGCCCCTCCACAAAAATTGAGGTTTGTCTTTGGTAATCACCACAAGATGAGATCTCCACACCCGCCCACCAGAACCTTAAAAGTTTTTACAGAGGCCTTAACTAGGTTCAGTCACATACACCATCAAGATGGTCTCAATAACATATTTTTTCTCTCAAAGTTGTGTTCTTAAAAACTGTTCCTGCTTTTGTACATTGTGGGCAGAACATATATGGTAAAGAGAAGGGAAGGAGGTGCTTTCTGTTGCCTGGGTCTAACTCACAGGTTGGTACTTTCAACACTCAATACATATACTATATTTCTGCTAATAGACTAATGATCAAATTTAACTTTTTGACTGCTTCATTACTCCAATAGTGGGCTTTCACAAGTGTGTTTTTCACCAAATACAAGTTGTTGTTTATCTTTGTTCAATTTGATCTAGATTTAGATCTTTTATCAGGTCAAAATTATTACACATGCTGTTTCTACATTTCTCTCACCCTTCAAAGAGTAATTATGATAAGACATTTTCCCCATCTTTATCCAAATAATTTATAATGTGTAGGAGGAGGCAAGATAGCGACTGAGTAGGATGAAGCAGATTCCAGTTCCTTGTACACAAGGGAGAGAATCCTGTCCAATTGGTGGAGGAGAAGCCAGGCAGCCAGCAGTTGATCAGCATATATAAAAATAAGGAAGCAGAATAAAAACAAAGACACTGAAATAGAGAACAGGGGGACAGTGACCAGGGGGGAGAGGGAAGGGAATTTAAGGAGAAAAAAGGGGAGGGATTTGGAGGAACAAATAGGAAGGACACAGAGACGAGAACTAAGGGGGGTAGAAATGGTAGGGAGGTGGGGAGCACGGGGCGGGGGGGGACTGGAATGGGAGAAATAGACAAAAAACTGTACTTGAAAAATAACTAAATAAAATTAAAAAAAAGAAAAGAAAAGAAGGGACCAGAAATCTTGACGGTCACGGAGGAACTAGATGGTAGGGAGATGGCAGCAGTACAGTAGAGTCTCCAGGATGGAGCAAAGACAGGAACAGCAGAAAATTCTGGGGGTGCACAGTCCGGGAACCAGTGCTCGTGCCCATCATGGCTTGGCGGACGCACAGCGTTCTGGACCAGTTCCCCATGCAATTCCCTACCTGAGATTCATGGGGAGGCTGGGGCCTGCGGAAAGGACCGAAACGACAGGAGCTGAAGGGATTTCGGCCCGCGCACAGTTCGGGGGATTAGTGCACACCTCACAGCTCACCTTGATGTGCGCCCAATGTGTCTAGGTTGGTGCCCAGCCCTCAGATAGGCTCCCGGCTTCTGGGTCATCTCCCTCGGACTCTTTGGGAGCCTTGGGCCTTCTGAGGGGTCATTGGGAGAGAGCTGAGATCCTCAACTCCCTCCCTTTCTGGCCAACCAAGGTTGGGTGCCAGGAGAGACTTATTTGCTAGAGAATATAGAGAGGGTGCTGAGGACAAAGGGCCCCAACCTCGGACTCTGTGGTAGCCAGCCCCAGAGATCTGATAGGCACAGTGTGGGGATCTGACTCCAATAGACACAACTGCCCGGTCTGCTCATCACCCAGCCTGGCAGCGAACCCGAGGTTGGGCAGAGGGCCTGGAGTTCCCCCACAGAATGGGGACAGGTCTGTGCTTG
Source organism: Artibeus jamaicensis (assembly GCF_021234435.1). Classification (NCBI taxonomy): domain Eukaryota; kingdom Metazoa; phylum Chordata; class Mammalia; order Chiroptera; family Phyllostomidae; genus Artibeus; species Artibeus jamaicensis. The sequence continues at coordinate 8,940,424 of NW_026521887.1, forward strand.
ATCCCCTGGCAACCAGGCAGCCTGGCCAGGGCAGGCGCCCAGGTGCCCTGTAACCCAACCCACAGTGGTAACCCCTGGGAAAAGAGTGCTGTGAGGAATTCCTAGTTCCCCATCCCAGGTAGCTGGGGAGAGGCACCGACAGTCTGGCTCCTGAGAGAGGACTTGCAGAAAAATCACAATAATCCACCCTTAGCCAACTGCAGCCAGAAACAACGGTTTAGCCAGTTTGAAAACAACAAGCAGCTTTTCTTTTTGTTTGTTTGTTTGTTTTTTATCCTTATTTATTTTTATTCTTTTTTTCTTTTCTTCTTTTTCCTTTCTTTTTCTTTTTCTTCTTTCTTTTTAAGTAATCTGTTATTTTTATTATTTTATTATTGTTTTATCTTTGAATACTTTTGTTCTCTTTTTTGTATTTTTTGTTTTATTCCTTCTTCCTTTCTTTCCAAACTTATCACTCTTTCCTCCATTCCCCTGCCTTTTTTTCCTTTTATTTCTTCCCTTGTCTTTTCTTTTACCCACAAGAGACACAAACAATTTGAAAATACAAAAAGACCAGAGCTGGACCCAAGAAGAGGCTTCCCAACAGTAGAGTCAGAGAGACAAATTTCACTTTGCTGTAGGAGAGAAGACACAAGTTGCTGCATATTTGAGTAGGTGGAAGCAGAGAACTACAGGATAACTGAAAGAGACTACACCACTTAATTTCACAGGCATTCCACCACAGAAGTACACACCATAAACCCAGGGAGTCAGAACAGATAAATCTAAGAAGCTGAGGCTAACAAGAAGAGTCTCACAAACAATGGGAAGACAAAGAAACAACCCCCAAATGAAAGGAAAGGAGGAAGCCTCAGAAAGAATGTTAGATGAAATAGAGGCAAATAAACTATCAGATACTGAATTCAAAGCACTGGTTATCAGGAAGTTCAAAGAGCTCACAATGAGCTACCAGAAACTGCAGGGGAGCTAAAATGATCTCACCGCAAACTATACCAACATGAAAAAGGAAATGGAAACTATTAGCAAGGGACAAGAAAAAATGAAGAATACAATTTCCAAATTAAAGAACACAGTAGAACGTATTAAAAGTAGAGTCAATGAGACAGAAGATCCGATTAGTGAGTTGAAGAACAAAGTAGAAAACATCTCACAGAAAGAGCAGGAAAAAGAAAAGAGGCTCAGAAAGAATGAAGAGGGATTAAGAGAAATGCAAGACAATATGAAATGTAATAACATCCGAATACTAGGAATACCAGAAGGAGAAGAAGAACAAGGGATAGAAAATCTATTTGAAAGAGTAATGAGAGAAAATTTCCCTAATTTGATGAGAGAAAAAGTCACACAAATCCAGGAATCACACAGAGTCCTAGTCAGGAGGAACCTAAAGAGGCTTACTTCAAGACACATCACCATTAAACTGGCAAAATTCCAAGACGAAGAGAGAATATTAAAGGCAGCAAGGGAGAAAAAAGAAGTAACATACAAGGGAGCCCCAATAAGGTTAGCTACTGACTTCTCAATGGAAACACTCTAAGCAAGAAGAGAATGGCAAGAAATATAACAAGTAATGAGAACCAGAGGCCTACAACCAAGGTTACTTTACCCAGCAAGGCTCTCAGTCAAGATAGAGGCCAAATAAAGAGCTTCCAAGACAAAAGAAATCTAAAAGAATTTGCCTCCACCAAACCAGCCCTATAAGAAATACTAAAAGGACTGCTTTAAGGAAAGGAAGGAAAAGAGGGAGACAGAGACAAACACAGGTACAAAAATGGCAATGAATAAGTACCTATCAATAATAACCTTAAACATAAATGGACTAAATGCTCCAATCAAAAGACACACAATAGCTGCATGGATAAGAAAGCATGACCCACACATATGCTGCCTACAAGAGACCCACCTCAGGTCAAAAAACCATCACAGACTAAAAGTGAAAGGCTGGAAACAAATTTTCCAAGCAAATGGACAAGAAAAAAAAGCTGGGGTAGCAATTCTCATATCATACAAAAAAGGGCCATAGAGAGATACCCAGAAGGTCACTTCATAATACTCAAGGGAAGAATCCACCAAGATATTAACATCATAAATATATATGCACCCAACATAGGAGCACCAAAATATATAAAGAAAACCTTAGAGAATTTCAAGAAAGATATTGACAGTAACACAATTATAGTAGGGGATTTTAACACCCCACTATCAAAAATGGACAGATTGTCCAAACAAAATATCAACAAAGTTATTGTCACATTGAACAACACTCTAGATGAAATGGACTTAATTGATATATATAGAGAGCCCTTCATCCTAAAGAAGCTAAATACACAGTCTTTTCAAGTGCACACAGAACATTCTCAAAGATTGACCACATGACAGAACAGAGAATGAGCTTCAACAAATTCAAGGAAATTGAAATCATACCAAGCATTTTCTCCAACCACAAGGGAGTGAAATTGGAAGCCAACTTCAAAGAAAAAAAAAAACCACTCAAAATCATGGAGATTGAATGGCATGCTATTAAACAACGAATGGGTCAAGACTGAAATTAGGGAAGAAATCAAAAAGTTTCTGGAAATAAACAAAAATGAGCTCACAAAAACTCAAAACTTGTGGGACACAGTGAAGGCAGTCCTAAGAGGGAAGTTCATAGCTATACAGGCTTACCTGAAGAAGATAGAAACATTTCAAATAAACAACCTAACCGTATGCCTGCCAGAACTCGAGGAACAACAACAAAGACAGCCCAGAGCAAGTAAAAGAAAGGAAATAACCAAGATCACAGCAGAATTAAATTATATAGACACTAAAAGCACATTTCTAAGGATCAATGAATCCAGGAGCTGCTATTTGAGAAGATAAAGAAAATCAATCAACAAGCCTTTAAGTAGGCTCATCAAGAAAAGAAGAGAGCAGACACAAATAAACACAATCCGAAATGAAAGAGAATAGATTATAACTGATACCACAGAAATAGAAGGGGTTGTAAGAAATTACTGTGAAGATGTATGCCAAGAAATTTGAAAACCTAGGTAAAATGAACTGATTTCTAGAAAAATATAATCTTCCAAAACTCAATGAAAAAGAAGCAGAAAATCTGAATAGAAAAATAACAGCAAAAGAAATTGAATCAGTAATTAAAAAACTCCCATCACACAAAAGCCTTGGACCAGATGGTTTCACAGGAGAATTCTACAAAGCATTTAAGGAAGAGCTAACCCTTATTCTTCACAGACTATTCCAAAAATTTCAAAAGTATGGAAAACTCCCAAACTCTTTTTATGAAGCCAGTATGATCCTAATTCCAAAACCAGATAGAGACACAACAAAGAAAGAAAACTTTAGGCCAATATCGCTAATGAACATAGACGCTAAAATCCTCAACAAAATATTGGCAAATTGCATCCAACAATATATCCAAAAGATCATACACCATGACCAAGTGGGATTCATCCAGTGGTGCAAGGATGGTTCAATATTCACAAGTCAGTAAATGTAATATATCACATAAACAAAAGCAAAGACAAATACCACATGATCATATCAATAGACGTGGAAAAAGTTTTTGATAAGGTACAACACCCATTTATGATAAAAACACTCAGCAAAGTGGGAATAGAGGGAGCATTCCTCAATATAATAAAGGCCACATACAAGAGACTTACAGCCAACATCATACTCAATGGGCACAAACTAAAATTTTTCCATTAAGATCAGGGACAGGACAAGGATGTCCACTTTCACCACTTCTATTCAATATAGTACTGGAAGTTTTAGCCACAGTGATCAGACAAGAAAAGGAAATAAAAGGCATCCAAATAGGAAAGGAGGAAACAAAACTGTCACTGTTTGCAGATGACATGATAGTGTACATGGAAAATCCTATAGACTCAAAAACTGCTCGAACTAATAAATGAATTTGGTAAAACAGCTGGTTACAAAGTCAATATTTAGAAATCAAAGGCATTTGTATACACTAACAGTAAATCAGCAGAAGCACAAATCAAGAAAAAAATCCCATTTGATATAACAAAAACAAAAATAAAATATCTGGGAATAAACCTAACCAAGAAGGTAAAAGACCTGTATGCAGAAAACTACACAGCCCTGAAGAAAGAAATCAAGGAAGACACAAACAAATGGAAACATTTACCGTGTTCATGGATTGGAAGAATTAACATCATCAAAATGTCCATACTACCCAAAGCTATGTACAGATTCAATGCAATACCTATTAAAGTACCAATGGCATATTTCACAGACATAGAACAAACACTTCAAAAATTTATATGAAACCATAAATAAGCCCAAAGAGCAGCTGCTCTTTTGAGAAAGAAGAACAAAGTAGGAGGAATCACAATACCTTATATCAAATTGTATTACAAGGCCACTGTAATCAAAACAGCCTGGTACTGGCATAAAAACAGGCACATAGACCAATGTAACAGAGCAGAGAGCCCAGAAATAAACCCAACTCTCTACAGTCAATTAATATTCGACAAAGGGGAGAGTAACATAAAATGGAGTAAAAATTGCCTCTTCAACAAATGGTGTTGGGAGAACTGGACAGCTACCTGCAAAAAAAATGAAACTTGAGCACCAACTTACACCATACACCAAAATAAATTGAAGGTGGATAAGAGACTTAAATATAAGCTGTGAAAGCATTGAAGTCCTAGAGGAGAACATTGGCAAGAAAATCTCAGATATTTCACGCAGCAACTTTTTTACTGATATGTCCCCCATAGCAAGGGCCATAAAGGAAAGAATAAACAAATGGGATCTCATCAAAATAAAAAGCTTCTGTGCAGCTAAAGAAAATAGTATTAAAATAAAAAAAGAATCGACTGTATGGGAAAACATATTTGCCAATGATATCTCAGCCAAGGGTTTAATCTCCAAAATATACAAAGAACTTACACGACTCCACTCTAAGAAGACAACTAACCCAATTAAAAAATGGAAAAAGGACTTAAACAGACACTTCTCCAAGGAGGACATACAGAGGGTCCAGAGACACATGAAAAGATGCTCAATATTGCTAGCTATCAGAGAGATGCAAATTAAAACCACAATGAGATACCACCTTACACCAGTTAGAAAGGCCATCATAAACAAAGCAACCAACAACAAATGTTGGAGAGGTTGTGGGGAAAAGGCATCCCTAGTTCATTGTTGGTGGAAATGGAGACTGGTACAACCATTATGAAAAATAGCATGGAATTTTCTAAGAAAACTAAAAATGGATCTGCCTTATGACTCAGCAATTCCATTGCTGGGACTATATCCTAAGAACCCTAAAACACCGGTCCAAAAGAACCTATGCACTCCGATGTTCATAGCAGCACAATGTACAATAGCCAAGAGCTGGAAGCAACCTAGGTGCCCGTCAGTAAATGAATGGATCAAAAAATCGTGGTACATATACACAATGGAATTCTATGCAGCAGAAAGAAAGAAGGAGTTCCTACCCTTTGCAACAGCTTAGATGGAACTGGAAAGCATTATGTTGAGTGGAATAAGCCAGGCGGTGAAAGACAAATACCATATGATCTCACCTTTAACAGGAAGCCAAACAACAAAACAAAGAAGCAAGCAAAATAAAAACAAAGACACTGAAATAGAGAACAGGGGGACAGGGACTGGAGGAGAGAGGGGAGAGAATTTCAGGGGAAAAAGGGGAAGGATTTGCAGGAACTTGTATAAAGGACACATGGACAACAACTAAGGGGGGTAGAAATGGGAGGGAGGTAGGGAGTATGGGGGGTATGGGCTGGGATGGGAGTAAAAGACAGAATACTGTAGTTGAAAAATAATTAAATAAAAAATTATAATGTAGTTGAAAAAAATTAAGCCAAGGAAAAAGCTTCAGTGAGAATTTTCTTAAAGACAATACCAATTCCTTAATCAGCACATATTGAGTAAGCAATCCAACTATTTATCAGTGTCCTGAGTTGTCTGCAATCAACTTCTACCTTTATTGTGTTCACAAGGATGCTATGAAAGATTACATCAGTTGTTTTGTAATCTTAGTTTACCAGGTAAAACTTGAACTTTCACATATTTTCTCCCAATACTTACAATAGTGACCCATACATATATTCTTAATACATATTTCTAGAATGAATAAATTAATTAGAAATGATACATAACTTGAATAGATCTATGAGCCAACAAAGAGTTTAGGTTATACAGTGGATTCTGGATTACTTATCAGATGGAATTTATAAACTTTAGTATCCTCCTGACATCATGTAGATACAACATGATACTAAATAATGCCACATTATTTTTCTATATTCCCAATTTTTATTAATTATATTATTCTTACCTAATTCTTTTAGCCATAATTCAGAGAGTTAGTTTTAGTTCCTCTTCACAATTCACCTGGTTTATCCAGTAAATCTCTGACTCATGTTGATTCTACTTCTTAGTAATCCATCCTCCCACTTAAACATCTTTCCTTTTACTTTTATTTGTACACTATGGTTATAGCCTCCCAACTGGCCTCACTACCTTCAGTCTTATCCTTTTGTGTCTACCCTTACTCTGTTCCCTATTTGATCTAACATACAAATTTCTTCACATCATTCCCTATTAACATATTTTAATAGCTTTCATTGTTTATACCATAAAGATTAAGTCTTCTATCATTTCATACAAGACACTTTATGTATGGTCTCTAACTTCATAATGCATCCTCTACCCAGCCCTCTCCAGGGCCCATGCACCCATCCCCTAGCTGATGGCAATATCAACCTCTGATGCCTCATAGCTGCACCCATCACCAGGAATTGTCCTGTGTGTCACAAATGGCCTCCACTAAGCCTTATCATTCAGATTCAAGACAGTCCCCTCATCTCCACTTGCAATAGTATTGATGTCCTTATATCCCCTCCTATATGGAAACTGTAGAACTGGCCAGTTTCATTACTGTGTTTCATGTCAGCAAGGCAAGAATGACTCAATAATTAAAGGCAACAACATGTGTGCTGGGTGAGGCTAGAGAAGTTTTTAGACTATTTATTTTATATATTTATTATTTAGGAGCACAAACATATTATGTATATAAGTATGTATTTTCTCTTCCTCCTATCTCCTTCCTTCCTCCTTCCTCCTATCCTTCCTTTCTTGTTTCCTTCCTTTCTTGATCTATCTGAAACTGTTTTCCTGATCAAGCACCCTTTATTCTGTTTTATTTTCTTGGCAGCCCTTTTCAGGGTATAACATGTTTTCCCATTTATTTACCTATTATGTAACCAACCATTCCTCATTTAAATGCAAGTGTCATAAGCTCAGGGACCATTGCTCTCTTTTATTTTGCTATAACTCTAGTACCTGGAACAGAGTACAACATCAACAAATATTTGCTTAGAGAATGAATGAGTGAATGAATGAATAAATGGGTGGATGAATGACTTTAATAGCTTGATATAATTTGATAAAATTCAACAATTTGAACTAAAGTATCATATTTCAGGTAAAATGGAAAGAAAGAATTAGCACACTGTTACCAAATGAATTTAGGCAACTAAAATATATAAACCAGTAAGAAAAATTATATTTGTCATGAAAAAACAAGAAAGCTTATCTAGTGAGATAATCAGCAGCACTTACTAAACTGTCTATATGTGTGGTGCACCAATTATTCAAAAACACTCAGAGTCAAGTTTAAAGTCAAAAGAAAAATCTCAATTTTACTCAAAACCCACTTGGGTAATATTTTTTGCTAAAAGGAAACTTTCAGGTTTTCAAATAGTAAAAGATACACCAAAGCTTTCAGAAAGGCTAAGTATTCTCAGGCAGCAATAAAAAATCATTTTAAATTTCCAAGAAAAAGAACTTTTCAGCTGAGCCGGAGCTGTGGAATAAAACAGTGTTTAGCTAACATCTTTTCCAGACATTAGTGCAGAACCTGAGGCATTTTTTTCTCCAATGTAGTAAAAACACCTGGAAATATTAGGAGCCTCTGGGATAAGAAATAATTTTTCAGTCTACTGAATATTTTTGCAGTTCTAGTTGACACTGAAGGGAAATTTTAGGAAAAAAATCTAGAAGTTGTTTACATTGACTTCAGGGGGAAAGAAATTTTTCATTTCAATATTATTTTATCCTAAGTAATAGACCCTTCATTCTTAAAGTGATGCTCAGCTGTTAATAAGTTAATAACAACTGGGAGGATATAATGAGAAACACACAAGTGGAAAGAATATTGAACTATTTGTTCAAAGAAGGATTTCTGATGCTGACTGTGTCATCCCATAACTGTCTTATCTTGGCCAGGTTTCTTAACCTAATTTTAGTTTTCAAAATGGCATAATGAAGGGAACATTAGTTCTCTCCAATTTTAATTCCTGTCTCTAAGATAAGGAATTAAATGTACTTTCTCTAAGAAAATATTTGTACAAAGTATTACTGTAATAAAGGGGGAAAGAAATTTATATGTGTTTACATTTGCACATATATTAGGAAGGAAATGGTAAAAACTAGTAATTAGTTTTATGGTGATGGGCATTTATATAGAGTTATTTTATATTGCACACATATTCAGAAGTTAAAAATATTTTATTCAGCCCTGGCTGGCATAGCTTAGTGGATTGAGCATGGGCCTGTGAACCACACAATTGTGGTTTGATTCCCAGTCAGGGCACATGCCTGGGTTGCAGGCCCGTTCCCCGCAGGGGACTCACAAGTGGCAACCACACATTGATGTTTCTCTCCTTCTCTCCTTCCCTTCCTCTCTAAAGATAAATAAATAAAATCTTTTAAAAAAAGAAAGGACTAGTGGCAATTTTCTTAAAAAATATTTTATTCATGTGCATTTTTATTTGAACTTTCTGCTGGGGCCTTTCCCACTACACTGGCTGGTCTACAGAGTTGCACTTAGCTTCCTCCTCATAATAGAACTTCTCGTGCAGTGTATGCCATACACTGTCAAGTTTTAAAATTTTATTCATGCTGCCATTTCCATTATTTTCTCTCTTATTTCAACATCAGTAGGATCCATTCTCCATAAAACAGGGGAAAATAAGCTAAAGAGAGACTATCTAGGAGAAGAAAGATGCATGGCGAGTTACATGCTAGTACCTATGTCAGAGGGCTTATCCTGAGTGTGTTGACTTAGACACTAATAAGAATGATAAGAATAAAAATAGCCTCTTTAGTAAATGGTGTTGGGACATCTAGAGAAGTATATGCAAAAAAATGAAACTAGACCATTAAATTACATCATACGCCAAAACAAACTCAAGATGGATAAAAGACATAAATATAAGTCTTGAAGAGACCATAAAAATCCTAGAGGAGAATATAGGCAGTAAAATTTCAGATATCTCATGCAGCAATATTTTAACCAATATATACTTTAAGGCAAGGGTTGTAAAAGAAAGAATAAATAAAGGGAACTACATCAAACTAAAAAGTTTCTTCATGGTTAAAGAAAACATCTACAAAATGGAAAAGGAACCAACTTTAGGGGACAATATAGATGCAAATGGTTCCTTGGATAAGTGTTTGATCTCCAAAATATAAAAAGAACTCATGTAACTCCACGCCAGGAAGACAAACAATACAATTTTTTAAAAATGGACAAAAGACCTGAACAGACACTATTCCAAGGAGGACATACAGAGGGCCCGTAGACACTTGAAAAAATGCTCAACATCACTAGCCATTAGGGAGATACAAATTAAAATCACAATAAGATATTACTTCACACTGGTCAGAGTGGCCATCATTAATAAATCAACAAACAAGTGCTGGCAAGGTTGTGGAGAAAAGGGAACACTAGCACATTGTTGCTGGGAATGCAGACTGTTGCAGCCACGGTGGAAAAACTGTATGGAATTTTTTTCAAGAAACTAAAGATGGAACTGCTTCTTGATTCAGTGATCCCACTGCTGGGACTATACCCCAAGAATCCCAGAACACCAATTCAAATGAACCTATGCACCCCAATGCTCATACCAGCATTATTTACAATAGCCAAATGCTGGAAACAGCCTAAGTGCCCATCGGTAAATGAGTGGATAAAAAAATTGTGGTACATTTACACAGTGGAATACCACTCAACAAAAAGAAAGAAGGAGCTCCTATTCTTCACAACAACATGGATAGAACTGGAGAGCATTATGTTAGGTGAAATAAGCTAGGCAGTGAAAGACAAATGACATATGATCTCACCTATAAGTGGAACCTAATCAACACAACAAACAAATGAGCAAAATAGAACCAGAGATTTGGAAATAATGAACAAACTGACAGTGACCAGAGGGGTGGGGGGAGAGGGTAATAAGGGAAAGAAGGGGAAGGGTCAAGCCAAGGAACATGAATAGAGGACTAATGAACACAAACAATGGGGGGTGGCTGTGGGAATGGGGAGAGACAGGGTAGGGGTGAGCAATGAGGAAAAAGGCAAGGCAACTGTAACTGAACAACAATAAAAACAAGATGATAATAGTGGTGTTTGAGCCCATATTAGTTAAGCATTTCCCACAGTAATATGCAACTTATAAAACTGAAACTATAGGTATAAAAGATATACAAATTTGATGCAATTTGTTTGACTAGACAACTTGTTATAAACATTCCCTTTTTTGATGAATATTGCTAGCAACATTTTTCATAAACAATGAAGAAATTCCATCTCCTATAACATTCCATTTGATATGTCCGTTAATTAATCTAGATAAAGTACTGTAAATGTGATATGAATTAAATTTCCTCAAGAAAATTGAGAGGGATAAATGAGGCTAATAACCAAAACGAAGAATATCTGTGTAGCTGATTAAGAACTGAAATAATAGAGCCAGTTTTTGAAAAGATAGCAGTTAGTTATCTTGCTGGAGAGTACTCAGGTGATTGTCACTGCTTTCAACTCCTGCTTCTCTCTTGACCACCACATCAGAAATTACACTTTCCTTTCAAGTCCAAAGAAGTTCCATATCCAACAATTCTTAGAAATATAAATGTCTTTAAGTAGTTCTTGGTGTACCGAGAAGTTATTGAACACAAGTGACAAAATTCACTTCATTGTTTCATAATTGTCATATTTTTTATTCTCAGTCAAGGGCATGTTTATTTATTTTAGGTAGAGGGGAGAGGAGAAAAAAAGAGAGTCAGAGAAATATCGATTGCCTCTAACCGGGAACCCAACAAGCAATCCAGGCTTGTTCCCTAACCTGGAATCAAATCTGCAACATTTCAGTTTGTGGGATAATGCCCAACCTATTGAGCCACACTGACCAGGGCATAATTACCATTTTTAAAAGTTTACTCTCTTCCTAGGGCTATTTACAATTGTCTGGATATAACTGTGAATAGAAAGAGAGAGCATATATTTCTTTCATTTAATAATAAAACTATTGCCATGACTGGTGTGGCTCAGTGGATTGAGTGCTGGCCTGAAAATCACAGGGTTGCCAGTTTGATTCCCAGTCAAAGCACATGCCTGGGCTGCAGGCCAGGTCCCCAGTATGGGGTGCATGAGACACAACCACACATTGATGTTTCTCTCCCTCTCTTTCTCCCTCTTTTCCCCTCTCTCTAATATTAAATAAATAAAATATTTAAAAAGTTTTAAAATAATAATAAAACTATAAAATAGAAGATATTAATTAAATTATTTTACTTTTATATTTTTATTTTCATTGTGTTAAGTCTTCCAAAGCGTTATTGCAATCGCTTAAATAGCTAAGGTTTTTTAAAGATTTGTTATGTAACAAATAATTGAAAAATCAATTCTTTCATGTTTATTTCAAACCTGTCATGTCAGTCACTTTTTATGCCATATTTCATTAAGTACAAGATGGTTTTCATTGTAAGACTCATCATCATTTTATGTGCCACAAAGAAAGAAAAAATGTGGCCAAGTAAACTGTCGCATATGTTTTTATGTTAGATTTTTTATTTCATACTTATTGAAAGATATACTTAAGGCCTATTTAGAAGTATATTTGTTTTTTATCATATCTCTATGGTATAAATATAAGGGTACGCACCAGTGAAATAAATTGGCTAAGATATTCCTAAAACTTTTTTTGTATAATCTAATATTATTCAACTATTCAACTTAGAGGTCTGTGACTATGTTTTTTCATAATGCATAATCCTCTGTGTCCATTAGTGTTGATTCACTTTTACTTAAAACAATCTATAAAAGGTTTAAACCCCCTTTGAGCTGAGTTAGCATACTTCTAAAGGTAGCCAAATTTTGGGTTCAATGGCTGGAATTTTGCTAAACTCATCCAAATCATCATAATCTACACAGGCCACTGCACCTATTTGGTTCCAAGATTGCTCTGCTAGTGTCTCTGGGATTTTATTTCAATAGGCTGACACTATTTTAACAAATTTCAAGATTAGAGCTTTAGATCTTTGTGCATCATCATGGCTGCCTGCCCAAAAGACATTGCAAGAATCCATTAATTGTTATTGATCTGATTTTAGGTGTGTTAAAAATATGAACAAAATAATTGCCTCTGAGTATCAGCAAGATGTGATATCTTAATTAATCCTATAACTTCATGTGGTAGAATATATGTTGCTCAGAAAACTCAGGCCAATAAACCAAGATTATAATGCTAGTAAATTATAGATAAAGCATATGTGCATAAAGTAAAATTTTGGAACAGAACTGGTCTCAGATTAAATTACAAAAGGGCATAATTTGTCCTGCACCCTTCCTTTTTCCATTTCAGTTTCTTCTGGCTCCTTTCCTGCTACTTGTTTTCAGGTAACTCAGTGGTCTTGGATTCAGCTTGAATATTGCAGCATTTTCTTATCCTTCCTTTAGCAACATTCACCCATGTTCGGTCATTCAATAACGTGTTCAGTTATTCATTCAAAAGAAAAATAATTTAGTTCTTATCTATTAATGCCATCAAGAATACCAGGTTTGATCAGAATGACCATCATAACCAAATAAACAAGCAAGTGCTGATAAGGTTGTGGAGAAAAGGGAACCCTAGTACACTGTTGTCAGGAATACAGACTGGTGTAGCTACTGTGGAAATTTAGCTACAGTGCAGAATTTCCTCAGAATACTGAAAATTGAAGTGCCTTTTGACCCGGCAATTTTATTGTTAGGACTATACCCTAAGAATCTTGAAACACCAAGTCAAAAGAACCTATACACCCCAATGTTCATAACAGCACAATTAACAGACAAGTGCTGGAAGCAACCTAAGTGCCCACCAGTAAATGAGTAGATGAAAGAACTGGTACATTTATACAATGGAATACTACACAGCAGAAAGAAAGGAGGAGCACCTACCCTTCAGGACATCATGGATGGATCCGGAGAGCATTATGCTATGTGAAATAAGCCAGGCATTGAAAGAAAATACCATATAATTTCACATATAAGTGGAACTTAATCAATAAAACCAACAAGCAAGCAAAATATAACCATAGACATTGAAATTAAGAACAAACTGACAATAACCACAGGGAAGTTGGGAGGGGACAATGGGAAAAAAGGGGTTAAGGATTGTCAGGAACATGTATAAAGGACACATGGACAAAGCCAAAGTGGGGTAGGATCAAGGGTGGGAAGTGGGAATGGCTGGTGTAGTCGGGGGGAGTAGTGGGGGACAATGGAAACAATTGTACTTGGACAACAATAAAAAAAGTAAAAAAAAAAGTCCAGGTTTGAGATACAAGAAAAATTATTTATAATAAAGTCAGACCCAAGGAATATTTCTTACAATTTCTAATATCTCATTACAAAAGTGGTCATGATTCATATTTTATTTCTACAGTCAGGGATATTGTGCCACATGCTTCCATAATATGTGACATCTTTCATTTAGTCACAAGTATAGAAATGAAGATACATGGCATAGAACCACCTTCCAGAAGAGACTAGTTAACCAGCTGGGAGAAGTATGGTCTATTGAAAATCTCAAGTTGTTGATTCTTTAGCTTCCTAGCAAAGTCATGCATGTTCTTCTCAGGATGGCCCACCACTGATGGGTTAAAAGCAGTGGTATGACAGCCCAGTCATTTCTGCCTAATGTGATATCCAAGAAAAAATCACTGCAAGTTCTGCCCAGGGGCTAGCACAGAGCAATGTCAGGTCACTGCAGTCGTAAGATGGCTTTCTCAGCCCAATCATGCTTCCTCCCTTTCCTCTTTTTGTGTTACTCCCCACAAAAAACTTCTGTTCTCTGAATTCTACTCAACATTTATATGAACATATATGCAAATGTAGCTTTTTTAAAAAATCTAATTGAAAGGCACTTCTATTCTCCTATCCTCCATGCAATTGAATCTTCAAGTTTTAAAAATCTACTTTAGTCCGTTTGTGGCTTTCAGTTTATATCTCCCATATAAGCAAAATCGCATGTACACTTAAAAACCATATAATCATATTAACAAATGTGACCCCAATAAGTTTAATTTTAAAAAATCAACTTTAGTTCAATGCTTTCCAAAAATTTGCTAAGTCTTTTCAAATCCTTGAGAAGAATCTTGGCAGTCTCAAATTATTTTAGATTTATAGTGACCCATCTTAGCTAATTTTTGCATTGTATATGACTTTCTTATCTGCCTTATGTGGCTGAATTTTTCTTAGCATCTTCAAGGCATCTACCATAGTTGGCAGACATAATCGGTGCCCTGCACAGGCTGCCACAGATTGGCAATTTCTGAAGCTATAAGTAGAGCTCCTTTGGTATACTTCGCAAACACCAGCACCTGCATATCTTCTTCAGGGTACTGCCCTCAGACTATCTGACTACTTTGTCAACAAATACAGAGTCAAAATTGCCTAGATGTTTACTTTTATTTCCTTACCCTCTCCCCTCCCCAATCCTCACCTATCACTAAAAGCCATGAACCAGTGACTGTTGGATGAAAGCACAGAAAATTTGCCTAAATTTAGACATCTCTGGGGTATAAGTTATAATACAGCATTCCCCTACATAATCCTGCTAAGTACTATTTTCCATGTACCTAAAATTGTGCCTAAAATTGCACAATTGCATATATGTTTCTCCTCTCCCTGTCTTGCATTCTCCCCTTCCATGTTTGTCTCTCCTGGGGCACTTATTTAAAATTAATTGCACACAAATACTTATCACAAAATATGCTTCTGGAAAATTCAAAGTAAAATAACATTTCATATACTTTCTGTGTACTGCATGTAGCAACTACCATTTTATGTAGGATATATTAGTTTGAACCATATAAGACTGCTGTTATTTTACTGTTCATAACCAATAAAAATGGTCAGTTCTAGTGATCTAATAGTTGTGACTCAATATTAAATGATTGACCAAGAGAAAATAAATTACTTAATTTGGAGAAAAAATAGTTAGGCTAGATTCAGCAACTGCCACTGTAAATAATACTATATAAGCATATACACAAATACGTGGTAGAATTCATGATGAGCAATCATTTTATATCCACTTGTAATGTCACAAGTGTGGGAAATAGGCTTAAATCAAAGAAAAATATTTTTGGAAACTATTTGATGGTTTTTAAAAACAAGAAAACCATTGCCTGAGTACATGTAGTTAGTTACAAAGACTCACTATACATGGCTTGATGTTATATAAATACAACTAAATTATGTTCATAATTCATAGTTTTTCTTATATAACAACCTCAAAATTTACAGATAAAACATTTTATGAAAGGTTTTCACTGAATATTTTTATGTAAGAAAGTCAGATTAATTTTTAATATAATTTCATTGTCCTACCTAGATATAGATGCTAAATTCAATAATGTCTGAAGGTTTTTTTTCAGTTCTTCAATGTGAAAATCTTTTGAAGACTAATGAGGACACACTTATTCAACATCATCCCCTATTTTATTTTTACACTAAAATAGAAAGATTTTGTTTCCTGGTGACTTAGTAATTAGACATTATCATGGCTGTGCTTTGAGATTTATTTCTGGTCAGGGAATGGAAAAATTTCAGTTTCCAATACACAAATATTTGTCTCACCCAAAGTACCTATTAGGTCAGAGGAACAATTATTCACACAAAGCATTTAAATCTTCAACAATTGAATTTGTGAACTAATTGGTATTTATTTAATTTACTAGACAAATACTGATTAAGCACTTACTAGGTAAAAACATACTAGACAATGCAAAATAAGTATGCAAAGGCTTATAAGGTTAGGTTACTCTTTTTCAGAACTTTAAAATCTAAATAAGAATACTTACCTTACCACAATTGCCATAATTCTGAATGATAATGGTAATGAATTTAATGGTAAATAATTACCATGAAAGACAGTATGAAAAATAAGAATGAGTCCTTATCCACTGGAAAATATTAACATAGAATAAAATGTCAGGTGAATGTATTTGTCATATATTTCAGAAATTTTTTCAACTACTTGTGTTTTGATAGATTCTAGCTGTGAACATCTCAAAGTAAAATTTTCAGGCTACCACTGGAGTCAGTGAAGTTAAATAGTTTAAGAGGTGAACCACAACATATATTTTTATTTATGTGATTCCAAATGGCTTCATTGTTTTTTTTCTTTTTTCCTTTTATGATACATTTTCTCAGTTCTCTTCTTTCTCTGCAGATATTGTCTATGAACAGAATGGCTATCAAGTTCTAAGAAATCAACGTTAGTGTAAGATTCACTGACTTTAGAAAGTAACATGGATCTGATTTTCCCTTGTTGATGTGTTTTTATTTTTAGATCAAACAGGTACATTTACTTTAGTACCTGAAGGAATAATGTGATGTGAAATCCATGGACTTTCACAAGAAGCCTTACTACCAAGGGTATTTGGTACTGGGCTCAAAGATATTGTATTACTCATCAGGCTAAACTACAACTCTTAGAAAAACAGATTGCACTCACACAACTGAACATGATTAGGAAAAAATACTTGTCTCATATTACATTTGTAATCAATAATCAGAAGTAGGTCCTTAAGATTGCCAGTAATAATGCTACTTTTTTAGTCCAGCCATTCCCCTACTGTCCTTGTTAATAATTTCACAACTTATTTTTCTCAAACCTCCAAGTCTTTCCTCCATCCTCACTCTCACTTTATGAGTTTCTTGTTTCACTGATGTAAGAATAAAATCAATTAGAAGATAATTTCCACAAGCTTGTGCCACCAAACTACTCATATTCCTTTATTTAGAACTTACATGCCACCTTCTTTTGTATTAATAGGAATGAATTAATAAATTATCTCTGCTTCTTGGTCAGGGCAGCCCTCCTTTGTACACTGGATCCCATCTCATTCTTCCATCAGGGACATGCTCTATTCTCTTTTTTCCCTGCATCATCAGGTTTTCCCTGTCTACTAGATGGGCATGAAACATGCTGTTACATTTCTCATCTTTTAAAAAATTTGTTTTTCTTCCACCTCTTCCTTCAGTTCCACCTCATTTATCTCCTTCAGTTTATTACAAAGAGTTGTCTACACATAATGTCTGCATTCTCATCTCCCTGGCTTCTAAATAATTGTGTTCATCAGTCTCAGTCTTAGTCCACTTGTCTTTTATGTTTTCACATAGAAAAGAAACCTCCTAGGACGTACAGAATATCCAGAGACACATGAAGAGATGCTCAATATCGTTAGCTATCAGAGAGATGCAAATTAAAACCACAATGAGATACCACTTTACACCAGTCAGGATGGCTATCATAAACAAAGCAACTAACAACAAATGTTGGAGAGGTTGTGGGAAAAAGGGGTCCTTAGTTCACTGTTGGTGGGATTGCAGACTGGTACAACCATTATGGAAAACAGTATGGAATTTTCTCAGAAAAATAAAAATCGACCTGCCTTTTGACCCAGCAATTCCACTGCTAGGATTAGATCCTAAGAATCCTAAAACATCAATTTCAAAGAATCTAGGCACCACAATGTTCATAGCAGCACAATTTACAATAGCCAAGAGTTGGAAGCAACCTAGGTGCCCATAAGTAAATGAATGGATCAAAAAATTGTGGTACATATACACAATGGAATTGTATGCAGCAGAGAGAAAGAAGGAGCTACCACCCTTTGCAACAACATGGATGGAACTGGAAAGCATTATGCTGAGTGAAATAGGCCAGGAGTTGAAAGAAATACTATATGATCTCACCTTTAACAGGAAGCTAAACAACAAAACAAACAAGCAAGCAAAATAAAAACAAAGACACTGAAATAGAGGACAAGGAGACAGTGACCAGAGGGAAGAGGGAAGGGAATTTAAGGGGGAAAAGGGGGGGGGGGGATTTGGAGGAACAAATAGGAAGGACACAGGGACGAGAACTAAGGGGGGTGGAAATGGGAGGGAGGTGGGAGCACAGGGCGGAGGGGCTGGGTGGGAGAAATAAACAAAAAAACTGTACTTGAAAAATAACTAAATAAAATTATTTAAAAAAAGAAACCTCCTAGATGATTTTACCCAGTCTTTTTACTGAAAATGTCTTTATTATTAATACAGCAGAGAGGGACAATTCATTTCTTTCAAGTTTATGTGCACTTCTACATATCACTTATATCCATTGGTTCATAGGATGCTTTCAATAATTAGAAGCCTAGTAAAAGGTGGTATAAACATTAATTCACAAAATTTCAGGTTTATTTCAGTAGTTCACCAATGACATCAGGGGGCCAGGTTCTTCTTCTCTTTTTTGCTCCATCTGCTTCAGGCTCTTGGCTTGGGCCTCAGACTTGTCTCTTCATAGTCACCGGATAACCACATCAAGTTCATGTCTCAGCAACTCACACAGCATACCCAAAATGTCTTCAGGGAATAAAACACATCTGTGACTTAGGTTCTTTTTTTAAAGAGTGAAAAAATCTTTCTCAAAAACTTCTAGAACTTTTCCTCTTAAGTTTCATTTGTTGAAAATATGTGACATGTCTCTGTCTAAAGCAGCTACTGGAGATGAAAATGAAATTAACATGGCTGTTAACTGGAGTTGGTGATTGGCATCTGCCCTGAGTAAATGGCCAAGAAGAAAGGGAACTAACTGGTCAGCCAATCGACCAGGTCTACTAGTATGTGCTTAGAAGGAATGTTTATAGAAATCACAGAAATTTTTGCTAGAAAATTTTGGATTAGACCTATTCCAAAGCTTCTATATTCTTTCCTTTATAGACAAATACATTTCTCCATTTTTCAACAATAATTAATAGCTATTTGTTGAGTGCTGCCCTTTGCTAGTCACAGAAATGAATAAAATAGGTCTTAATGACTACAATGACTCCCTAAAGTAGCTGACATAAATTGAAAACTTTTTACCCAAGAATTTACCTCTGACAATCTATTTATAACAAGATTGAGAACTCCTAGGAAAAGTATAAACCTTTCTCTATAACTTACTCCCTGGTGTATAATGTTTGAATTGATAGTAGACAAAGAGATCTAAATAAATTCCCAATCAATTGTTCAATATTATCTGAAGTGCATGCAAACCTCAAGTAAGTCTATGGTTTTAGAAATAGTTTTTCATTAAAGTATACCAATGTTAGAACCACTCAAAAAATTTTTAAATGTATTCTTCTGTGTACCACATTAAACTTAGCCAAATAATAGCAGCCCATAGGAATTCAGAAAGAACTAAATGCTTCTAAAATTCAGAAAGATAAACTTAAAAGACCAGACACCTTCCCTAGGTAAAGCAATAACAAAGCTGAACATATAATGGGGCAAATCACAAAGCCAATGGTGATCCAAATATTTAAAATTCTTAACAATGTCTTCTGCATAAAATGTAGTAAATATATAGAAGGGAAAATACATAAATTATTGACAACTATCACGTTACATATCAATGAAAAGAGAGCTGTGCTATTTTCAATTTCCCACAATGGCACAATTTTGCTAAGTCAATCATATGTATTTCTATAATTGATTATTCTACTCTATTTCAGTATCCAAAGGCACTACCCAATAGAGCAGATATTCCTTTATTAATTCAACAGATATTTTCTAAGTACCCAGTGTTAGAAATGTGGAAGAGATAGAGGCAGGAGGAGGCGGATCATATGATCCAAGTGCCTTTATTTGATGTGGTGCTTACAAGTGGCTGAGTCTAGACTGACCGCAGCCCCAGAAGGAGACAAAAATAGGGTTTTTAAAAGATAAAGTACGAGGTTTGTGGGGGATAGGGAAGGGGTTAGTCTCTTGTTCTTCTGGAAAATTACCCCAGGGTTTCAGGATGTGAGTTGGGACAATGAGTTAGGTAAAGGGCTGGGTTGTTCCCAGGTACAGGAGGGTCAGTATGTCCATAGGCCATTATGGCTGGAATCAGATATCTATTGTGTGAGGTGGGAGAGAGTTTTGATTAAGCTGTGGGCTATCAAGTGAGTTGGGATAACTGAGTCATGGGCAGTTTAGCAGGTTGTAAAACTGGCCTGACCCTTTCATCACAGACTGCTTTTTATTATTTTTGCAAATTTGGGGGGAAATGGGTGAAAGTATGTCTTCTGGAACTGCTTCCATCTGGGAAGAGTCATAGAGCTGTCCCTAAACCATAGTTATGATCTATGCTTGTGCTTGTACTTGCTTTGGTTGGTAATGTTGCAGGAAAAGTACTACCCCAATATTTTGAACTTCTCCAGCCTGGAGGATATAAACTTTACAAGCAGGTTAAAGATACATGGTCCGAGCATAAAGAGTAGAGTATTGAGAGGAGAGGTCCCAAGAAAGGCAGTAGCCAGGAACTAGAATCTATTGAGGGACTCATATTTTTTACTTTAGATTCAGGACCCAGTATACCCTGAATGTTTTGTTGAAACTGGCCTGATTCATTAACATAGAAATAGCACTCTTTTTTGAGATACAGACATTCCCCACACCTTTCCATTCTGATGCTGTAAGTAGGTGTAGGGCTCTTTGCTTTTGAAGGACTACCCCTGCTGGGGAGTCTAGTTGTTCCTGGAGTGCAGCCAAGATTTCCCCCATCATGGTCAGTTCCTCCAATGTTTCGAGGGATAACTGGTGATGAATACCTAGGGAGGTGCCACCCACCACAGCTCCAGCCACAGAGAGATCTCCTAACAATGCTTTTATGGGAATCAACGGACTTCCCCTTTTGAATGTGTGCCTGTTCCCTAAGGGGAAAAGGGAGTGAGACACTTTCCCATGCAATGGATATGTCAGGAAGAATGTATCCCAGAGAGTAGATTCTTGTCCATTTGGGAGGCAGGGTCCAATAGGCCCATGATCCACAAATCCAATAAACCCCTGAAGAGTGGTGGATTCCTGCAGAAAGTTTGTATTCTGTAAGCAGCATGGGTGGGATTCTATTGAGATATATTTACCATCAATAAGTGTTTTAGTCCTAGAGTATTTGGTGCCACAGTATTCAAGTCCGTGTGCAGCTAGGGATGCTGTGACCAGGGTGTCAATGATGGGATTTTGGAAGAGTTTGTCTATAGATTCAGAATAGATAGAGCCCTGCTTTTTCCCATAATGAACTGCCACAGTGCAATCTCAGAACAGGGCAGGGTGGGCAGGTAGAGGACAGTCCTGGGCTTCTTGATGGGAAAGAAGTTTGAGAAAGTTAACTTTTCTGGCTGGCCTGCCATTGTAGTAGGTAGATGTTTGTGTCAGGATTGTGCTGGTGAGAGTCACAGGTTTTAGGAGGCGAATATGTAAAAAAGAAGTTTTGCCTCCAGGATTTTGGATTCTGCCTATCCCAAGATTTGGTGACCATGCTAGGAGGGTCTCAAAATGTTTCTGAGAGGGGGTTGTGGGACTATGAAGCTCCATTGACACTGGATTGGGTTAAGTGAGCCAAGTGGAGTTTCCCCACGTCTTTGACTTACAATAGAGAAGGGGTAGGTGGCATGCAAGTGATTAATGATGTGAGAGAATAGGGGGCCCTTAGGACAGTGCCAATCTTGGGCAGAGAAGGTGTCTGATAACTTATTGTGGTAGTTGTTGGTAACCTGAGGTCCCCAAGCATTTGTGTGGGCGGTTTTGAAGTCAAGATTGTAAGAGACATCACTCCATGGGCTTGGTGGTAGGGGTTGGACATAACCCCAGCTATGGGTGGAGAGGCAAGGGTAGGAGGACTAAGCTACCCTCAGGACGTGGGGTCTAATTGTTTGGAAAAATAGGCTATAATTTTTAGGTGTGGACCTCACTTATATCCTAAGAGACCTAGAGCAATGTCCTGTCTTTCATCTGTGTATAGGAGAAAGGTTTTATTGAGGTTGAGAGTCTCATTTAGCTCCTAAAAGGATTGTTTGATGGGCTTCCCAGGCTGTAGTGGTTCCTGGAGGGGTCCTTTTAGTGCTTCATATAGTGGCTTGGCTAGAATGACAAAACTTAGAATCCAGTTTATAAAGTATCCAGCGAAGCTCAGAAAGGAGAGGAGGTATTGTTTAGTAGTAGAGATTGGTATTGAGGTTATTAATGTTCATCTGGTATTATTCTCTTCTCAGTGTGTGTTAAGGTGAAACCTGGGTAAGTGACTGATGTTTATGATGTTTGAAACTTTTGGGCTGAGACTCGATATCCTAGTTGTCCTAGATAATTTAGAAGTTTAGCGGTGATTTGTTGGGAGTCTGGGGAGGATGGGCTGCACAGTAGGAGGCCATACACATACTGTAGGAGAGTAGAGGGGGAGAGATCAGTATTGCACAGGTCATGGGTCAGTGCCTGTCCAAACAGGTGGAGGCTGTCACAGAACCCTTGGGGAAGGACAGTACAGGTTAATTGTTGGGAATTGTGTGTCTGGGTCCATCCAGGTGAAGGCAAATAGGTTTGGGGAATCAAATGTGTAAGCAGATGGTAAAGAAAGCATCCTTAAGGTCTAGGACAGAGTAGTTGGTGGTAAAGGGTGGTATGAGGGAGAGAATAGTATAGGGGTTCAGGACTATTGGATGTATAGGAATTACAACCTGGTTAATGATTTGTAGGTCTTGGACTGAGCAATAGGTTCCATTAGGTTTTTCTACTGGTAAAATTGGGGTGTTACACAGGGAATTAGTTGGTCATAGAAGTCCTGCATACAGTAGGTGAGTAATTGTAGGTTTAATTCCTCACAGTTCTTTGAGGGTTATTGGGTATTGGGTATTGGGGTTTGGTCGGGTGTTGGGTGGGATCCTTGACATGTATAGTGACTGATTCAAAGTGGCTGACAATGACTGGGGTGTCAGTGTTCCATGCCTCTGGATTAACAAAGTGGTGTGGGAGGAAAAGAGAAAGAGTAGGCTAGGGATGCATCTGTTAGAGAGAAAAGGAAAATACCCTGAGAGTTTTTAGGAGAAAGAATAAGTATTTGGGCCTTAAGCCTGGTAAGAATGTCTCTTCCAAGAATTGGTGTACAGAAGCAAGAGAGGACCAGGAATGAGTGAATAAATGAGTGGTCCTCTAGTGAACAGGGTAGGAAAGGGGTGACTAATGGCTATGAGACTATGCTATCAACCCCTACTACTGAGACTGAGAAATTAATTGTTGGCTTGGAGTATTCAGGGAGAGCAGAGTAAGTGACCCCCATGTTAATGAGAAAAAAGATCAGCTTACCTGCTACTGACAGAGTTACCACAGGTTCTGTCCTGTTGATTATGGAGGGGCCATGTGCAGTTTCCAGGCACCATTAGTCTTCAGAAGAAGACTCCAGAAGAAGAAGACTTCAGAACGTCTGGGAGTAAAAAAGGATCCTTTTCCCCTGACCCCACCCATATTCTCAAAGAATTTCATTATCTGAGTATCTCCTACAATCTCACTTGGCAAGACCTTTATGTCATACTCTCCACCTGTCTTTCCCCTGAGGAGATGGAATATGTTTGGCTGGTAGCCAGGTTCACACCTATACCCTAAAAAGACAACACCTTACCAATGGCCCTGTAGGAGCTACCACTTTTCCCAGTGAAGACCATAACTGGGACTGTCAAGGTGGGAAACCAGGTTGGCAGTCCTACAATCAGATGATAACTTGCCTTGTGGTAGAACTTCAGGATGCTGCACACAGACATTGAACTATGATAGACTTAAAGAAATCTCCCAGGGGGCAAACAAAATCCCACTGCCTTTCTTGCTAGACTCTGGTAAGCCCTCCAAAGATTCACTAGTCTGAACCCAGATACCCCAGAGGGCACCCTACTCCTCTACATGCATTTTATCTCCCAATTGGCTCCAGACATATGCTGAAAGCTCCAAAAACTAGAAGCAGGCCCTCAAACTAGCTGGAATGAGCTAGTTAATCTAGACTTTAGAGTTTTCAACAACAGACACTAGGAGAAGGCCCAGTAAGAAAGAGAAAGGGAGGAAACTAAGGCCAAGTCCCATAACCAGGCCTACCAGCTACTTGCCTCAGCATTAAAAAGATAACCAAGATTTCTCCAGACAAAAGGGATAAAACCTTCTGGGGACCTGTTTTAAGTGTGAGAAACCTGGGCATTGGGCCAAACAATGCCCAAACCCCTAATTCCCTCCAGGGCTATGCCTGCTGTGCAAACTCTAGTCCACTGGAAGTCCAATTGGCCCTGGGCATCTCAAGGCCCATTGGACCTGGTCTTGTGAGGGGAGGGAGGTGGAGGATCTGAGGTGGAGTCAGGAGAGGTAGGGGTTTCATAGTCTGTGGTCCCAGCCCTGGGCTGCCCAGATGGAGAAGAAGGGGATGCATAAGAGGGGGAAACCCTTTGAGGGATCAAAAGATGTTTCTGCCACAGCAATGGGAATAGGCAGATGCTGCTGGGGAAGGGGAGAATGAAGGAGAAGGATCTGGTAGGTGGAACAGGTCTGGCATAAGGTGGAGCAAGTGCGCAGCTTAAAGGAGACCTGGACTTATGGGACCTCACTCAACTTGTCAAGACATTGACAGAAATTATAAAGGTCTGTGAGGATTTGAAGGTTGAGTTTTCTGGCCAGATGGACCCATTATCCAGATTACATTGTAGCCAGGCAGTATTAGAGAAGAAAATAAATCTCTTAGGTTTAAAGTTCATTTCTAAGTCCAGGTCTTTTAGACTTCTGAGCAGACACCCCAAGGCGGTTGTAGGGAAAATGAAATCAGTTGGACTTCCTCGCCCAGATGTCTGGGCAACTAAGATACACAGTATTCCCATAACCTTTAGAATGGGCCCACATGTACAGAATCATGATTTATCATATAATATCTTGGCATCCTGCTGACTTTGTGTGCATTTAGTATATAAGGGAGTTGGCATGCCCTGCCTGTGGACCTGCGGCTTATGGAGCTTGTGGATCACAACACTTAAATAAAGGCATGTCAGTCATTCTCATGGCTCCATGAATTTTCTTCCATCTGCCTGAATCACAAGTGAACCTGTCTGGTATTGAAATGTTGCAACACAGGGGTGCTTCAGGAGGGTAGTGATTGACCCCTGCCCACTGTGAAGCATAAGATTAAGAGGGGGAAAGGAGTGAGCTCATTTGTCCCTACCCTGGGACAAATGAAGAGGCATCCCACCCTGAAGTGTTTTAGGGTCATGACAGGAAAAGGGAGGAGAAAAGGGAGGCATCCTGTTCCACAAGTCTTTCACTCCCAAACATCCAGGACCCAGCAGGCTGTGACTATCACCCAGCACTGGGAGCTTTGAGACTTTGTCCAGGACAACAGCCAAACAAACAAACAAACAAAAAAGAGTGACGAGACAAGGGAGAGGTATATATTCCTTACTCTAGTTGATTTCACCAGTGTAGATGCAAAGGTCAGGCCAGAGGGCTTCTCCAATCACAGCCCTCCTGGGCTTCAGCAACAAAATATTAGAAATGCATTAGAGATAAAGTAGGAAGAGTTGGATGATCTGATCCAAGTGCCTTTATTTGATGTTGCACTTACAGGCAGTTGACATCTAGACCAACTGCAGCCCCAAGGGAAGGCAAGAATAGGGTTTTAAAAGACAAAACACAAGGATTATGGGGGAATAGAGGAGGGGTTAGTCTCTTGTTCTTCTGGGTAGCTGCCTCAGAGTTTCAGGATGTGAGTTGGGCCAATGGGTTAAGTAAAGGGCTGGGCTGTTTCCAGGTGGGGGGGTCAGTCTGACCACAGGCCATTATGGTTAGGCATCAGACGTCTATTGCGTGAGGTGAGAGAAAGTTTTTATTCAGCTTCAGGCTATCAAGTGAGTTGGGATAACTGAGTCATGGGCAGTCCCAGAGGATTGGAAAACTGGCCTGCCTGAATCATAAGCAATTGGGCTGGTTGGGAAACTGGCCTTACCTTTTCACCCAGTATGTGCTATGCACAGTTCCAGGTGCTAAGAATGAAGTAACAGGTAAACAGACAAAAATCCCTGCTCTCATGAAACTTCTATTCCCAAAGCTTAGACAATGAGCAAAATAAGTAAGTAAATTACAGAGAATGGTAATATATTTTTAAAAAGCTTTGGAGAAAAGATTTAAAAATGGAAATGAGAAATATTGGATTAAGAGCATTGACAATTTAGATTGAGTAGACAGGAAAGCTTTCACTGAAAGATTAAGGAGTGAGAGCCAAATGGATTTCTGAAGGACAAGTACTTCAGACAGTACGGAACAAGAGCAACTATCATGAGATAGAAGCATGCCAGATAATTTAAGAAAAAGCAAGAAGGTGAATATGACCAGAGAGATATTCCTGAAGGAGGAGTTTAGTGAGTGGAGTGGTCAGAATGGTAACAAGTGGGCCACATGGTAGCCACATCTTATGGGACATAGTAAACCAGAGGATCTAGAATTTCACTCTGAGTGTAATGGGAATGGTCTCAGACTGTTTCAAGGAGTAATTAGTTTTCTTTATTGCTCTGGTTGGCTGTGCTGAGAATACACTGCAGTGGGTGTGGGGAGAGGGGCAGGAGACTGGTTAGGAGATAGTAAAGTAACCCTGGTATGAACTGGAAGAGGTATGAGAGTAGGAAGTGATAATAGTCTGTTAGGTTTATTATTAAAAAATTTAAACCTAAGAAAAATCTAAAGAACATTCAGTGCTCTCACAAGCATTCACCACCTAGTGCCACCATTAAGAGCTTACTGTACCTGCTGTATTATGTGTCTGCCTATCCAAGCTTCTCCTGTCCATCCATCAATCCATCTTACTGTTCAATGCATTTCAAAGTAAATTGCAGGCATCCATACATTTTTGCCTAAGTAATTCAGCGTGCAAATAAACTATAGTTCAATATATTTTATAGTCTTTTGTATTAAATTTACATAAATAGAGAACTTTTTAAATGTATAGAACATTCTTATCACTTCTCCAAAACTACCCTCATTCCCCTTCCCAGTTAATCCTTTTTACATACCAAATTAACTAATATTATAATATTTTCCACTATTTTTTTCCTATTTTTGAAATCCATATTGATAAATCCAAAAAGCAATAACTCCTGTGTAAGGTTTTTTAGCACATTTGTAAGATTCATCCATGTTGTATATAGCAGCATTTCATTCATTTTAATGCACTTCCAATTCATTGGTCTGACCTAACTAAATAATTAAAGAGAAATCTAATTTATTTCAAAACATATTTGGTTACACAAGATAGCCTGTATAACTAGGTCATCATATTTTTACAAATTACACTGTGCTTAAAAATGTATTGTTGAATCCTGGAGCAGCTGTCATTTGTGAAATATGTAGTTTATGGTTTGTAACATGGTTGACTTATACCACTTTAGTGTATTGTACAATAAAGATTATTACAAAATTTATTGAATCCATGGCTATGTTGTCTCCTCTGTGACCTAGTGATAATTATTTTCATAAATTTATGGCTGATTGTTACCAAAGTTCTTAAAGGAATAGAATCTGGGTGACAGTAAGGCCTGATGTATATATTAGTTTGGAAACTTGGGGATTTTTCCGGTGAAAGCTGAACCTGGCCTTCATACTCAAGAGTGTAAGGCAGACCAAAGAAAGAGACAGACCACCCCAGATTGGTAGGCAGCAGGCTTAATAAGCAAGGGAACAAACTTACAAGCCTTGATTTTGGTGGGCATAAAATGAGTAGATCTGAGCACCTGACCACCAGGATCTTAAAAGTTTACATAGCGGCCTGAAGTTCAGTCACATATTCAGTCCAGCTGGTTTCAACATCTTACTCTCTTAAAGCTGCCTTCTTGAAAATGGCTCCCTTTCTGTGGGAACAATGGTCAGAACATACATTCCAAGGACAGAGGAAGAGGTGAGGAGCCTTTGATTGTCTTGGTCTGGCTTGCAGGACAGTCATTTGTCACAGTCTCTCGATGACCTTCTCCAGCAGTCTGATAGGTCTTGTCCTTGCCCAGCTCTCCAATGGCTGTACACAGTAAGGTACAATAAATCATCTGATACACCTTTGGCTGTGAATTACATAAAATTATGTTGGAAATGAGCCAACACTTTTATTTAGAAGATGATTTCAACATTAAGAGACATTAAGCATGGGTAAAATCAACCATGCTTTTCTAATTTTCCAACAAACACTTATTAGGTATACTAAGAACATGTTTCATTGAATTAGTTGAGTCAAAAGCAGAAAACATATACCCTCATTTTTTATTTTGTAATGGCAATTCCAGAGTTTTGTGAAGTAGCAACTTTATGCTATAATACAGAATAAATTGAAAGTACCACATTAGAAAATTACATATTATTCAATTGTTTTCTGATGTCTCCGAATGGACTTGTTTCACCTGAATGTAAAGGTTTTGTTGAGATGACTGTCAAATATACCATGCCACTTGATAATGACTATTAATCACCTAATCAGAAGAGTTTATCCTGAAACAAAAAGCTATAATCTCATTTTGATCCAGATATAAAGTAGCTGGTCATTGTAAATAAATTTTTTCAAGTTGTCCATTTGCTGTAGTTGTCTGTGCTTTCATTAGAAACCATAACTTAAGAGAACACTTAAGATCTTTTGATAGTATCATACATAGCATTAATATACTGAAAGATAAATATCATGCTTATCTTAATAGATGTAGAAACAACATTTTTTAAAAAAGAAAACTCTTAGTAAACTGGGAATTAAAATAACTTTAACTAAAAAAGTTATCAACCAAAAACTGCTAACAAATATACACAGTGTTAATCATTAGAAGCTGTTCATTTGAGATCCAGAACAATTTCTGTGCCCAATATCTCCAAGGTGGCCAATGGAGAAAGTCAAAGAAAAGAAATAAAATGTGTAAGTTTGGAAAGGGAAATTCAAACTGTGATTTTCCAGAGATAAGGTAATTATGTGTGCAGAAAAGTTAAAAAAGAATCCACATTACATTTTTTTAATTCTCAGTGTTGCCAGTAGAAAAAGGAATTTTTCACAGGATCGCGAGAAAAGCATTTCACAAACTCATACATGAAGACTGTGGTATGGTAAGGTTTATTCTGGTGGACAACTGCTCCTGAGTTTCCAATGTCCAATCTCCATTTGTCCCCCCATGGAAAAAATCCAACTGTATCTTTAGCAAAGCCAAAGTATAGGTCAGTGTCTGGCATTCACGTTTTATGTTAAAGCGTAGTCCTCGGGAGCCCACACAATCTGTTGCAGGTGCACATGGCTGCTAGACTCACATGGTTGTGTATATTCCTGGATAAGAGAAAGAGCACCCAAACTGGTGAGTGCAAGTTCCTAGCTGAGAGAAAGCATGAACAAATGGGGTGAGTGTGTGTCACTAAACAAAAGAAAGTTCCTTGTTTCCCTGGTGTTATAACCAGGAGCTTTTAAAAAATAACCAATCAACTTCCCAACTTTCATGTGCTTTTGATGGGCTCACCCCTAGTTATACTGACAGGTCTCTATGGTCAATTACCTCCCTCTGAGACCCCCAACAATCTGGTACTGGAGGGTTGACAGTGTTCCTGGAGAGATTTTCTCCTTGGCAGCAGTCCCCTGGACTGTGTGAATGAGTCTGTAGATACTATGGCTTTCTGGCTAACCAAGAAGAATTATGCTTCCCAGTTTATTAAACTCAATGTCCAATTCACTCTGTTCTCTTTATAAACAACTAACTAACTATCTACAGTAACATCATGACTAAAATTTCGAAGGTTTCTGGATGCAGAGATGACTAATATGAAAATGAAATTAATAAGTACTATTACAATAGCATGCATACTCTGGTTTCTCTTCAGATCATATAAATATTTCGCCTTTTTACAATAGCATGCAAAATAGAAAGTTATATTAGATCAACTCTCCAGAAGCAGGGTCTGGGACAAGGACTCTGGGAGACTTTTAGGATAAAAAGAGTGAAGGTAGTGGGAAAGAATAGGAGAAACAGCCAAGGAGGAATGCATTTAGAGTCTAGCATCAGCTTGGTCCCACTGAGAGCTCTAGAGATGAACTATACTAGAGTTGGCTCACCTTTATGCAGAAATACCAGCTTGTCTATTTCTCATTGGTTTCAGATTGCCCCCTTCCCCTTGCTGGAGATTGGGTTGTATCTACCAGGGTGAGGCATCTCCCATTCAAAAGAGAGTCATTTTCTGAAAAAGGGGACAGTTATGAAAAGTTAGCACTGATCCTAACAGCAGTTGGTAGAATGGATAGCCTGGCCTGGTAAAGAGCCTCTGGATGTGGCATCAATAGGAACCAACACTGTCCACCCCTTCTCAGTGCTACTGAGATCTACTTGTTTCTCCCATTGTTTTTTTCCACCCAGAAACAAGATTCTGGTTGGTCCCAATTTCTGGGCAATTTACAAGAGGAGAATTCATGATATGAATAATAATACCCATTGATTGCTATTACCTGCCTCAAGTTAATAACTGATACTCATCAGACATTTTATCTGTTACCCATTCTAGAGCACTTTTCCCCTCAGCTAGCACTTTTGCATGGATTGCCTTGTAAAATGCCCCATTCCATTAATCTTGAAGGGATCTCAGCTCTTAGTTATTATAAGCTTATTGAGACATTTTATATAATAAATGAAATCTACAAGATTATTTTTTCAGAACTCAAATACATACTGATATCTGAGAGGAGCTTTCATTATTGAATAGTCAAAACATGTATTGCTTGATTACTGATTAATTCTCTTGAAACATGATCTTTGTTTTCAGTGTCCACCAGTTACTTTGGGCCATATGCTCACCTGCTGTACAAAGAGAACTGTTTTGCTCTCAGCATGAGTTCTTAATTGATATTATAGTTCATTCCTGATTTCACAGCCTTCCTTTTTTTCTTATACCTAGCTTCCTCTGAAAATATAATCTCAAGTAGACAGAATGGTGAACTAAGACTTTTTAAAATTAATCTATAAAGTATGGATAGTGGGAATGCTACACTTACTTGTATACCACATAATTTTCCATGTCAAGTTTGTCCTCTGGAATCCTTCCCAGATCATTAGGCAGTTTATTTTTCCATATGAGAAATCAATGGCTTTTCTTGCCTCAGTATATTTCTGCCAGTTTTAACATTCATAACTTTTGTTTAGGGTGTGTATCATCTTTTTATTAGTTGCTGTTGAAGGATATGCTAAGCCTATCTCCTATCTATGACTTATTTAAATGCAAATAGGAACTACTTGAAACATTAACTGGCCAGATGACAACCTTGCAAAGACCTCAAATCTGACTCAGCACGTGGTCTTTTACCACCTAGTTGCGTTCACATATTTTTAGTACTTCATATCTTATAGCTACAACATAAGTCCTGGGTCTACTGAGATTCCTGAGCTTCTCCAGGGTTTACATGATGATAGGGATGCATGGTACTTGTTGGAGAGGAAAGAGAGCAGGCAAATCCACTCTGTCTATTAGGAAAGAAATGTTTGTGAATAGGTACCAACCACTGGAACTGTTTATTAAGAGAGATTCTTCATAGTTGCATGTCTCACTCCAGAGATGCTTAATCAGAATCTTCAGGGAAATATTTAAGATCACCCAGGTGATCCTTATTATCAGGAAAGTTTGGAAACATTACCTTGAGGAAACCGTAAGATGTAAGGTGCCTTCCCAAACCTTGTAACATTTAAATCATGAATGAATGCTTTGTGGTTGCCTGGAAAGCCTATTTATAAGAAGACAAAGACATCCTGGAAACACTCAATGTCACATTTCCTCTAGGAGGTGTAAGAAACAAACTGTTAAACTTTCCCAGGCCATCTATCATCAAAATGCCTCTATTCTTCAGAGACTGAGTTCTGTTTGTGCTAATCCATGCAAGCAGTGAATATCTCCTAGTTGGCCTGTTTATCTTTTTTAAGTAGGTCTTCTGGACCTTTGTTTTTTCCCTTCTTCAAGTGTCTCTAACAGAGGAAATTCAATTATATCCATATTTGATGGAAAGTGGATCAAATGTGAGCCTCAAAATCTCACAATTTAGCAAATGTATACAGATTAAAATCAATCTTTAAAAGCATCTTTAAAAAATTGGAACCTCTTAAGTAGTTACCTCGGTGTAATCTATCTATAAGTCTAATCTAACAGAATTTTTCTGGAGTCAAATTGGGTTTTATATTTCCAAAGAGCACATGGCATTTCCCCCATGGATTCTAAATTCACTTTTTTAGTATTGTTATTGTGTTCTCAGCTACTCACTATGGGTCAATTGAAACCCTAATTTTAGGTAGAAATAAACATTAGGAACCAATGAGTTAGTATGAAACAAATATCTCATTTCATTCAATTTTTTATTAAATCTCATTTCATAGTTACCTCAGTTCCACAGCACTTTAGCAAACTATGAACACAAGATTCTCTAATTTACAATTTATTGTCCTTGTAGATCAGCCTGGCTTCACTCTCTGTATTGTAAGATTTCTTATATTTGACTCTTTCTCTCTGTTTGACAGTGCTCCTTCCCCATATTGTTAAATACATATTTAACAGTAGAGGCTAAATTTTCAAATGCTTTCTGGAGCTGGGTATTGAAGTGGGCTGGGGTGGGCAAAAGGGAAAAATACACCGAAGGGAGACACAGGATGCCTTTAGTTATTTTGTTACATAGAAATGCAAATCTAACTTCACCAGATATTTTTATTTTTCATATTAAACTAAAAATCTCATGGTTTTCAAATGTCAGTAGTTGGTCTTGATTTGTCAAAAATACTTCAAAATACACCTCTGGATTATATTGTACACACAGGGCAGCAATTCACTTTCATTACATTACATCAATAAGAATAGTTAGTAGATCCCATTGGACCTGGAAAAGATGCTTGTCCATCCTCCCTAGTTTTACTGATAAGAAAATAGAAGAATAAAGAGCAAGTAGAAGGAGTTGAATGATATTTGGGACATAAGCACTTTCCTTTTAAGGCGATTGTCTACTTCTGTACACAGTAAGTTGCTACAGATTCTAGGATGGATGTACTGAGCTTCTCCATGGCTGCTTCACTGAAGCCCATGAATTTCCCATGACTTTCTCCACTATGCATGAGATTGTTTGGTTCCTACACCTGAATTACAGATACTCATATAAAGGTACTTCAACAGTGGGTAGAGAAGGGTATGAAATGCCTGATTAGTTAGGAGTGGTGCTGAGACTGGGAACATTCCTGCCTTTATCACTTCTTTCAAACATTTATAAATATCTTGGCTTTAATTATTTCATTAATATAACTTTCTCACTGACAATTCCAAAGAATGATACACAGCTATATATTTTTAAGACACAAGTTCAAGTAAACTAGCATTTAGATCAAATGATTGAAGGCAGACTTAAGATGATGAAATAAATTAGTTAATAGATGTCAGATTGTTTATAGATGTACCATTTAAATTGTATTCTATTTTTTATTATTTAAATAGTTTCACATATGATTTATTTTATCTTTTATTTAAAACTTAGCTTGTTATATAGTTGGTCTTTCTGAAACCTTTGGAAACTTGAAAAAAGTTATTCACGTGTATTTTATGAAATGCTGATTATTTAAACATTTTCTTTAAATTATAAAAAATGCTAATATGTCAATAAAATAGCTCAAATATTGTCCTGAAGTGAATGGATTGTGAATAGAGTTTTTAGGTGGTAACTTTAAATATACATTACCAGAGAATACAATCCATTTAAGAATATATATCTTAAAATGTGTGTGTGTGTGTTTGACTTTACTTCCATCTCTTCGGCTGTATCATTTTGTGATAAGGAACTGTTCTTCAGGAGTTTGGATTTTTGTTCAAGAGGGAACTTCATTAAGTTTTATCTCTTTCTCTCTAACTATGTCCCTGTGTGTGTGTGATGTCTAAATCATCGTCAGTTGTTTCTTAGTGGGTTTAATATCTGACTATAAGCCAAATGCCAGCCCCAGAGTAAACTTTCCAGGGAGTGCAAAAGAGATGATGATGTCTCCTGGGCCTGTGCATGGTGCTCAAGACCCCAGTATCTCCCTAAACCTGTTCTGCTAGGAGCCAAGAAACATTAGATGCAGCTTCTTGTCCCGCTAAACTCACAATGCATGGAGGTAACTATTTTTTATTGGACATCCAGCTTCATCCACCTAACAAAATACTTGAATTTTAAGGAAAAATATTAACACGTTTAGAAAACCTAAGTGTCACACTCCTTTCACACTCAAGGGTGAAATAGTCAGCATCCTCGAATACTGTGTCCAGTGATACAGGACTCCACACACGCACGCAACGCATCCACAGGTGTGTCAGTCTGGAGTGCATATGGCCCTGCTCCGTGAGCACGTGAGCACGACAGAGACCACGAGAGGAGCTGGCAGAGGAGAGCCCAGCTGTTGCTGTGAGACGGCCAGTGGCAGCCAGAGCAAAGAAACCTGCTAGCACAGACTCTTTTGCTCCCCACCAACTGCAGCGGAGCCTTCTTGGCCATTTCCTTCTTTCAGCCTGAGGCAATCTCTGCGGCAAAGTCAGATTAAAAAAGAAAGAAAGATCCATTCGTTTACTGATGGGCACCTAGGTTGCACAATGGAATTCTATGCAGCAGAGAGAAAGAAGGAGCTACTACCCTTTGCAACAACATGGATGGAACTGGAAAGCATTATGCTGAGTGAAATAGGCCAGGCATTGAAGGACAAATACCATATGATCTCACCTTTGACAGGAAGCTAAACAACAAAACAAACAAGCAAACAGAATAAAAACAAAGACACTGAAATAGAGAACAAGTGGGCAGCGACCAGAGGGGAGAGGGAAGGGAACTTAAGAGGAAAAAGGGGGAGGGATTTTGAGGAACAAGTATGAAAGACACAGAGATGAGGACTGGGGGGGGGGGGGAGGGAGGGGGGAGACCGGGCGGGGGGGTGGGTGGGATGGGAGAAATAGATGAAAAAAAATGTACTTGAAAAGTAACTAAATAAAATTTAATATTAAAAAAGAAAGAAAGAAAGAAAGAAAAGGCCTTAGCCCCCTACCTTGGTTGCTCGCAGGCCCCGCCACCCCGGAGGCAGTAGCGCGCGCCAGCCAGACCAGCGCTGAGGCGCAGCACTCGCGGGTGGCGCGCGCCGAGGAAGCCGCGGGAGGTGAGGGGCCGTGTCCCTGCTCGGTGGGCTTGAAGCCCTGCCACCCGCCGCCTCACCCGCGGCACCATGACCACTCTGAGCACCAGGGTTACAGGTTTGTCACGGTCTCTTGAAGCCCGGGTGCCCCCTCTCCCGGGCCGGGCCCAGGCGGGTGGGGAAGGGTGGGCCCTAGAGTCCGGCGCCGAGGGCGGAAGGAGCAGCCCCACGTTCCGTGTGTAGGGGCGCAGGCAGCCGAGATTCGCTTCCCTGTCACTGTAACCAGATACAACTTCCCCGCCTTCCGAAGCCCAAGGGTAGGCAATGGAAGCCTGAGGCCGCCAGTCCCCGGCCTGCCCCGCGGAACATCAGGGAGGCAGGTGGCTGGGGATGTGGCGGATTCTTGAATCCCTCCGTACCAGAGGAAGAACGTGTCGTGTTGGGGGCCGACACTGCTCCAGCAGGTTTCAGAAAGGGACGGAGACAGGGACAGGGACAGGGCCTTGCCTACCCCACCCCCATCCGCCGGCCGAACGCTCTACGTTTCATATCAGTCATTTTAATCATTGCCCTGCCTGAGCAACTATCATTAGGGTGGCCACACAGCAAGCAAAACAGTGACCTACCAAGGCCACACTGTTTTGTCATTGAGCCCTTAAGAAACTGGTGTGGATCTCCAGGCTCGAATCTCATGGCGGGACCAGGATCCTGAATAATAGGGAGGTTATCCCTCTGACTCGAATTTTCCTCTTTCGGCATAGGTTAAAACTCTGAACTCAGATCCTGAAAAATTCTTGAGATATCACAGGATAACTTCTATTTTCAGGCATAATTTTTTTAGGGAATGTATTTATGTATTCAGGCCTCTGGGCCATAATCTAATCTTGTGTGTGTGTAGTCATCAGTGGGTCCGGATTTCCTTGGTTTGTAAAAAGGAAGGTGGGTACCAGTGACTGTTGTGTATAAGAAGACCAAAGTTGGAGGAGACCTTAGTAGGGATCGGAAATTAACAGGTGTCTATTTTTTTAATTCATCATTCATATTTTCAAAGATACAACTGTAAGTTGATTTGAAATGAAAAAGAGGAGGAGAAGGTGGGTTATGGCCAATATATTTGAGGCAGGCATACAACAAGAGTGGCTTTTTACATTCAGAGATTAAGTTTTAACAGTTCTAAATAAATATCATGACTTTTCAAATCTCTACAGCAATGATTGGTGTCCTCACTGGTTGGCTTTCATTCTGTGGATATTTCTGTGTTGGATTTTTTCATTCTTCTGTAGTGTATTTTGAGCCAGCTATGGCTAACACCAAGCAGAGTGTAGGAAAAAAAATCAGGCTTGGGAAAAAAATGTTCAAACGAACAGGCTCATGGGACCCTCTTAAGTGTTCATAGAAGACCTGACATCTTGGAGAATAGATGTGTTGATGGTGATAAGGACTATACTAGAAGCTCTTATCTAAGTTGAAGATAAGTCATTTCTTGTGAGCTGGTGATAATACAGTTGAAACCTTGGATACGATTTGCAATAGAGGAAAATATACTTTTAAAAGACCTATTAAATATAGTATCATTTCCTTGAAGATTAGAGAGCTGATGTTTTGAGTAGCATTTTCTTCCTCTTTGGGTATGGCATTTCTCTGAAATGTTTTCCATTTGCCTCTCTTTTCTGCATACATTTTTTGATGTGTGTTTGTGTGTGTGCACACTGGGGCACAAATGTACATTTTTAATCATTTATCAATGATGAGATAACTTCAGAAACTTTATGGCCATGTAAGTTTATACCAATGGAAAAGAGTCACATGTGGATTTAGAGTTTGTGAAGGAAAAAATCACATCTACCCACAGCATTATCTTCTAATTGTAAACCAGGCACTTAGGTAGGAGCTGAGGATTCAGTAAAGAAACAGATAAACCCATATGCTAAGAATCTACTAGAAAAGACAAATCTGTAATTAAGTGGATATACAGTGAGATGTCTTATTTTCCAGTTTTGGTTTGGAAACTATGGCATTTAATTTAAAGAAGTTATGAATTACACCTCCAGGTGTTGAGGGACAAATACCAGATGACCTCACCTTTAACAGGAAGCTAAACAATAAAACAAACAAGCAAGCAAAATAAAAACAAAGACAATGAAATGGAGAACGGGACAGGACAGTGACCAGAGGGGAGAGGGGAGGGAATTTCAGGGGAAAAAGGGGAGGGATTTAGAGGAGCTAGTATAAAGGACACATGGACAACAGCTAAGGGGGGTGGAAATGGGAGGGAGGTGGGGAGCACGGGGGGGGGGGGTAGGCTGGGAAGGGAGTAAAAGGCAGAAAACTGTACTTGAAAAATAATTAAATTAACAAAATTTGTAGCATTTTAGAGTTTGACTGTCACGTTATATGATTCTTACCTGTCTCAAGGACTTGTGCAAGGAGTTTTTGCACCTTTAAAACTCTTTGTGTACAAACACTTAATATTTAACTTATCCTTTGAATTTTAAAATAACTGGACATGATAGAAATTACAGAGATGAGAATAAAGAGAAGAGAATAAAAACCATCATCCTAGCAAGATAACCCAATGACTGTAATATTAATGTATTTGTTGTAGCCTTTTTAAGACTACATATTTTGAGTAGTTGTAGTGATAATATTGTACAATTTTTTAATGTTTTTCATTTAATATTTATCATAAACACTTTCAGGTATGTATATAGTTTTGTTACTTAGAAAATTATAAATGGCTATCTAAGAATACTATACTCCACAAATATAGCCTGAGTTATATAGACATGATTCTGTCATTGATAGTTACATTTCCAGTTTTTCATAATTATAATGTCTGATAGATAGAGTATAGGAAATTTTTCCTAGAGCATGTTATTTTGTTCATGAAAAGTTCAAAACAATGATACTTCTTAAAAATGGGATTATTTAATTTAGTATGGATATAGAATATATAAATAATCATGTGTATATATATATATGATATATATATGGATATGAGAATATTTTCAAATTGGTTTTCCAAAGACTATAATTATGAATAAGATACTTTATATGCTTTTTGAGGTTGACCTGCTTTCTTTTGACTGTTTGTGGATTATGTTCCCTCTTTTATGAAAATAAAAGAAGATAAAATAATAGGTTAGCTTAGACTTATGATCTTTGCACTATATAGAGACTTGACCTTTAACAGATCATCTGAAATGCAGATGATAAAATTCATGTTTTAGAGCAAAACTAAAGTAGGAATGCTATAAAAGTAGTAAGCTGAAAAAAAAAACTAAAAACAAGTTCTCTTAAGAAAAAGGAGTTTTGAGCTCCAGAGTATAATTATGCTTTTTACTTTTCTGTTCAGATTTTAAATAAATGAACAAAGCAATTTATATAGTGAGAAACTTTAAAAAAAATATTATTGTGTTCAAGTACAGTCATCTGCATTTACCACCCCCCCACCCCAGCCATCTCTGCCTCCCTCCCCTGCTTCCACCCCACCTTTTTTTGTCCATGTATCCCTTATAGTTGTTCCTGAATACCCTTACCACCATCCCCCTCATTATCCCCTCCCACCTCCCCTCTGGTCACTGTCAGATTGTTCATAATTTCAATGTCTCTTGTTATATTTTGCTTGCTTGTTTGTTTTGTTGATTTGTTTCTATTTAAAGGTGAGATTACATGGTATTTGTCCCTTACAACCTGGCTTATTTCACTTAGCATAATGCTCTCCAGTTCCATTTATGCTGTCACAAAGGGCTGGAGTTTCTTCTTTCTTTCTGCTGCATAGTATTCGTTGTGTAAATGTATCACAGTTTTTTGATCCACTCATTTACTGATAAGCACTTAAGTTGCTTCCAGCACTTGGCTATTGTAAATTATGCTGCTATGAACATTGGGGTGCATAGGTTCTATTAACGAATTGGTGTTTCAGGATTTTTAGGGTATAGTCCCAGCAAGGATTTGCCAGGTTAAAAGCAGTTCCATTTTTGGTTTTTTTTTAGGAAATTCCATACTGTGTTCCACAGTGGTTACACCAGTCTGCATTCCCACCGACAGTGTTCTAGGGTTCTCTTTTCTTCATGACCTCACCAGCACTTGTTGTTTCTTGATTTGTTCACCATGGCCATTCTGACCAGTGTGAAATGACATCTCATTGTGGTTTTAATTTGCATCTCTCTGATGACTAGTGATGCTGAGCAATCTTTTATATGTCTCTGAGACCTCCGTATGTCTTTTTTGGAAAAGTGTCCTTTGTGCATTTTTTAATTGTTTTTTTTTTGTCTTCCTGGAGTAGAGTCCTGTGAGTTCTTTATATATTTTGAAGATCAAACCCTTGCCTGGGTAACATCTGCAAATGTATTTTCCCATACAGTTGGTTCCATTTTTATTTTGCTAATGTTTTCTTTAGTAGTGCAGAAGGTTTTTATTTTGATGGGGTCCTATTTGTTTATTCTTTTATTTATGTCCCTTAATCTAGGGGACATATCAGTGAAAATATTGCTGTGTGGAATATCTAAGATTTTCCTGCCTATGTTGTCCTCTAGGACTTTTATGGTATTGCCTATATTTAAGACCTTTATACATCTTGAGTTTATGTTTTTTCTTTTTTTAAATTTTAATTCTTGTTCAAGTACAGTTTTCTGTCTTTTACTCCCATCCCAGCCCACCCCCCCCAGTGCTCCCCACCTCCCTTCCAATTCCACCCACTTAGTTTTTGTCTATGTGTACTTTATACCTGTTCCTGTAAACCCTTCCCCTTTTCCCCTAAAATTCACTCCCCTCCCCCCTCTGGACACTGTCAGCCAGTTCTCTATTTCAGTGTCTTTGGTTATAATTTGCTTGCTTGTTTGTTTTGTTGTTTAGGTTCCTGTTAAAGGTGAGGTCATATGGTATCTTTCTTGTACCTCCTGTCTTATTTCACTCAGCATAATGCTTTCCAGTTCTATCCATGCTGTTGCAAAGGGTAGGAGCCCCTTCTTTCTTTCTGCTGCATAGAATTCCATTGTGTATATGTACCACAGTTTTTGGCTCCATTCATTTACCAATGGGCACCTAGGTTGCTTCCAGCTCTTGGCTATTGTACATTGTGCTGCTATGAACATTGGAGTGCATAGGTTCTTTTGGTTTGGTGTTTCAGGGCTGTTTAGGGTATAATCCCAGCAGTGGAATTGCTGGGGCAAAAGGCACATTCATTTTTAGTTTTCTTAGAAAATTCCATACTGTTTTCCATAGTGGTTGTAACAGTCTGCAATCCCACCAACAGTGAACTAGAGTCCCCTTTTCTCCACAACCTTTCCCACATTTGATGTTTGTTGCTTTGTTTATGATAGCCATTCTGACCAGTGTGAAGTGGTATCTCATTCTGGTTATAATTTGCATTTCTCTGATAGCTAGTGATACTGAGCATCTTTTCATGTGTCTCTGGATCCTCTGTATGTTCTCCTTGGAGAAGTGTCTGTTCAAGTACTTTGCTCACATTTTAATTGGGTTGCTTATCTTCTTAGAGTGGAGTCATGTAAGTTCTTTGTATATTTTGGAGATTCAACCCTTGTCTGAGGTATCATTGGCAAATATGTTTTCCCATACAGTTGTTTGTCTTTTTATTTTAATAGTTTTCTTTAGCTGTAAAGAAGCTTTTAATTTTGATGAGATCCATTTATTTATTATTTCCTTTATGTCCCTTGCTCTAGGGGACATAGAGTGAAAATATTGCTATGTGAAATACCTAAGATTTTCTGTCTGTGTTCTGCACTAGGGAGTTTAATGGTGTCACGGCTTATATTTAAGTGTTTTATCCACCTTGAATTTATGTTTGTGTACGTATAAGTTGGTGCTCGAGTTTCATTTTTTTGCACATAGCTGTCCAGTTCTCCCAACACCATATGTTGAAGAGGCTATTTTTACTCCATTTAATGTTGCTGTCCCCTTTATCAAATATTAATTGACTGTAGAGAGTTGGGTTTACTTCTGGGCTCTCTGTTGGGTTTACTTCTGTTCCATTGCTCTGTGTGCCTGTTTTTATGCCAGTACCAGGTTGTTTTGATTATAGTGGTCTTGTAATAAAGTTTGATAGCAGGTATTGTGATCCCTCCTATTTTGCTCTTTTTTCTCAAAATTGAAGCAGCTATTTGGGATCCTTTATGATTCCATATAAATTTTTGAAGTGTTTGTTCTATGTTTGTGAAATATGCCATTGGTACTTTAATAGGTATTGCATTGAATCTGTAAATTGCTTTGGGTAGTATGGATATTTTGATGAAGTTAATTCTTCCAATCCATGAAAACGGTATATGTGTCCTTTTGTTTGTGTCTTCCTTGATATCTTTCTTAACTGTTGTATAGTTTTCTAAATACAGGACTTTCACTTCCTTGGTATCTATTTATTCCTAGATATTTTTATTTCTTTTTGCTATATCAAATGGTATTTTTTCTTGATTTCTCCTTCTGCTGTTTCATTGTTGGTATACAAAAAATGCCTTTGATTTCTGGATGTTGACATTGTATCCCATTGTTTTGCTAAATTCATTTGTCAGGTCAAGCATTTTTGGGGTGGAGTCTATAGGATTTTCTATGTACACTGTCATGTCCTCTGTAAACAGTGATAGTTTTGTTTCCTCCTTTCTGATCTGGAAGCCTTTTATTTCCTTTTTTGTCTGATCACTTTGGCTAAAGCTTCCAATGCTATATTCAATAGAAGTAGTGAAAGTGGGACAACCTTGTCTTGCTCCTGATCTTAGTAAAAAAGCTTTTAGTTTTTTCTTATTGAGTATGATGCTGGCTGTAGGTCTCTCATATATGGCCTTTATTGTGTTGAGGAATGCTCCCTCTATTCCCACTTTGATGAGTATTTTTATCATAAATTGGTGCTGTACCTTATCAAATGCTTTTTCTGCATCTATTGACATGATCATGTGATTTTAGGTTTGTTTTGGTTTATGTGATGTATTTCATTATTGATTTGCAAATATTGAACCATCCTTGCATCCCTGGGATGAATCCCACTTGGTCATAGTGTATGATTTTTTAATGTATTGTTGGGTGTGGTTTGCCAATATTTTCTTGAGGATTTTAGCATCTATGTTCATCAGTGATATTGGGCTGAAGTTTTCTTTCTTTGTTGTGTCTCTATCTGGTTTTGGAATTAGGATCATGCTGGCTTTATAAAAAGAGTTTGAGAGTTTTCCCATCCTTTTGGAATTTTTGTAATAGTCTGTAAAGGAAAGGGGTTAGCTCATCCTTAAATGCTTTATGGAATTCTCCTGTGAAACCATCTGGTCCAGGGCTTTTGTATACTGGGTGTTTTTTTATTACTTCTTTAATTTCATCTGCTGTTATTGGTCTGTTCAACCTTTCTGCTTCTTCTTTATTGAGTTTTGGAAGATTATATTTTTCTAGAAATTTGTCCATTTTGCAGAGGTTGTCCAAATTCTTAGCATACATTTTCTTATAGTAATTTCTTATAATCCTTCATATTTCTCTGGTGTCAGTTGTAATCTCTCTTCTTTCATTTCTGATTGTGTTTATTTGGGTCCTGTCTCCTTTTTTCTTGTTGAGCCATCTTAAAGGCTTGTTGATTTTATTTATCTTTTCAAAACACCAGCTCCTGGATTCATTGATCCTTAGAATTTTGCTTTTAGTCTCTATGTCATTTAATTCTGCTCTGATCTTGGTTATTTCCTTCCTTCTACTTGCTCTGGGCTGTCTTTGTTGTTTTCCCTCCAGTTCTTGTAATCATAGGGTTAGGTTGTTTGTTTTAAATGTTTCTATCTTTTTTAGGTAGGCCTGTATTGCTGTGAACTTCCCTCTCAGGACTGTCTTCTCTGTGTCCCATAAGTTTTGGCTTGTTGTGAGTTTATTTTCATTGGTTTCTGGGAACGTTTTGATTTCTTCCCTAATTTCATTCTTGACCCATTCATTGTTTAACAGCATGCTATTCAATCTCCAGGATTTTGAGTGTTTGGGGTTTTATTCTTTGGGGTTGGTTTCTATTTTCAGTCCATTGTGGTCAGAGACAATGCTTGGTGTGATTTCAATTTTCTTGAATTTGTTGAGGCTTGTTTTGTGTCCTATCATGTGGTCTATCTTTGAAAATGTTCCATGTGCATTTGAAAAGCATGTGTATTTAGCTACTTTGGGATGATGGGTTCTATATATATCAGTTAATTCCATTTAATCTAGAGCATTGTTCAGTGTCACAGTACCTTTGTTGATATTTTATTTGGGAGATCTGTCCATTTTTGACAGTAGGGTGTTAAAATCCCCTACTATAATTGTGTTGCTGTCAATATCTTTTTTGAAGTCCTCTAGGATTTTCTTATATAAAGAAAAAAATTTTGGTGCTCCTATGCTGGGTACATATATATTTACAAAGTTTATGCCTTCTTGGTGGATTCTTCCCTTGAGTATTATGAAGTGACCTTCTGGGTCTCTCTCTATGGCCCTTTTTTTTTTTTGGAAGTCTGTTTTGTCTGATATGAGTATTGCTACCCCAGCTTTTTTTTCCTTGTTGGTTTGCTTGGAAAATTTGTTTCCAGCCCTTCACTTTTAGTCTGTGTAGCTCTTTTGTCCAGAGGTGGGTCTCCTATAGGCAGCATATGTGTGGGTCATACTTTCTTAGCCATTCAGCTATTCTGTGTCTTTTGATTGGAGCATTTAATCCATTTACATTTAAGGTTATTATTGATAGGTACTTATTCATTGCCATTTTTGTACCTGTGTTCCTCTCTGTCTCTATCTTTTCCTTCCTTTCCTTACAGCAGTCTTTTTAGCATTTTTTGCAGAGCTGGTTGGGTGGAGTTGTGTTGTTTCAAACTTCTTTTGTCTTGGAAGCTCTTTATTTGGCCTTCTGTCTTGATTGAGAGCCTTGCTGGGTAAAGTAACCTTGTTTGCAGGCCTCTGGTTCTCATTAATTGGAATATTTCTTGCCATTCTCTTCTTGTTTGAGGTGTTTCCATTGAGAAGTCTGCAACTAACCTTATTGGGGCTCCCTTGTAAGTTACATCCTTTTTCTCCCTTGCTGCCTTTAAGATTCTCTCTTTGTCCTGGGATATTGCCATTTTAATGATGATGTGTCTTGCAGTGGGCCTGTTTGGGTTCCTCTTGATTGAAACTCTCTGTGTTTCCTGGATTTATGTGACTTGTTCTCTGATCAAATTGGGGAAGTTTTCTATCATTACTTTTTCAAATAGGTTTTCTATCCCTTGTTCTTCTTCTCTTTCTGGTATCCCTATTATATAGATTTTATTACATTTCCTATTGTCTTGCCCTTCTCTTATTCCCTCATCATTCTTTCTGAGCCTCTTTTCATTTTCTTGTTCTTTCTGGGTGTTTTTTTTTTAATCTTTGTCCTCCAGCTCGCTGATCCGATCTTCTGTTTCATCAATCCTGCTTTTGATTTCTTCCACTGTGTTCTTGAGCTCCAAAATTATATTCTTCATTTCCTCTTGGCCCTTGTTGATAGTTTCTATTTTCTTTTTCATGTCGATATAGTTTATAGTGACTTCATTGTAGTTCCCCTGTAGTTTCTGGTGGCTCATTGTGAGCTAATTAAACTTCCTT
Source organism: Artibeus jamaicensis (assembly GCF_021234435.1). NCBI lineage: Eukaryota > Metazoa > Chordata > Mammalia > Chiroptera > Phyllostomidae > Artibeus > Artibeus jamaicensis. Next base: position 8,985,259 of record NW_026521887.1, read on the forward strand.
ATAACCAGTGCTTTGAATTCAATATCTGATAGATGACTTGCCTCTATTTCATCTAGCATTCTTTCTGAGACTTTCTCCATTCTTTTCATTTTGGGACTATTACTTTTTCTTCCCATTGTTTGTGAGACTCTTCTTGTTAGCTTCAGCTTCTTAACTTGATTTGGTCTGGTTTCCTGGGCTTATGGTGTGAACTTCTGTGATAGAATACCTATGAAATTCAGTGGTGTAGTCTCCTTTATCTCCCAAGCTCACTGGTCTTGGGCTGTCCTTTTAGTTGGCTCTGTGTGTTTTTGGGTTTTGATTTTTTGGGGGTCTTTCTTTTGTGGGTTCTTTCCACCAGCTGGTTAAGTCATGGTTCCTCTGTCCACCACCTCTTGTATTTTGTTGTGATGGTATGGGCAGGTTGCATTGAAGCTGGTTCTTCCATTTGCACCAGGTTTTGAGGATTCTCTCTTGCTCTTGTTCAGTTATTTGTTCTGATTAATTTCTCCACTATTTAGTTGTATTTCCAGATAGGTCCTGGATTGAGGTTAGTATCCTTTCCCCTCCCTCCTTTTCTTCTTCTGTTGTTATTTGTTGGTGGTTCCTTTATTGTTGGGTTTCCTTATCCAGTGAGTATCCTGGTGTTCACTACTTCCACCCACTCTTCTTTGTGATCAGTTGGATGGGGAGGCAAAATAGTTTATGGCAGCAGGAGAGTACTCTATGATATTTACAGTAGCAGCTGGTGGAAAAGAGATAGGAGATCCTTTGGCTATGTATAGTGTTAACTGTGATATTCCACCCAACTAGCCACTTTTTAGAAATGATGGAAAGAAAATAAGACTCTTTTGGGGGAGGGAAGCATTGTGAGTTGGATCTTGAAAGCAGTGAGGTTTGGGGAGGTCAGATTCTGAGGTAAGGTGAAAATAAAGGATAGTAAATAGGTGTAGTGTGTGAGAGGATAGAGTTAACCACTACAGTAATAGAGGTCAAGAGACCATAAAGTGGGCTTCAATCTGGGAGGGGTGTTGCGAAGTATTTACAATTGTACGGAACCGCTATTATTTACAATAATATTAGAGTAATAATCATAAGACAGAATTTATGTAATTTGGATAACATGAATAGGGGGTATAGAACTTTGAATAGTGTGCTAAAGGAACACAAGTGACATGAAGGATAGTAAATTAGCAATACACTGTGGAAGAGAGAACAGGGGAAACCTGTCAAATGACCGGTCAAATGGCTCTGCCTGGCATATAACCAAGCCAGGCAGAGAAGACTATAGAGAAAGAAGAGGAATACAAAAATACTACTAAAATAAAAGATGTAAGAATAATAAAAAATAATGCAAATATGCAGTAACTTGTAGTTTCATCTGCAATAGCAAAGTGAAATTTTTCTCACTTCTCAACTGTTGGGATGCCCCCTCTTTGGGTCCAACTCTGATTCTTTCACAGTTCCAAGTTTTTTGTCTTACTTTTGGGTATTAAAAAATAGGCAGGAGAAAGAAGGAAGAAGAGACAAGATTGGAAAGAAAGGAAGAAAGAATAAAACAAGAAAGAAGAAGAGGGAAAAGGTATTGACAGATAAAACAAGAATACAAATTAAAAAATAAAAGACTACTGAAAAACAAAACAAAACAAAACAAAACAAAAAAACTCCTTTAGTTGGTTTCAAACTGGCCAAACTGGTTTTTCTGCTCTTGCTGGCTACAGCAAGCTGAGGGGTGATTGGTGTGGTCTTTCTCCTTTCCCAATGTATACTCAGCCATTCTTGGGAGCACTCTCCCAGAAGGTAGTTTTGTGCCTCTCCCCAGTGCCCCACACAGCGATCCAGGTCTTCTTTAGAGCACTCTTTTCCTGGGGGTCATTGCTGTGGGCTTGGGTGGGGGTGCTCGGCCAGGCTGCCTTGGTCCCTCAGGTTTGGGCACGAACCCTTCCCAGTGCTATGGGGGAACACAGGGCCTTCAGCCCAACCTCAGGATCACTGCCCTGCTAGGTGTGGAGTAGTTCGAGCAGCTATTGCAGAAGAATCCACTGAACAATTTTTGTTTTTGAGAAATTCCTCCTACTCAAGCCCTCTGCTCAATACAGCCCAATTCTCCAGCCAGACCGATAGTCTCCAGGTGACTATCGGGGTCACTGCGCATCACTGTGGGGCTCTCAACTCTCCCAAGCCAGTGACCACAGACTTTATGGGTGATTATGGCCCTTGTATGTTTGCCTCTTTGTCCTTATTCCCCTCTCTGCAATTTCAAGCAATCAGGTCTCTCCTGGTGCTGCTCAAACCCTGCTTGGCTGGGGAGGGAGGGTGCAGTTGACCCCGCTCTCTCCCAAGAACTCTGTGGCAGGCCTGCTGCTCCCTAGGAGTCTGTGGTAGACCCAGTGCTGGGAGCTGGGTTTCAGGCCCAGGCCACAGCCACCCCTATCCTCATGCTAGTCACTGGGACCTTATGGTCCTGCAGCAGTCTCCTTACCATCTGGTTTTTCAGTGTCCACTACAATTTTTTATCTCTTATTTTCATATATGCTGGGGTACTGTTGGCTGTTTGCTCTGTTGCTTCGTAGTTTGGCCAGTTTTTTCTTCCATATATAGGGGGAAGTGGAACCTGCTCCCCCCTACTACATCGCCATCTTCCAGGATGAATTTATGATTGTGTATGGTGTAAGTTGGTGGTCGAGTTTTCTTTTTTGCCTGTAGCTATCCAGATGTCTCGATACCATTTGTGGAAGAGGCTATTTTTACTCCATTTTATGCTTTTGCCCTCTTTGTCAAATATTAATTGATCATAGAGACTTGGGTTTATTTCTGAGCTCTCTCTTCTGTTCCATTGTTCTATGTGTTCTTATGCCATCGCCAGAATGTTTTGATTATTGTAGCCTTGTAATACAGTTTGATATCAGGTAGTGTGGTCCTTCCTACTTTGTTCTTCTTTCTCATAATTGCTGTGGCTATTTGGGTCATTTATGGTTCCATATAAATTTTTGAAATGTTTGCTCTATTTCTGTGAAATATGTCATTGGTGTTTTAATAGGGATTGCATTGAATCTATAAATTGTTTTGTGTAGTATGGACATTTTGATGATGTTAATTCTTCCAATCCATGATCATGGTACATGTTTTCATTTATTTCTGTCTTCCTCAATTTCTTTCTTCAGTGTTGTGTAGTTTTCTGAGTGTAGGTCTTTTACCTCCTTGGTTAAGTTTATTCCTGGGCACTTTGTTTTTCTTGTTGCTATATCAAATGGGTTCTTTTTTCCTGCTTTTTGTTTCTGGTATTTCATTGTTGGTGTACAAAAATTCCTTTGATTTCTGAATATTGACTTTGTATTCTGCTATTTTGCCAAATTCATTTATTAGGTTAAGTAGTTTTCTGGTGGAGTCTATAGTATTCTCTATGTACACTATCATGCCATCTGCAAACAATGACAGTTTTGCTTCCTCTTCTCCAGTTTGGATGACTTTTATTTCTTTTTCTTGTCTGATTCCTGTGGCTAGGACTTCCAATACTATGTTGAATAAAGGTGGTGAAAGTGGACTTCCTTGTCTTGTTTCTTATCTTAGTGGGAAAGATTTTAGTTTCTGCCCATTGAGTATGATGTTGGCTATAGGTCTCTCATGTATGGTCTTCATTATGTTGAGGTATATGCCCTCTGTTCCCACTTTGCAGAGTGTTTTTAACATGAATGGGTGCTGTGCCTTATCAAATGCTTCTTCAGCATCTATTGATATGATTATGTGGTTTCTGTCTATCATATTGTTTATGTGATGTATTACATTTATTGATTTGTGAATATTGTACCATCCTTGCATCCTTGGGATGAATTCCACTTGGTCATGGTGTATGATCTCATTAACATATTGCTAGATGCCATTAGCCAATATAGTGTTAAAGATTTTAGCATTTATGTTTATCAATGATATTGGTCCATAGTGTTCTTTCTTAGCTGTCTTTATCTGGTTTGGGGATAAGCATGATGCTGGCTTCATAAAAGAGTTTGGGAGTCTTTTCTCTTCTTGTATTTTTTAGAATAGTCTTTGAAGGATATGGGTAAACTCTTCATGAAATCCTTTGGAAAAATCTGTTGTGAGACTGTCCAGTCCAGGGCTTTTGTGTGTTGGATGTTTTTTGATTACTGCTTCAATTTCATCAGGTGTCGTTGGTCTGCTCAGGCTTTCTGGTTCTTCTTCACTGAGTTTTGAAAGATTATATGTTTCTAGAAATTTGTCCATTTCACCTAGGTTTTCAAATTCCTTGGCATACAGTTCTTCATAGTAATTTTTTACAATCCTTTGTATTTCTGTGGTATCAGTTGTAATCTCTCCTCTTTCATTTCTGATTGTGTTTACCTGGGTCCTCTCTCTCTTTTTCTTGATAAGCCTGCTTAAAGGCCTGTCTATTTTGTTTATCTTTTCAAAGAACCAGCTCCTGGATTTATTGATCCTCAGAATTGTTCTTTTAGCCTCTATGTTGTTTAATTCTGTTCTGATTTTGGTTATTTCCTTCCTTTTACTCACAATGGGTTTTGTTTGCTGTTGTTCATCCTGTTTTTGTAGATGTAGAGTTAAGTTGCTTATTTTATATGTTTGTATATTTTCTGCGTAGACTCAGATCACTATGAACTTCTCTCTCAAAACTGCCTTTGCTGTGTCCCATAGATTTTGGACTATTGTGAGTTCATTTTCTTTTGTTTCTAGGAACTTTTTGATTTCTTCCTTGATCTCATTATTAACTCATTCATCATTTAATAGCATGTTATTCAATCTCCATAGGTTTAAGAGTTTTTCAGTTTTTTCTTTGAGAATGGTTACTAGTTTCTAGGCCTTGTGGTCGGAGAAGGTGCTTGATATGATATTAATTTTCTTGAATTTGTTAACACTTGTTTTGTGTCCTATCATGTGGACTATCCTTGAATATGTTCCAAATGCATTTGAAAAAAATGTGTATTTTTCTTCTTTGGGATGAAAGGTTTGGTATATATCAGTTAAGTCCATTTGATCTTGGTCATTGTTGAATGTTGCAATATCCTTGCTGATGTTTTTTTGAAAGATCTATTTATTTTAACACCCTACTGTCAAAGGACAGTAGGATGTCAAAATTCCTTAGTATAAGTATGTTGCTGTCAATATCTTTCTTGAAGTCCTCCAAGATTTTCCTTATATATTTGGGTGCTCCTCTGTTAGGTGCATATCTGTGCACAATGTTTATGTCTTCTTGATGGATTCTTTTCTTGAGTATTATAAATACTGTGTCCTTCTGTGTCCCTTTTTATGGACTTTGTTTTAAAGTCTATATTCTCTGATATGAATATTGCTATCCTGGGTGTTTTTTTCATGTTTATTTGTGTGGAATATTTGTTTCCAACCCTTCACTTTCAGTTTGTGTATGTCTTTTGTTTTGAGGTGGGTCTCTTGTAGGCAGCATATGTGTAGGTCATGATTTCCTATCCTTTCAGCTACTCTATGTCTTTTGGTTGCAGCATTTAATCTATTTATTTTTAAGGTTATGATTGATAGGTACTTATTTATTGCTATTCTACTCCTGCTGTACCTGTGTTTCTCTCTCTCTCATTCTATTTCTTCCTCTTCTTAAAGCAGTCCCTTTAGCATATCTTGCAGTGCTGGTTTGGAGGCATATTCTCTCACCCTTTTTTTTGTCTAGGAAACTCCTTATTTCACCTTCCACTTTAATTGTGAGCCTTGCTGTGCAGAATAGTCTTGGTTGCAAGCCTTTATTTATCATTATTTGGAATAAGTCTTGCCATTTCCTTCTGACTTTCTGTGTTTACATTGAGAAATCAGCTGCTAGTCTTACTGTATGTTACTTCCTGTTCTCCCTTGATGCCTTTAAGATTCTCTCTTTTCTTAGAATTTTGCCATTTTAATTATAATGTGTCTTGGAATCGACCTCTGTGGGTTTTTCTTGATTGGGACCTCTGTGTTTTCTAGGTTTGTGTGACTTTTTCTCTCATCTAATTAGTGAAGTTTTCTATGTTACTTTTTCAGACAGGTCTTCTACATCTTGTTCCTCTTCTTTTCCTTCTGGTATTCCTAATATATAGATATTATCATGTTTCATGGTGTCTCGTAGTTCCCTTAACACCTCTTCATTCTTTTTGAGTCTTTTTCCTTTTGTTGCTCTTTCTGGGAGTTTTTTTTTTTCTACCTTGTCCTCTAGCTCGGTGATTTGATCCTCTGCTACATCTACCTGGCTTTTGATTTATTCTACTGTGTTCTTCAATTCAGAAATTGTATTTTTCATTTCCTCTTGGCTCTTATGAATAGTTTCTATGTCCTTTTTCATGCTCATATAGTTTGCAGTAAGTTTCTTGTAGTTTCCCTGTAGTTTTTGGTAATTCTCAGTGAGCTCATTGAGCTTCCTTATAACCACTATGTTGAACTCAATGATTGATAGTTGATCTGCCTCTATTTTATTTATCATTCTTTCTGAGGATTCCTAAGGAGGACTTTCAGTGGGGGGTTGTTTCTTTGTCTTCCCATTGTTTGTGAGACTCTTGTTTACCTCTGTTTCTTAAATTCATCTGTTTTGACTCACTGAGTTTGTGGTGTGAAATTCTATTGTGGTGGACCTTTGAGATTTAGTGGTGCAGTCTCCTTGATCTCTTGAACTTTATGCTTTGGATGTCCCTTTTGCCATTTATGTTGGCTTTCTGGATGTAATTGTGTCTTGATTGGTGTTGAGTAATTCTTTTGTGGGTCTTTCCCTCCAGGTTGTTGGCTGAAGGTCACTCTGCCCACTACATCTTGTATGCTGTTGTGCTGGTACTGCCAGAAGAGAAGCACAAAGGCCAAGGAACAAACCCACATCAGCAAAAATATCTGCAATCCCACTATCAGTAGCAAATGAACCAATATTAATAAGGTTGTAAAGAGATTAAGACTATTATAAGAAAAGAGAGAAGTAAACTATAATAGTATTCTAGTGACTTAATACATGTAAACTTGCTGAACAAGAAATGAATGTTAGAAAGCTATCCAGGATAGAAAATATCACTCACCATGGAGAAGACCACCATGGACTTCAGCTAGGTAGCCTCTAGTATTTACCACTGTTTTGCCTTTCCGAATCTGCTTCTGGTGTTGTCAGATTTTGAGCCTGTCTCACCTTAGGCAGTCTGCTTGGAGGCTGCCAAGGTTCTACTGTATGTGGCTGTTTCCTTCAGTTGTTAATCTAGTCACTCTGCACTCAGCAGTGAGGCTTCAGCTCCATAGGGTGGGGCAGAATTCCTTCTGTTGTTGGGGCTGTGGTTTTCCCTCAAGCTGCTGCCTCTCGGATTGGAGTGGTTGTCTGAGCAGCATGGCTACTGCCTTGGTGGTGATGACTCAGCACAGGGACCCCGGTGGCTGCACTCTCAATTCTCTCCCTAAAGCTTCTGTCCCCAGTCTTTCCCCAAGTGCCTCTAGTCCACTCTGGTCCCCTTTTTTCCAGGGATCTACTGTCTGTGGCTGTCTCCTTAAGTTATTAATCTAGTTACTCTGCACTCGGTAGTCAGGATTAAGCACCACAGAGCTGGAGCAGAATTTCTCCTGGGGGCAGGGCTATTGTTTCCCCTCTGCCTTCTGCTGCTGCCCTCTGGAGGATTACTCAGCTCCAGGATCCCGGCAACTACTCTCTCTGCTCTTTCCCCAAAGCTTCTGTCCCCAGTTTCTCCTCAGGAGCCTCCAGCCCACTCTGACCTGGCCTTTGCTGGAACTGTGGGTAGGTGACTACAACTGAAAATTTGTGCATTGGCCCTTTAAACAACTCTTTGCATCTCCAGCCCTCCATCTCTGGAGGAGAACAACCCTGCCACTTATCGCCACCAGTTGTTATCTGTGTACTTTTTGGAGCTCCGGTGTTCTAGGCTGGGGATCCCAGCTTAGGGTTTAGGTCCCATTCTTCTCAGGGCAATCCAACTGGCCACTTAATTATCCTGGTGGTGCTATGGCCTGTGGGTACCTGGCCAGCTTTCTGAAGTCTCTACCTCACCCCTTACCAGTCAGGGTGTGCTGAAGCTGATTCTTCTGCCTGTTTGATGTTATGAGGCTTCTCTCTCATTATTGTTCAGTTGTTTGGTCTGTATGATTTCTCCACAATTTAGTTGTAAATTCAGATGGTCCTGGGAGGATGTTAGTGTGGCTTCCACTCACTCCTCTGCCAGCTTGCCTCTTACTCCCCTATTCTTACATATAAAATATATTCCATACAATTAGTTTTAGAAAATTCTGCAGTCCTCTGAGGAAAAGTTGAAAATAGAATATACTGTGTATAAATACAGTTATATTAAAAGTTTCCCCACATTTCTATTTCCTGTGTTGCTTATAATTAGTCTATGTAATTTTTCCCAACCAGTTTTAATTATAAGCAGTAAATTCTGTAAGCATTAAATGCTTTTCTGAGCATCTGGACCAGTGCTCCCATTGTTGGTTGGGAACACTGCTGGGAGAGTGTGTAAGAATCACTGAGGAGTTTGTGCCCAGGTTTCCACTGGCCCAGGTTCTCAGGTTTGGCCTACATTGGGTGAGGAGGCTGGGGTTTGTGGGGCTGGACTGGTGGGGACTAGTGGGGACTCTGCCTTACAGGCCTGCAGCTGTGCAGGCAAAGGTTTGTGCTGTTGGGGGTCAGGGTTTGGGGGTAGTTTTGAGGGCTGACTGCCCCCACGGCTGAATTTCAGAACCTGTGGGCAGAGCTGTTGGGGCAGGGCAGTGGCTGCCGTGATGGCGGATCTGGGCCCAGCCTGTCTGTACCACTGGGGCTTGGCCAAGGCTCATGGAAATGTGAGAACTCTGGAAGAGGGGGTGGTGTCCTGACTTTGTCCCATAGTCCCATATCCAGCTTCTCCGGGAGGCACAGAGGTCTGGACCCTTGGAGTGATATACCTGAGGAGCAACCCCACAGAGCCTCTGGAGCTTTGGGGCAGATCAGCAACACCTGAAGGATGCACTGTTAACAATCTCTACACTTTTTCCAAGAGCAGCAAAAAAATGCATAGATCCTGGGGTATGAATACTGGCTGATGGTACTCACCACAATCCTCACAGGGTCAGGAAGAAATGAATGTGCTGCTACTACCAGGAGAAGAGGCATATGTGGCTAAAACAAGCTATCAGACTTGATTGGTGATACTTGTGGAAAGAGGGGAAAAACATACAAGAGGAATCACATGTGAAAGAGGAAGAGCAGTGGGACAAGGGAACAGGTGATGCTTTCAGGATGGCAAGTGCTGAGGGTTTCAGGGCATGTGTGTGGGACAGCCAGCATCAGGAAAGTCTCTGATAAGGTGGAGCAAAGTTGAATCCCCAAGATCTACTAAGAGAAAAAGGGGACTTGATGTGCCAGCAACACAGGGATAAGCTTTGGGCTCACATCCCAGAGGAGCCAAGCCAGAGGCAGAACTGTGGTCCACACTGCAATAAATGCTGAGGTCCCCGAAAGGAAGTGGTGATGAGGTGTCCAGTTGGACTGGGAACTGTGGGCCCAGGAAGCTCCCCGCTTCCCCAGACTAGATGGTAAAGCAGAAATACCTCTTACTTTGTCTGAGAACCTCAGGCTTCTGTCACAGTCAAGGAATCCTTTAATGACAGGACCCTCTGTGAAGAGAGGACGGTTGTTAGTTTGTTGACAGGAACAGGGTTGCCATGGGAGTGCTGTGGGGCAAAGAGGAGAACCATGCCTCTCTTAGGGAAGCTTAATGATTGTGGCCAAGGATGAGGCTGACAAAAAGAGAGATAGAGGAGTTTGTTCCCTGGACAAGGAAGAAGGAGTGACACCACCCCTACCCACCCAGTCTGGTCTGAATGACAGAGAGAATGTCATAGCATATTTACATGACTCACATCTTAAAAAATTAATGATGCTCCCTTATAATGCAGGAATGTATCCCTACTGATGGCATAGTCATTATGTCATTTTTGTAGTTGACAATCACATCAGGGTGTGAAGGTGGCCAAATCACTCCCCATTACACAAATGAAGGTATTTAGATCCAAAAAACTAGTGCCAAGATGCCTCAGAGGGTATGGTTGAATCCAAGCTTTCTGAGCTCAAGTACAGACTTATTTCAAGTCTAGTCTAATCCAGTATCACATCTAGTCTAATCCAGTATTAATCTGTATTGATTAATGATTGGATATTGATTAATGATCAATACAGAGTCGTCCTAGGATAGAGAGTGTACCAACTAGCAGGAAATTCTTTCTTATTGGAAAAGAATACTTACTGGAAGTTTTTTCTTTAAAAAATGGGATTGGAGGTGCTAACCAGGGTCTTTTCTTACCCAGCAGCCTGGTAAAGGACTCATGGTGTTCAGGTAGCACTGTAGACACATACTTCCTCTTGAGCTTCATCTTAAGTAAAAATAGTGTGTCTACCACCCAGAAGTCCTTAGCCGGAGGGGAAGTCTCCTCCTCTGAATCCTTCTCTGTTGATCAATCCCTCTTCTTCTTCCGGCCATTGGACTGGGACTGAGGGAGGCAGCAGGAATCTATGCTGAGGGCTGAGTATAGAAACCTGGTACAAAATAAAACTTTTGCTTTTAGAATCCATCTACTGGTCACCTAAACCCCACCCCAACCCACCCCACTTATCCCCCTAAAACAAACCCCTCCATTCTCTCCAGTCTCATAGACTACTGGCCTTCAAGAGGAAAAAAGGAATGCTCCACCATTTTCTCCCTTCCCTTCTTGGATTTTATTTGCTAAGCTTCTTTTCTTGCTTTTGCTAAACTTCTTTTCTTGCTTCCCAGGCTTTCTCTTCATGAGACTACTCTTGTCCCCAGCTCTGTAATCTCCAATCCCTGGCTTTCTGAATCTGTTTTTTTCTTTTACACACACCCTACTTAGGTCCTTCTTTCTGCTTAATGGTCACCCTTCTGAAATCCCTTTTGACCCCACATTCTTCACCTGGTGGTCCTGGGTTGACTTCAACTACTCTCACCTCCAAGGTGTGTACCCTCAGGAGCTAGACTGGGGACTCAGGTTCTCAGGTTGGAAACTTGGCTCACAACTGGCCATGAATCTCCCAAACACTTTCCTTTCAGGAAACATAGACTCTAATCTTTTTAAAATTTCCTCCTGAATTCTGGGCAAACACTGATTATTATCCCTTCTCCAAATGCAGATGAAGCTAGGATGGGTGAAAACTCTAGAAAAGGCTATTGTCCACCTCCACTTCCAAGCACCATGGAGTTTGAGCCTTCCATTCAGGAAGTTCAGAAGCCTCTGATGTCATTGTTTATTCCAACTTGACAACCAGTTTGAAAGATTCAAGCACATATATGTAACTGCCATTCATGTAACTGTCATACTTACAAGTAATTTCCATGTGTGCACTTCTGGAGATTAGGGGTAAACAGTATCTCCTGCTACTGGCCCAACAACCTCAGAGCAGCCTCCACAATTCTCCTCAAGTGTCAGCATAGCCCCTTACCTACTGCCAAGCAGACACTCTATTCTTTCCATTCTGAGCTTGAAATATGTTGGTCTCTCTTATTTCACATTCCTATTTCAGAGTGTAGCCTGGTGGGGGGCGGTGACAAGGACATTTAGCAAAATCAGAAATGCTAAGACCTTACCAGAATGAGACAAATGTGGAAAGAAGATCTTGTTGTGTATGTTGACCTGTCGAATTAAAAAGTTACTTTAAAACACTCAGTTTGGCAAAGCTCTATGTTTACAGACAAGATGTTCAGGATTTGGTATAAGAGACATGCATCCCCTACCCTCAGGCAGATTTTAGTACAAAAGACATTGTGAGAACCTAAAATTCTAGAAAATGTACATGTGCTCATGCACTGCAGATGGTATATGCAATTTCAATGAATCTATGGATCTCCCAAAGCTTGCCCCTCAAGTGCAGTTAAGAAACTCTAGCCTACATATCAAAATTTTCAGCCTGTGTATCACTCTTGACCCAGAAATTTCACCACCACTAGTATATCCTATGAATAAAATCTCACACACGTTAAAAAAAAAGAGTCACTTGGTGAGTGTTTTTTTAAAAATACCATTTCTTATACTCCACCCTGGAGGTTCTGATTTAGTATGTCTTAGGTGAAGGATGACTGGGGTTGAGAATGTTTGAAAAACTTTGGTTCAAATGTTAAGCAGTCTTTGGAAACTAATATATTATAAAGTCTGTTCTACACATTTAAAAATTTTTTTCAGTTATAGTTGATACTCAGTATTATGTTAGTTTCAGGTGTATAATACAGTGATTAGACATTTATATGACTTATGAAGTGATCGTCCTAATAATTCAAGTACCTACTTGGCACCAATTAAAATTATTACAATATTACTGACTATATTCCCTATGTTGTACTTTTCATTCCTCTGACTATTTTTGCAATTGCCAATTTGTACTTTTTAACCCCTTCCCCTTGTTCACTCAGCCCCCAACGCACCTACCTAGCAATCACGTTTGTTCTCTGTATCTATGAGTCTGTTTCTATTTTGTTTGTTCATTTATTTGGTTTTTTAGATTCCATATACAAGTGAAATCATACTGTATTTTTCTTTCACTTAGCATAATACCATGTAGGTCCATGGAAACTACTATTTTAAACCATTTTCTTTTGTCCAATTTGTGGATTAATATTACACAAACAACCACACACATACACACACACAAAAAAAACTAGGTAACTCCTTTCAATTTTCCATACAATTTAAGTACAATTTGGAAAAATTTTGAAAGCCACTTTTTTAAAACACCCACCTTCTCCATCCAACCTTTGTGGATATTATAAGATTAAACAACCACAATAAAAAATGATCTCCTTTTTTGATTTTTCATAATCTCTAAATTATGGCCATTAATCAAAATAAAATGTCTTTTACTGAATTATTGGATGATGAAAATTATCGGAGGCTCTGCTACTACTTGGAGACTGGGAGAACCATTAAGGGGCTATTTTGAGATTAGGAAACTTGACATTCTTTAAAACCCCATGATCAACCTGTGGTAATTTTTAACTCTGACGTGCTTCTCTTAAAATTTTCTTATACCTACAACTGTTTCCAGAATAACTCACAAAATTCTAAACACATGAAATTCTTTTCAAACATCTAGTGAAAGACAAGGGCTTGTTAAATGGATTGACCGAATTTTTTGAGTAAAGGCTCTGGAGAGGCTGCTCAGCCTACATGTACCAGCTGATCGCCTTAATTTGTGATCAATACTATAGTGACTTAGGAGACACAAAGCAACTTTATTCCCTCTTGTACTTCTGATCTGCTAGTTTGTCATGCAGGGTGCAAAAACAAATGGATATTGGGCCATTTGGGTCATAGTCTATCCCGAATTCTTTTGCCAAATCCCATAATTTTTAAAAGTCAAAGAAAATTCAATTTTCACATAAAATTCTTGGTGAAGTAATGACACTGTTTTGAGGTATTTGTAGAAAGAGCTGGAAAAATATAATATGTTGCTCTTTGGGGATTTAGTAAGTATACTCAATATAAAAAGTAAAAAACAGAACTATTTTTTTTTCAATCAGTGTGTTGACAAAAGGGGAAAGGGAAAGAAAAGCCTGTGTGGGGAGATGGTCTTTTGAAAGGTTTGGCAACCTTTGTTTAGTAGCTCATCTTGGGTGGCCCTTGAAAACCAGCTGAGACTGGACCATGCATGTAACACTCTGTTTTTGCAGGGGTACATTCTGATTTGTAAGGTCCAAGACATAAATAAAACACCCAGATGAAAAGTGCATTTGGAGAGAGAGGCGGAGAGAGGTCAGAGAGATGGTTGCTATGAACCCATTAGTCAAAATTTCGACCTGCCTTTTGACCCAGCAATTCCACTGCTAGGATTATACCCCAAGAATCCTAAAACATCAATTTCAAAGAACCTATGCACCACAATGTTCATAGCAGCACAATTTACAATAGCCAAGAGTTGGAAGCAACCTAGGTGCCCATCAGTAAATGAATGGATCAAAAAATTGTGGTACACATACACAATGGAATTCTATGCAGCAGAGAGAAAGAAGGAGCTATTACCCTTTGCAACAACATGGATGGAACTGGAAAGCATTATGCTGAGTGAAATAGGTCAAGCATTGAAGGACAAATACCATATGATCTCACCTTTGACAGGAAGCTAAAGAATAAAACAAACAAGCAAACAGAATAAAAACAAAGACACTGAAATAGAGAACAAGTGGGCAGTGACCAGAGGGGAGAGGGAAGGTAATTCAAGGGGAAAAAGGGGGAGGGATTTTGAGGAACAAGTATGAAAGACACAGGGATGAGGACTGGGGAAGGTGGAATTGGAGGGAGGGGGGAGACAGGGCGGGGGGGTGGGATGGGAGAAATAGATAAAAAATGTACTTGAAAAGTAACTAAATAAAATTTATTATAAAAAAAATTTAGTGATGTCTTAGTTTTCTGGCTAAAGTGATCAGCTTTGCTGTGTCCTTGGGGCAGATATGGAACTCGGGTTGTTTTAAGAGAGACAAGAACTCAGCTGCCTGCCTTTTTCCTCTGAGCAGAAGCCTGATTAGAAGGAAAAACACATCTAGCTCATGAAAGTTCTTGAGCAAAGGGGACTGATGACAGAGGTTTGTTTGAGAATGGCTTGAAAGGACTGACATTATACTTCTAGGGACAGTCATGTACGAATTTAACTTCACTCTTTAGACTTGGGGAAGACAAGAATTGGAAACCCCCTGTGCCTAATCTCTGGAAAAGAAGGTTCTATTCACAAAGCTGTGGGAAAGTCAGATTGAAATATGTGGACAGATCAATACCACTGGGGTA